>NC_068276.1:38835645-39169395 GCF_025860055.1 Xyrauchen texanus
TTATAATGATAATTGTAACATTATAATTATGATTTTCATTGGTGTCTTTTATCATATTTGACACCATATTATAAAAGCATTAAGCCACTTGTGTTCATGAGTTGAAGTGATTTTTACCATGGGTGACAAGGTTTTAGAAAGAAGAACACCCCTTGCCCATGGCAAAATCACTGTAATGTATGACCTCTTATGGCTAATTGCTTTAATAAAAGAGCTCCAATGCAAAATAGTATAATATTTCACATACATTTGTAGAAAATATCATTTTAATTGCTTGCGCTTTCTGCCTGGTTCATCAAATACCATGTTTAACGTGGTTGTTATCAGGAATCGAGGACAACATTGAGACAATAAAAAGGACAGTTAAAACAGTGGAGTTCATATTTGGTTAAAACAGTGGTGTGTTTGGATAAAACAAAGGGGAACAGAAGAGATCAGGACATGTTATTCTGTACCCTGCAGGCTACTGAAGGCTGGAAAAGAGGACTGTATATTTCAGCAGTGACTCCTACTCCATTTTCAGACCGTATATAAAGATAATGACCTGAGAAATGAGAATAAATAGAAAGTGTCTTGAGAAGACAGTAAAAGTTAAACTCACATCAACTACGTTATAAAAGATGGTATTTGCTCCAGATATATAATGAATTGTTTTGCTTACCCGTAACATTTTTGTGGTCTAGTTCTGGACTTGGCAAAAGCAGCCCTGAGCCTCTAGTCCAAACATGATGTTCATTTAGAACTTGAAAACCACAGAACCCATTCTGAAAGTCACACCTCACAAACTGGGAGCCTATATGAAAGGTTGTCACACCAGGATATTACAGTAATGATCACTGGTGCCTGTTATACATAAAAGATCCATTACAGAGACAATATTGGTGGGCAGAATGGTTTTAGCCAAAAATACTAATCAGAGTGGTCTCCAAAACTAGATGTAAAATAATATCCTATAATACTATACTAAATAAAGAAATCATCACAACATATGTAATGGCCAACTGATTAATAAGCTGTTATTTATCATAATATAGATATGTAGATTCAAGATAGTCTGTACAGAAGAAAACAAAAACATTAAAATATGAAAATGCAAGCCTAACCCTAATCTTCTCAGCCTCATTAAAAAGGAAGAAGGTGCAAACATTGCCACAGTGGTCAACCAATCAGTCAACCTTGAATTATGACATGTTTCTGCTTTCTAAAAGCCCCAGAGAGATTTAATAAATATACTATAAAGGCACTGTTTTATGTCATCGATAGACCTCCCAAGAGTGCCACTTTATGAGCACTCTTTCTTTCAATGCCATAAATCTCACTGTTTAAACAATGCTGCCTTTAAGAGCATTTAAAAACATGTTGTCAACAAAGAGAACAAAGAGAGGCACATTAGCTCTGTGTGAGCACAGAAAATATACAAAAACAGAAGAGAGGAAAAACAAAATGAAAAGAGGATAAGAAAAAAGCATGAAGTGTTTATCTATTAGGTTTTCATACTTACAGTTTTTCTCATCACTGCCATCTTCACAGTTCTCTCTAAAATCGCATAGCTGCTCCCCAGATACACAACCGCCTCTCATACAAGCAAACTCCTCAGGCAGACATGGCGTAGATGAGGCACTCCCCAGGACATACACCAGAAATGAGACCCACACACACACCCTCATTGAGCTCTCAGACAGTTGCTCATTCAGATATACACATAAACCAAATCACAGACAGACACACTCACGGCACAATATCCAGAAAGCTTAAGTCCTTGAAATCCAGAGAGTGTCTTTGTGTAACTTTGATTTGTGCTAGGAAAAATCGTACCTAACAGAAAACCCTCTGCTCAGCCCAACCACTGTCCAAATGGCTTTATGACTGTTAGCCAATAGGCCTATTTTCTTTCATTATGCATTGGTGTGTATATCTAATGTCAAAGTGTGTGTGAGACTAAAGTCAAACTACTTGTAATTGGCTAGAGATAAAATGACAATAAAATGTAATATGTAATCTTAAGATTAGCCTATCAATGTGCAACAAGAACTTTATTAACGCATTTGAGATAAGAAATGTAAAACAATTTAAACAAGTATTATTAGATATTTGTCATTACATAACTTTGTCTATTTTCAGTTCGATGAAACAGGATTGAATGAAAAATAAGGTGGTGCATTAATCATTCCTGCATTTGGTGTCATTAGTTTCACCCTCTGCTCTGTACCGGCTTACCAATTGTTCATTCAGCTATAGTTTCATTCTTCATGACTCAATGACTAAAATACATGATCATTTACAGGGTATGCAAGCAGAAAATTTGTGCTGGCCATAATAATAATATCCGAATAGCCTTCAAGCACAAAAGAACATGAAGATAGGAACTAAACAAGAGATTTAAAACTGGAGCAAAAAAGCTTTTATTGTTTGCAATATTGATAAAAACTGTTTTTGTTTTCACCTTTGTTTTAATTTTAGATTTACAGTTGCATCAAACAGCTCTATATGATAATTCATGCATCATTTAAGTCATCATAGTTTGAGTCAAAATCAAAAACAATTTCAGCTCCACCTCAAAATATTTAATTGTAATAACTATGCATGGTTTAGGTGAATAAATAAGCTAAATCACTTCTGTCATATAAAGTGTCATTACTCTGAAATGGTTTAAAAAGATAGTTCACACAAAAATGTAAATTCTCTCATAAATTACTCACACTTATGCCATTCCAGATGTGTATGACTTTTTTTCTTCTGCAGAATGAAAATGAAGACTTTTAAAAGAATGTTTCAGCTCTGTAGGTCGATACATGCAAGAGAATGGTGGCCAGAAATATGAAGCTCCAAAAAGCACATAAAGTTCTCATAACATATTCCATAAGACTCCAGAGGTATTCATATCTTCTGAAGTGATATAAGTGTGGGTGAGAAACAGATCAATATTTAAGTTATTTTTATTATAAATCTCCACCTTTGAACAGCCCCTTCCAGTAGGTGGCGATATGCACTAAGAATGTGAATCATCAAAAAATAAAAGAAGAAGAATGTGGAAGTGAAAGTGGAGATTTATAGTAAAAGAAAAATGACTTAAATATTGATCTGATTCTCACCCACACCTATCATATCGCTTCTGAATACATGGATGTATCCACTGGAGTCATATGGATCAATTTGTGCTGCTTTTGTGTGATTTTTGCAGCTTCAACATTCTGGCACCCATTCACTTGCATTGTATGGAACAACAGAGCTGAGATATTCTTCTAAAAAATATTTTTTTGGAGTTTCTGCAGAAGAAAGAAATGTATACACATCTGATGGCATGAGGGTGAGTAAATAATGAGAGAATATTTATTTTTGGGTGAACTATCCCTTTAAGTATACTTACATTTCTCAATAATTTCCACCTTTTCACCATTCCCTGTATGCCATTCAGTGATTTAAAAATACAAGATATCTCATTTTACTTCCAGCTGTCTAACCCTACTAAAAAAATTCATCAGTATTTACAGTAAGGTACATACTGTAAACAAGTGTGTCTGATGTAATGTGAACAGATTGATATTCAGTGATGACTAAAATGTTATGCTACATCTGAATTTGCATACTGTCAGATTATGTACTGGTTGATGATTAATAAAGTATGTTCTTTAGGAATGCAGGTTACTAGAATTAATACATTACCGTGGACATACTTCATCCAGGCATTGTCTTGTGACCAGAATAAGTGTAGTATATGCATATGATGTAGTTAAAGCAATGGCAAAAGTAATTTACCCTGATTTTGTTAAATAAGCACAATTTAGGACCTGGGTAGCTCATTGAGTATTGACGCTGACTACCACCCATGGAGTTGCGAGTTCGAATCAGGCCGTGATGAGTGACTCCAGCCTGGTCTCCTAAGCAACCAAATTGGCCCGGTTGCTAGGGAGGGAAGAGTCACATGGGGTAACCTCCTCGTGGTCGTGATTAGTGGTTCTTGCTCTCAGTGGGGCACGTGGTAAGTTGTGCGTGGATCGCGGAGAGTAGCATGAGCCTCCACATGCTCTCCGTGGAGTCACGCACAGCTAGTCACATGATAAGATGCGGAGATTAATTGCCTCAGTGGTGGAGGCAACTGAAACTTGTCCTACGCCACCCGGATTGAGGTGAGTAACTGTGTCAAAAGGAGGACCTACTAAGTAGTGGGGATTGGGCATGCCAAATTGGGAGAAAAAGGGGATAAAAAATAAATAAAATAAAAATAATAATAAAAAAATAAGTACAATTTAAGCTCAAGCTATGACTTTCATGATATACATAGCACTGAGATTTGAAAAGGGCTGCTTGCAGTTCTCTGGCATTGTTTGTTTTAAAATTCAGTTTTATTTACTGTAACCCTTGTATGTAAGAGTACTGAGAAGCCTTAATATACACTGCACAAG
The DNA here is from genome assembly GCF_025860055.1 of Xyrauchen texanus. Taxonomy (NCBI): domain Eukaryota; kingdom Metazoa; phylum Chordata; class Actinopteri; order Cypriniformes; family Catostomidae; genus Xyrauchen; species Xyrauchen texanus. The sequence continues at coordinate 38,840,049 of NC_068276.1, forward strand.
TGTACACATACACATGGTATATTTAAATACATTCACATTCCCATAAATTATTTTTCTTCTCTGGCGAAAAATTCACAAATCTGCTCATCATGTTTAGTATTCTCTTTTATCAGCCCCACATCATTACTATACAACATATAATAGCAGCATCCACAGAAAGAGGACAAATACAAGATGAAAATACTAATAAGCTCTTGTAGATGATATGAGACTGCATAGTGCAGTTTTAAAAAACACAAATCCTTAATATTCTAAATGATGGACAAATCTTTTGTCATGGGATGACACATACTGTCATTGTGAGTAGTGGGTTTATTGATTGTTAGTGCCGAGAGATTTGACTGTGTTCTCACTTAATGAATGCTTATTATCATGTCATTCCCAAACACAGACAATACAATAGAAGTCTAGACTAGTGTATTAAGCTTATCGATCCGTGTTTAAATAAGCTTTCCAGCATTAACATACATTAGTGGTTGTATGCTCTTATTAATCGATACCTATAATGGTCTGCGGCATGTTTTTGATATTGTGCATTTGCTGTATAAAAGGAATAGTTCACCAAAAATGATAATTCTGTAATCATTTATGCTCCATCGTGCCATTTAAAACCCATATAACTTTATTTCCTCCATACAACACAAAAGGAGAAACTTTGAATAATGTGCTGGTTGCTCTTTTCCTTGCAATTACTATAAATGGGGACTTTTAAGCTTTTTCAAGCTTAAAAAATGACACAGAAACACCTTGAAATCTTCACAAAAGGGGTCAGTAGATTGTGTGCTATATTTCAAGTCTTCTGAAGCCATTCCACAGCTTTGCGTGACAATCACTATTCACTGATTTTGAAACAAAATAAGGGTGAGTAAATAATGACAGAATTTTCATTTTTTTGTTTAACTTATCCTTCAACAATATCAAGGAGAGTTGTTCATCATCCTTTAAAATTGTTCCACGTATTAACTGATGAAATAATTTTGAACATAGCCCATTCAATTTGATTTATTTCAGCACACTGGACTTTTAACTTCTAGATTAATGACCTTGTAGCTCTGTCTGCAACTTCTCCCACACAGTGTAAAGATACCGTACTCTGACTGATCTCTTACCAATCATGGACTCACTAAAGGTCTCCCTGTAGTCGCAGACTCTAGAAGCTTCATTCTCTTGCCCTGTGGCTTTTTGACATTAATAGACAGTAATTTAATGGCCTGTATGGTACCTGTCAGAGCAAAACTATTAGCCTCCCCTTGCTGCTTCTATTCATTTCTGATTCAGCAGGCCCTCCACACATTTCATTATTCTCAATCCCTATAAACCCACAGCTTTCTGCAGCACAGACTGTCTCCACCCCTCCTCTCTAAATTCCTGCTGACTACAAAACAAAATTGGTCACAATTTAATATTAGGAATTACATTTTTTGTTAGCACAGATCAGTTATTTTGATAGGGATAGGAGAGGAAATTCTGTAATTTACTCACACTCATGTTCTTCCAAACTGTTTGTTCCCTGCAAAATTGTCCAAATAAATTAGCTAAAAAACAAATGTCCATGTGGACAAGAAGAATACAGCCTCAAGTTGACTATGTCAGGTTTTCCAAGGTTATGCTTTTATTGTGTATCCTGTGTAGATAACATGTTAGGAAGTCCCATGACTTCTAACTGAACACTGTCACTCCATTGACATTTCAGTTTTTAGGTCTATACCATATTGTTCCCTCTGAGGGAAGAATAATAGAACAATTGATTGAATGTTTGATATATGCCATCACTCTCCGGTCATCTGTATTGCTCCTGCTACCCCACCCGATAAGTTTGACCCATTCATCACTGTTCTCACCTTAGGGCTCGAGGCAAAGGTACTATATGTTCCCCTATCAAACAACTAGATGATCAACTCAGCCAAGGTCATTCCTTTTCCAATTTCAATTTCAAATTGCTCCTACAGCTCCATGAAATACTCACATCATAAATTCACCATCGGTAATTCACAAGATGCACATCTGTCTAGCAAAATTAATTGATTTGAAATGTAGAATATATTAATTTACTGAATAATTAGGGCTGCACGATTTCTACACTAATAATGATGGTGAATTATTACTTTCCTCAAAGTTTTTTTAACTGCAATTATTCATTGCAATTCATTTGATTCGATTAATAGAATTTACATTAAGATACTTGTTTTGTGAGGTGCATCTGCATGCTAGATTATTTATGTATGCTACAAATTCAAACAAGCTGAAAATTGTTTGACTTATTAACACATATGTGTTTGGCCAGGACAGTCAGGACCTCGGTTTAAACATGATTGGGGTTATACAACAGTTAAAAAAACAAGTAATTAATATTTCATAACTTACATTTCAGACAAAAATTGGTCTGTTAGTTTGAGTATTTCTTTTCCGCCTGCAAAAAAAGAAGCAGCAGGGGGCCCGGGTAGCTGATGTTGATTGAATGATTCAGTGAATGAAATCGAAACTATGAGTAAAAAATCTCCACCTCTAGTTGGAAAGCCAACAAACAGATTGATACAATATTTTTTAATATCCCAGGATTTTATTTTGTTTACATTTTAATAAACATGTAGGCCTACTTCCATTTACTATACATGAACTATAGCTAATAGCCTACCTATAGCTATTGGTGCAGTTTTTTTTTTAAGTTTTATTGAACATTAATATTGCACTTGCAATATTATTTTTTCTATTTTTGTATATATATATATATATAAAAATAAAAGCATATACCTGTCAAATACCTGTTAAAAAAAAAAAAAAAACGTGCCTGATTAAGGGCATTTAATGACAGTCTAACTAATGTCAACATGCACATGCAAAAAATACACACACAGTTGTTCTGTTTTAAATTGATCCGTGAAGTTCGATAATTTAGAAAGGATGAGAGAGGAAGGGAGGATTGTGGGGAAAAGGGGGAAAACGCTTGCGCTGCACTGACACATGGAACGATGTCTCCCCCTGGCGTTTAAAACACGCAAATGCATTTTCCTCCTGCAAACATTTCAACTAAGTACACATTTAGGACAGTCCACGTTTATTGTCTGCAAGATACTGTAGTTACAATCAGATTACTGGTTAAGTGAATCATGCAGCCAGGAATACATTGAACTTTATATTACAAATTAGTTGACATTCTGGAAAATAAACCACAGCTTCTTCTAGAATCCCTCTTTTGAGGGGCTTGGACTAACATGTGACAAATCTGCTTAACCCTCCAGTTATCCTAAAATTTACTAACATCTTTTATGCTTTGGGTCAATTTGACCCCAGCAATTTAAACCGCCAGACTATGATTTTTACCAATACATTCAGAATACCAATTGTGTGACAATGGATGCAAATCACCATAAAATCTCACCGAATTACCTAAAATTGGAAAGAAAGATATTTTGGCGTTTTAATGGATTTATATTAGTTATAAGTACAGATTTTTGTTATTTATAATATTTGGAAAGAAGAACCATTTCTGCTATCAAGGATATGGCATGTTCCGGCCCGGGTCAATTTGACCACAGGAAAACAATTTCAAATATTTAGAAGGAATTCATTTGTAAAATGGAACATTATCATCATCAAAACATCAGTAAGGAACACATAACAGTTATGTGTTAACACAAAAAAACACCTATAAAAAGTAAAATTGAGCATTGTGTCAGGGATTGTTCTATGCCACTTACTGTAAGTGCTATGTATGCGAATATGTATGTGTGAGATAGTAAAAAAATAAAAATAAAGTTATGTAGTCACCAAAATGAGTTTGACAATACGAACAGCATAGATACAATATGAACAGTATATTATTTTTCCTACAGCCCACCAGAAGGTACAGTCCAACATTTGTCTGCACTACAGTGCACATGATGTGCAGAGAGTGTGTGCATGCTCCTTGCCGATGTATTTCATGCATTTCACACAGGTGTTGCTGATCTAGGTGTCATACATGATGTCATCTTCCTGTTCTTCATCTCAAGAAGCTCAGAGAGAAGCTCCGGCTTGTTTTTTCTCACTGTCCCCAACATGGCAACCTTTCTTTTCAGCAGTTCCTACTCAGAGTGTACAATGTGAAAAAAAATTATTACATGGAATGTCATGAACATTACATGTCTAGTACCACCCTCATGCACTTATTATTTTCAGGTGCTTCCCCAGGGAATTTACCAGCGTACACCTGCATATTCCAGGCATAGCTGTACTGTCTGTGCACTACAAGCTGCCCATTTTTGATACCGTACTTGGCTGGTTTTCTTGGTATGTATTGTCTGAAGGGACAGTGCCCACAAAATGCAAACAGACATTCATCCACAGTGATGTGAGGGCCTGGATTGTAAAGAAAGGGTAATCGCTGGACCCACTTGTCACATAAATCTCATATTACTTTGAGTTTGTCACGCTCTCGTCGGCCCTGCCTTGTTTATCTGTCATCAAAGTATATAACATGGGAGAAAATATGTAATGTCTTAAGAGACATGGTGGCTGGAAATATTGCCCTTCCAGTGTCAGCATTCCAAAGGCTTGCTTTTGCTTCTTCTTTTGACCTGTACACTCCTGCCAAAATGAGTAACCCAGTGGAAGCTTGCAAATGGGTCACATCCAATTCTTCCCAGCTATCCCCATACACACGCCTCCCCTCTAAGTATGTCATCTCAAGTATATCCTTTTCGATTGATGGTGATACAAATAGCTCAGATGCTGATTTTATGTCTTGGACATGGCTGACAGTGTATCTGGTGGGTTCTGGAACCATTTTGATGACATTAGCAGCGCTATGTCTACCCTGTCGTTCAAGTGGGGAGAGGGACCATAATACCTTTCCATTTTTGGAAGGTTATGTGTCTACTGGTGGTTGAGAGACAACAGGAGGGTCAACACTAAGTTCACACTTGTAGTTTAGTTCTCTTGGTCCGGACCAAAAAAGGAAATTATACATTTAGTCCTAGATCGTTCACACTGGCATTTTTAACACTGAACCTAAAGATACAACACAAAAAGCATCAGGAAAAAGTCACTACCTGATTGGACAGCTTTTATGATTTATGTTTTGTGACAGAACTTGCTGAACATCCAAAACAATGCTGGCTGCTGGCCTAAATGCACATGTTGGATGTATATACGGTGGTATTTTTACCACCTGAGAACAAACGAAGAGTTAATAAAATGTGTAAAGGAGTCAAAACAATGCCAGGAATTCCTCCGTTGTACACACAAATTGACATATGCTGCAAGGACAGCTGGTAGGCGGTTCCCACGCCAGCACTTTTTTTACTTCCTGTTTTTTGTCTGTTTAGACGTCTTTGGTCCATGTTGCATTCATATATCAATCGAACCGTACCAGAGTTAGTTTGGAAGTGGACCGAGACCCACTTTTCAGGCTCAGTCTCGGTTCACTTGTTTAGTGCGCACCAAGGTTCAGGTGAACCGCTCTAACAGAGCAATCGCACCAGAGTTCGCTTTAATCGAACCATACCTGCCAAGCGTGAACACATCCTAAGAGTCTCATTCTCATTAGAGGATGCCGCCTCATAATCAGGGTCCTCCTCAACATTATCGTCTGTCTCAGACAAATTCTTCTCTGTGTCACTTTCACTGTCAAAGAACTGTGACAAAACATCATTGACAGAAAACCTTCACTGTAAAACTTTTCACTGTAAATTTACAGTAAAATTCTGGCAGCTGGGTTGCCAGCCACATACTGTATTTTTACAGAACTAGTACTGTCAACAACATCTACAGTACTGCACTGTAATTACAAAATACAGTATATACCATAGTTTTACAGTATTATACTGTTGTCTACAGCAATAAATTGTACTTTTACAGGGAAAACTGCTTTAATTATTACATAATTAAAAATAGTATACTTTAAAGTTTCATAAGAGTAGTCACACTAGAAAATAGAAACATTCTCTGGGTTTTAAAACATTTATTTTGGTTAAAAGCAAAGACCAGACAATTGCCTTATGTGAACATATTGGCTGAAATGCCAGATGTATATGTATGTATGTATATGTATATATATATATATATATATATATATATATATATATATATATATATATATATACATATATATACATACATGTTTTTTTTAAACATGTAAAATGTTAATTTAACAACAAGTTAACACTTAGCACTTAATAATGCAGTAATCTTGTTTACCTTTAACAAATTGAAAGTTTTTTTCAGAAATTAAAAGTGACCAAGAAAGAGTAAAAAAAAGAAAAAGAAAAGAACAAATTGGCTGAAATGCCAGTTGTATTTTTATAAATGGAATTAACGATGCAGTAATCATATTTACTTTTAATGCACTTGCTGACTGGATCTAAACAAAATTCCATTCAAAGTCTGCAAGTTTTCGCAGAAGTGAGGAAACCTGTGGGCTTACAGTGGTGTTCATTTTTTGCACAACTTGGCCAGTTTTCTTTGAAGTTACTTTTCCTTTGTTTTTGATCCACGTTCAGGATTGATGTCAAGAAAGCGTCTAAAAGGCAGAAAAGAAAAAAACACAATGAAATATTATAGAATGTAGAGAGAGAGAGAGAGAGAGAGCAGATAATGTGTAAAAAAAAGCCCATGATTTACTCAACCTCAAAAAAGTGCCTCCATCCATTATATGAGTATGTCGTGGGGAGTACTTCTATAATGGATGGATGCACTTTTTTTAAGCTTTAATCTGATGGTAGCAATCCACTGCCATTATAAAGCTTGGAAACATCAGAGTGTTTATTAATATAACTTCAATTGTATTCGTCTGAAAGAAGAAAGTGATATATGACTAGGATGGCTTAAGGGTGATTAAATCATGGGCTAATTTTCATTTTAAAGTGAACTACTCCTTTAAATAACCTATTTTTTTTACTAAGGCCTTGACCTGGCTTAAAGGAACACGCTAACTTTTTGGGACTTTAGCTTATTCACCGTATCCCCCAGAGTTAGATAAGTCCATACATACCCTTTTCATCTCCGTGCGTGCTGTAACTCTGTCTGACGCACACACCGCTAGCCTAGCTTAGCACAAAGACTGGAAGTAAATGGCTCCAGCTAGTATATTGCTCCCAGTAAGTGACAAAATAACGCCAACATTTTCCTATTTATATGTTGTGATTTGTATAGTCACAGTGTGTACAAATAACAAGGTCATATGAGACACAGGCATCTTTTAACCGTATACATACTAGGAACTATATTCTCAGAAGGCGAAGCACTGCTACTTGGGCGGAGTGATTTGCTCGCAGCACCTGAGAAGCCCCGTAGTGAGGAGCAGAGAGTTCGCTCAGAGTGTTGCGCTAATCACTCCACCCAAGTAGCAGTGCTTCGCCTTCTGAGAATATAGTTCCCAGTATGTATACGGTTAAAAGATGCCTGTGTCTCATATGACCTTGCGCATTTATTTTTGAAATGACCGATCGTTTCGCTAGAAAAGACTTGCCCCATTTAAGTCAACAGTGTGCAAATTTTAAAAAGAGGATAACACGGTGTAGGCAACACTGATTTTTGTCGTTGTTCTCTGTACTGACGGCACTCCAAATTTACAAAAAAAATGAGCTCAATGTTAAAATTGACCGGAGTTCTCCTTTAAGCTAAGCCCTGTCTGTGAAACCAGGGCCCTATTGTTATTCCCAGTAGTCAGCTGTACAAAACGTTTGTGGGAAAAACAAACAATGAAGTCCTTAACAAATACTGTCAAGACAAGGTTAGTGACAATTCAGTCTAAAATATATGACTAATGACTAACCTCTGAACAAACTCAAGGGTGCATGCTGCCTCTTCCTGGTACTGCAAGTTGAAGTTATAGAAGGAGGCAAACAGCGCTGCCAGGCCAGTGATAAAGTTGGGCTGTGCTCCTTCACACACAACTTGGCCTTCCAAACTTAACATCCAGCGCTGGTTGCTTAGAGATTGACCTGTAATTGAAGAAAAAAAAGAATGAATGAATAAATAAATAATAATAATAATTAAAATAACTATTGTGGGTTCCACTGTGGTTCTATGTAGTAGTCTATTCATAGTTCTACATAACTGTTAAAATAACTCTGAAACACCATTGACAGGATTCACCATTTCATTCTGTTTTAGTAGTGTTTTTGAGAATGTTTCATCAATACAGTAATATTATCATTTAATTTATAGCAATGAGCAATTTCCTAATTAGAGGAATAGTCTCCCCTGGTGAAATTAAAGTAGTGTTAGAGTTAGTTACAGCTGGACTTCACAACCACACAATACTGCCTTTGTTAGGGGGAGCTGAGTTAAATGTCTGGCGGTCAATTTCACAATATCGGCAAAAGTTTTTACTTTTACTGAAATTTTCAACAAAGCCACCAATGTATTGCGATCCAAAGTTATCTCCAGCTATGGCACACAATGTACCTTTGTGCACCTTTCCATCATATAATTCAACACCATTTTCCTCAAGGTCTTTTACCAGAGTGGCAAAGACCAAATCTTGTCCAAAAAATTTTAAATCTTGTTCCCTACACAGCAGAACCAGCTGCATAATGTCAATGCCTGACCTACTGTGAGGCAACAGGTTTGCAAGTGTCATGTAAACGGCAAGAATTTTGTGCTTTTTCTTACCAGATCCAAGTGGATTGGCAACTTCAAAAGCATCTTCATACAAGATTAAAGCTAATGAATAAAGAAATACCAAGCGCAGTCAATTTTTCCTTTAGCTTGAGTAGCAAATGAGACTGGCTAATATCATGGATGTCTTGCAGACCATCGATTACCGACTGAATCATAGATGAGGGGAGAATATGCTTTGCCTGTAACTTGAGATAAAACAGAGCCATGTTTTTCAAAAAAAGAGATTCATCACCACAATCAAAGAATTCAGACTGTGGATGTGAGTGTTCAGCCATGTTAGATACCTCACCATGCGGCCTCTGTACTGAAACATTTGACTGCAGTAACGTTATATTATGAGGCAACCTTTCTGCTGAAGAGTTTCAATGATTCCTGGATAAATGTGAAGTCAATGTAGATGCTACAGAAAAGCTTTTATTACATGTAAATGGACATGGCACTATGGTGCCTTCTTTGATATGAGTTTTCAAGTGTAAAACGAAGTTTTTCAAATCACTGCACTTTTCTTGACAAGTACCAATGTCACAGACTAAAGCATCAATTCCTAATGGCTCAACAGATGTCTTTGAGGGCCTGTCTTTGTGATACCTGAATATGTGAGCCTTGAAAGCAGTGAACTTTTTAAATGTTTTGGAGCAATCAGGAATACCGCATTTGAAAACAGTATTAGGAATATGACTATGGATTTTCATGTGCTAGCAAAATGCTGACAACGATTCAAAAGCACAATCACAGAACTGACCATTGTTGCCAACTTAGCGACTTTGTCGCTATTTTTAGCGACTTTTCAGACCCCTTTAGCGACATTTTTTTAAAAAAGCGACTAGCGACAAATCTAGCGACTTTTTGGACAAACCTTAGCAACTTTCCAAATTCCAAATATCGCCAGTACTGCAAGCGTGAGGTCTTTCTTCCCCGCTGCGTCTGCTCTGTTCAGTGAGCGGCTGAGAGGAGCAGCACATTCCGTTGACTGCACGCCAGCGGACATAGAAATGAATGAGCTGCGCATGTGCACGCTGTGTTAGCAGGAACCAATCAGTGATCACATAGCAGCTGCCTTCTCCTTTGTTTTAATTCAAAACATTTAATTTGACCGTTTTTTTCTTGGCATGGAACTGAATATCATTGTTGTAACTTATAGGCCTACGCTGTGAGAGAATAAGGGGGCTTTCACACTAGCACTTTTGGTGCGCACCCCGGTTCGAATGACGTCAGAGTTCGGTTCGTTTGGATGATGTGAACGCTGTCTTCCGAACTCGGGTGCGCACCCGCGAACCGTACTCGGGTCCGCTTAAAAAGGTGGTCTGGGGTACGGTTCATGTGAACTCCAGTACAGTTCGCTGCTGATATGAACGCAATCGAACCAAACCGCGGAAGTGAACATTGATGACGTATAATGTGGTCGTCAGTCTCACACGCGTCACTTTCAAAATGAGCGGAAAGGGTTTACTTTCGTGCGTGCGTGCGTGCGTGTGTATACACTTACTTTGACGAAAAGCGGGATTGATGCACACGCACGCACTGCAAGCAGAGAGATGATTTCTGCTTGCCTTCGCAAAAATTGTCTTCGGCGGACAGCCCGCTGTCTTTTGAACGATTTCAGTATTTTTGCGGCAGACAGACGCAAGTGTGTTTCTGTATCTGGATGTTGAAAACAAAACCAAAGGTTAAAAAAAAGAAGAACAAATGTGAACCGAGCAAGTCTATTCATTGAATTTTGCCGCCTTTTCATTTCGCGGTTATCAAGCAACACGATTACGCACCAGCTGCAGCTTGATGATGCAAGCGTACCGCGGTTCGGATACAAATATATAATGTGAACACAGTCCATCGGGGGCAGGGGGGAGGGGGGAGCAATCGAACTCGGGTTCGGAACAGGCAATCGAGCCAAGTGTGAAAGCCCCCTTAGAAACACATTCTGTGGAATCTAATTGTCTCTCTGAGTTATCAATGTACATGTAAATATAACCAATAATATCACAGCAGATATGCTGTCTTCAACTTACATGTATAGTGATTTTGTCCAACGACGTCGAGGTTACAAATCTGGAAATTTGTCAGTGCTGTGGAAGTAACTGCTGGTTAACATGTAACGTTAGCTAAGTTCCGTTGTCTAACAGAAAATATGTAATTGAGAACCGTTTTACTGGACATTCGGCTGTATACTTATATAAAAACAGTATGAGCACGGTTTAGGGGAGATAACCGTTATTATAAACTGAAGTAGGCTACAGTACCGACAAATTAGGCAGAATGCAAATACGACGCGATGACCTCATTAATATGCTAATGACGCATGACGTCATCTGGCGACATTTAGCTACTTTTCGAGCAGGCTTTAGCTACTTTCCATTGAAAATAGTTGGCAACACTGGAACTGACACCATGGCATTTTTGTTATGTAACGTTAATACCACTATAAAACACTTACGTTAGCACTGGACCGTCATCAGATTACAAAACCTGAAACGAAAAAAATACATATTAATTAAAAGCAGGTCATGCAAATGACATGGTAAATGTTGCCTATGTCAAGTATCGAAGTTAAGTTACTTTGTAAAGAGGTGGAACAGAATGATTTTTTTTCTTCGCGGTAGCAAACCACGTTCGCAAAATCAAACCATTCCTGTAAACAATATTATATAGAGATGCGAACGCAAAAAAAAATAAAATAGATTGGCTTAACGTATCACTCAGTTGAACAATCTTGTCAAGCTGTAAAATCTGCTTTTGGTCACCGGCGCAAGTTAGATTTAGTTGTCAGATTCTTCCTCCCGTCTTCATGTGACGTTAAAATTTTCTGCTGCGTCACGGCAACTATGTTTGAAAGATGCTCACAAAAGCTTGCACAAACCGAAGCTTCAAGATTGCTCACTAATTCACAGACACTGTATTGATACAAGGAATTAAAGCAGTTGAGTCCCGCTGAAAAATCAAGTTAGCCTGTTCTGTCTGTTAGGGTCACGTTTGATCTGAGCGCGAAAAAATCAATCCCACAATGCAATGCCTTTACAGTATGAAGTGTTGCCAACTAGTTTCAATGGAAAGTAGCTAAAGCCTGCTCGAAAAGTCGCTAAATGTCACTAGATGACGTCATATGCTAATTAACATGTTCATGACGTCACCGCGTCTCATTTGCATTTTGCATAGTGTCCGCCCTTTACATGTGTTTGCTTCCCTGTGCTTACCGTACATACTGTAATACCCTATTAATTCCCTATATACAAATGTAGCAAAATGTCAAGTTTGTTACGTCTTTGAATAAAGTACATTGTACAGAGTTGTCTAAGTGAATGAATTCAGAGAGTTCAGAAACAGGAATGAACAACCGTCTAAAAATCTCCCGTCATTAAGTGCATGAAAATAATAAAAATAAACGGTCAAATTAAACTCTTTAAATGTAAAACTAAAGGGAAGCTAACAATACAGATTTGTGATTGGTCCTTGACTACGCTGTTTGCACATGCGCAGCTCATTCACGTCTATGTCAGCTGCCGTGCGGTCAACTTTGTGCTGCTCTGCCTTCTCGCCAGCTCACCACTCTCACCGAATGGAGTAGACGTAGAGAGAGGTGTGTCTCCGAGTCCGGGCAGGAAAGCAAGACCATGAAGTCTCTTCTACGGAAGTAGTTAAGGTTTCTCCAAAAAAATCGCTAGATTTGTCGCTAGTCACTTTTTTGAATAAAAGTCGCTAAAGAGGTCCGAAAAGTCGCTAAATCTAGCGACAAAGTCACCAAGTTGGCAACACTGAGTATGATACTGTATTATGAATTTATCAGGATGAAAACAGAATTGTGCTGTATATTTACAGCTGTTCTGTAAAAAATACAGCATAATACTGTATTATGAAAATACAGTACAATACTGAAAGAAATTGCCTGTAAATTTACAGTAAAGGGTTACAGTGTTTGTTTAAAGGTCATTTTCAATTTAGAGAGAGCATAAAGTGACACAGAGGCCACAGAGCACCAAGATAAATGGTTTAGAAGGCTGCTGTGCAAGCTTTTATAGGTTTGCTTCTCCCCTATGTTGGGTGAACTATCAATGTCCTCTTGGGAATTGTTTTGCCCTCCCCCACGATACGGGAAATATAAAAGTTCTCGTGGGAATTACATTTTCCCTCCCCCATGACGTGTGAACTATCAGTGGTTCTCGCACTACTACAGGTATTATGTTATGTTTGGGCCCTAAAGCAGAGGGAAATTTTTTGAAGATTATAAATGTATAGGCCTATATATAAATATTTTTTAATATTTTATACAGCTAAAACGTCTCGGGTTACATGTGTAATCCTTGTTCCCTGAAAAAGGCGGAACGAGATGTTGCGCTGCTAAGCGCTACGGGGAACAGCTTTCGCTGTGAGCCGAGCTGAATAATGTGTGGAACACGTCAATGGACATTGACCGGAATTTATAGCCTCGGCTGATGTAATCATTAGATGCACCTGAGGCCAGGCTATAAATGGATACGTCACCAGGTGTCGTCAGATACTTTTTTTTGAAGAGCAGTCCTGGGACGTCCCAGTGCGGCAAAGCAGCGCAACATCTCGTTCCGCCCTTTTCAGGGAACAAGGGTTACACATGTAACCCGAGACGTTCCCTTTACAAAAGGCTTCACTACGATGTTGCGCTGCTAAGCACTACGGGGAACGCAATACCCACGCCGCCGCACTTGGGGCTGTCCGGACCCCTACGGTTGTGCAGTGTACTCACAAAAACGCGAGAGGTCTCAGACATAAGCTTGAGATGTCGACTCAAGGGCATAAGAGCCTGGAGTAGCATAAACATCTAAACCATTAATTTTTTGATGAATGTGTGCGGAGAAGACAGTCTGCCGCATCACAAACTTGTTCAGGCATGGGCTGAGATGTCGACTCAAGGGCATAAGAGCCCAGAGTAGCAAAGCATCTAACCCACAAAGTTCGATGAATGTGTGCGAAGAGAACCCTATCGCAGCACAAACTTGTCATAAAAACTGATGAATGTGAGCGGAGAGGACCAGCCTGCCGCATCACAAACTTGTTCAGGCATGAGTTGAGATGTCGACTCAAGGGCATAAGAGCCCAGAGTAGCAAAGCATCTAACCCATAAAGTTCGATGAATGTGTGCGAAGGGAACCCTATCGCAACACAAACTTGTCATAAAAACTGATGAATGTGAGCGGAGAGGACCAGCCTGCCGCATCACAAACTTGTTTAGGCATGGGCTGAGATGTCGACTCAAGGACATAAGAGTCCAGAGTAGCAAAGCATCTAAACCATAAAATGTGATTAGTGTGTGGAGAGTGCCAACCTGCCGCACCACAAACTTGTTCGGTGTCAACTCAAGGGCGTAAGAGCCAAGAGTGGCAAGAACATCCAAACTATAAAAGTTTAATGAATGTGCGCGGAGAGGACCAACCTGCCGCACCACAAACTTGCTGCAGAGGGAGACCTCTAGCCAAGGCTTTAGAGGAGGAGAGCCCTCTGGAAGAGTGCGCCCTAAAACCTACTGGCTGAAGCTTGAGCAGCGCCTCGTAGGCCGGGCAGTAAGGTCCCTCACCCAAAGTGACAACCCGGTCCACGGCTTCAAAGTGAAGAACTGCTGCCCTGACTTTACGCCACTAGCAAATGCGGTGGACATAATTCTGAAGGGCACAGACTGGACAAAGTCTGAGTAGTCTTTAGCTGCTCGGCATTACAAGCGGCAGGGAGCAGAAGGCTTAGAGAATGACTGGCCAAGGGTTGAGAAAGGCACCTTGGGCAGGTAGTCAGGGTGAGGGTGCAAAGAATGCTCTTGGTCCTACCTGGGGCAACTCAAAACAGGTCGGCAAAAGAGACAGAGTCTGTAGGTACCCAAGTCTCCTTAGAGACGTAATTGCCATATGAAAAACCATCTTGAGAGTCAGAAGTCTACCAAACGCTGACTCTAGAGGTTTTAAAAAGGGGGGGTCTTACCCTATGAAGAGGTCCTAGCAATGATGCCTCTTAGAGGGCACCCCGCCAACCAAGGCATGGCAAACCGAAGTGGAAGCCACATAGAACCTGGCAGTGGCGAGGCAAGTGCCCGCTGACAGTTCTTTCTACAGAAAATCCAGAACTGAAGCAAACTGGCAGTTAGCTGGTTCTGTAATTTGAACTTATTAGAAGGAAACTTATGCAGGCGCATTTGTGCCATGTATGCGCCACCACGATCAGCACCCCCGAGGGGGGGGGGCTGGGTGACTCGGGGAGAAGTAGAGGAGACATTGCGCTATCAACAGAGGCGAAGAGGTCCTCTTCTGCCCTGTAAAATCTACCCAGATCAGTTCCAAGGGAGGGAGCCCTAGCGATTGCAATGGTCTCGATAGCTTCAGGAGAAAGCCCTGTGAACCTCAGTTGGTACCCTACAGGGGCCAAGCATGAAAGGTTTCACAATTCGGGCCGAGGATGAATATGCCCCTGAGCCTGAGAAAGAAGGTCCTACCTGTTCGAGATCAGCCCAAGGCGAGCCGTCGAGGAGAGATATTAACTCCGAGAACCATATCCTGTTTAGCCAGCGCAGCCATTAATAGGAGGCAAGACCCTTGGTGGTGAACATTGCCAAGACTCCGGGAGCAGAGAAACCGGGGAAAGAAATGCATACAGACGCATTCTGGGTCATGTATGTGTTTTAACGTCCAGACCCAAGGGGGCTGGGTGATTTCAGGGAGAAGTAGAGGAGACATTGCGCTATTCATAGAGGCGAAGAGGTCCTCTTCTGCCCTAAGATCTCACCCAAACTTGTTCCAAGTGGAAAAAGCCCGGCATTTAAAAGGTCTCGATAACCTCAGGAGAGAGCCCTGTGTCCCTCAGTTGGTACCCTTAGGGGCCAAACATGAAAGATTCCACAATTTGGGGCAGGGATGAAATAATGCCCTGTGCCTGAGACAGAAGATCCTTCCTGTTCGGCATCGCCAAAGGCTGAGCCGTCGAGGAAGAGATTAGCTCCGAGAACCAAGCCCTGTTCGGCCAGCGGTGCTATCAGTAAGAGGCAAAAACCTTTGCTGGCGAACTCTGGGCAGCTACTACCTTAGGGTGGAGTTCTTAACTCCCCGTTGGTATGGACCGTAAATCTGCTCCCATATCACGGGCATCCAGGGATATAACTGACCTGAGTGACAGGAGCTTGCCCTGGGCCCTAAGGAGAACCCAGCGTGTCAGAAATACAGCTGACAAGAACGTGGGTCTCCTTGATGATTTATGTAAGAGGCTACCGCTGCATTATCCACCCGCACCAAGACATGGCAGCCTCAGGAGGAGGTATTTCAGGGCCAGAAATACAGCCATCAACCCAAGACGGAGACTGTGACAACCGAGCTGGCGACCCTCCTATTCCCTTAAGCTGGGCGACCACTTAAGGCCGCTACCCGCCCATCAGGGAGGCGTCTGTCGATTAGCAGCCTGCGACAACAAGGCAGCACCTAGAGTGGGACCCAAGGCAGAAAACCGGGGTCTGAACCACATAGAAAGGGAGCGAAGCCTGAGGTGCGTAACCCTATTTAGCCTAGGGGTTTTGGCCCTTGGAAGAAATCCCTGGCTTTTGGCCACAACAAAAAGCGGTCTCATGAGCAGAAGGTCCAGAGGGATCACTGTAGGCGCATTCAGCCCTGAGACCTGGAAATCATTGATACTGATAACAGTGCAACCTTGACCTAGCCTGACTTTGCTCAGGGTGATCTAAATGGACTCAATCCTAGCGGGAGACAGTTGTGCCCGCATTGAGATTGAACTCCATCACGATGCCCGATAGACAGTGTTCTGAGTGGGAGAGAGGGCTTCTTGGCGTTGAGCCTCAACCCCAGAGAAACAGATGAGCTAAGGCGATGTCCCTGTGCTGAACTGCCAGTTCCTGGAACTGAGCTAGGATCAGCCAGTCGTCTACATAATTCAGAATGCAGATGCCCCAGAGTCGCAAGGAGCCAGGCTACATCATGCATTGTGAATGCTGCGAGTAAAAAGGGCTAGGCTGAGTGAAAGAACCTGACCCTGGAAGACTTCAGCCCCAGAAGTGAACCTCAGGAACTTTCCATGTTGTGGCAGAACTTCTAAATGAAGTATAGAAGTGCGTCATAAGATCGATGGTGACCAGCCAAGCGAGTTGTAGGGCTTGAGACACGAGCGTCTTGACAGGCATCATCTTGGACTTGAACACCCACGGGTAGTTCAAGCTTTAAGATCTAAGCCAGATGCCACCTCTCACCCTCCATGGGAAGCAGGAAGTATTTAGTGTAATAACCTAACTCTCTCTCTGGAAGGGGAACACATACCATGGCCCCTTTAACCAGGAGATTGAGTTATATATATATATATATATATTTTTACATAAAAAGAAATCCGGTTCACGGTAGTGAGAACATGCCGTTGAAATACGGAAAAGCGGCGGGTGAATTAAATCCTGACGCCCTTATAAGACCCACAGAAAATAATATATCCGGCAGAAGTTCCCACGCTGCCAGGATCTCTGAGATGGGTATTATATTTTAACACTTCCTGTTGTGGGGTTGTCGAGTGTTTCGAGTCCTGAATAAAATGCAGGAACAGCGAAAACACCCAACTGGGAGGAACAGCATAGTGTGCAGAGCAGCATAGTGTGCAGAGCAGCACCAGCCTGACCTGCTGCTTGATAAGCCCTTCCCACTAAAGTAGAGGTTGTCCTACAAGGCTTTGAGGGAGAGAGGGCTTCTTAAGTGACGATGCCGAGCCCGGCGAGAGATAGCCCATAAGCATCTCTTCGACCGGCGGCATCACTGAATACCGCCGTGCCTCAGCACCCACGACAGTCGAATATAATGACGTCGAGGGTATGTGAACACGGGAAGAAAATATATATATATATATATATATATATATATATATATATATATATATATATTTTTAGGGGTTCTCCATGAGCTGAAAAAGCTCTTAATGGAGGTTTATCAAAGAAGGGAAGGAACCCATGAGGCGTTCCCTTTCTTAGACTGGAAGATAAAATCTATCCCCTAATTTGGAGCGTTTGGGGGTCTCTTTTTCGCGTGGCCACACCAATCTGGCAACGCGCACGAGTAATAACATCGAGCAATTCCTCCGTAGATTTTTTATCACGGACGGAAAGCTCGGAGGCGGGAAGAGAATAGCGATCCACCTCATGATCCGAGAAGCGTCGAGATCATGTGAAGAAACAGCTGGGTTTGGGGAGAGAGTGAGAGAAAGGGATCAACCCGTCTCTTGCTCCTCAGCCAAAACCATGCAAGAGCCCCACGAACGATCTTCTTTTCGAGAGTGCTGACTCCCGGAAGCAAGCGAGGCGAGCACGACGCACTCTGCCTGTTAAAGCAAATCGCAGTGCTCGCACCCACCCTGCTGCAACGCGAGAGCAGCGTGCTCCCAAACAAACAGCAAAAACTGATGTGTGTCGTCTTCAGCTATAGAGCGAGAAGAGGGAACACGCACCGTTTATGGCTTTCAGTCATTCTCTCTTTTTAGAAATATATATATATAATATTTTCTAAACAGAAGAGAAAAGAGAACAAAGAACAAAGTTCACTGCACACTGTCTAACTGATTCTAACTCCTAACAGAGGAAAGAAAGTTTTGACAGGGTGTGTAAAACACACAGAAACAGAATCGCTCTGAAAAAAGAGTTTCTGACGACACCTGGTGACGTATCCATTTATAGCCTGGCCTCAGGTGCATCTAATGATTACATCAGCCGAGGCTATAAATTCCGGTCAATGTCCATTGACGTGTTCCACACATTATTCAGCTCGGCTCACAGTGAAAGCTGTTCCCCGTAGCGCTTAGCAGCGCAACATCGTAGTGAAGCCTTTTGTAAAGGGAACAGACTAGGGTCAAATTGACCCCAAAGAACTCTGACACTACAAAATGTGTTAAAGACACTGAAAACATATCATCCTGTTAAATTTATTTTTAACCAGTTGTCTCCATTAAATTAGGAAAAGTAATTAAATAAGAATCAAAAGTGATGTCAATCATGTATTCAGAGGCGTTAAACATTGAATGGGGCCAAAATGACCCAAAACATAATAGGAGGGTTAATCATAGTCTTTTAGGCAAGGCAAGTTTATTTATATAGCACATTTCATACACAATGGCAATTTAAAGTGCTTTACATAAACTTTTTAAAGAAAGTACAATATATATATAAAACAACGAAGATCATGAAATAAGAATAAAATAATCAACTAAATGTGAAAGAATTTTAAATTATTTACACTGTTGTTAACCTTCCCTGATTAAACAGAAGATAATCAAAACATTGAGAAAAAGTTATATAAAATAAAAATAATTCAATAGAATAATTAAAATGAAAGAAAGACAAAAGCAAAATGATTCAGTGAAATTAATAAATGGAGCACAACGCTCAGTCAGTAAATGCTCAGCTGACCAGAAGTGTTTTCAGTTTGGAATTGAATGTGGCCATTGTTGGAGCACATCTGATCTCTTCTGGAAGCTGATTCCAGATGTGGGTGATATAATAGCTAAACACTCTCTCACCTTGTTTTGAGTGAACCCTCTGTATGTGTAACTGACTTGATTCTAATGATCTGAGAGGTCTGTTAAGTTTATATTCAACAAGCATATCTGAAACGTATTTAGGTCCTAGGCTATTGAGCGATTTATAAACGAGTAATAGTACTAAAAAAATCTATTCTAAATGTAACTGGCTTCCAGTGTAAAGACCTGCAGAATGAAGTAATTTGCTCCAATTTTTTTTTCTGGTGAGAATCCTAGCAGTGGCATTCTGAATGATCAGCAGGTGTCTAATGGTCTTTTTGGGAAGGCCAGTTTGGAAGTCTACCCTGCTGGTGATGAATACATGAATACAAGTTTCTTTAAGTCTTGACTTGATAATTCTGGCTATATTGTTTACGTGATAGTAGGCTGATTTAGTTATTGCTTTGATGCAACTACTGAAACTAAGGTCTGACTCCAAAATGACATTAAGATTTCTTATCTACATTGTTTGTCTTTTGTTTTTATTTACACTCTGTTCTTAATGTAACTTAAATATTTCAAATTTGCCTTTCTGCAATCACTTTAATAACACAATGTAAGGTTATATCAACCAAGTAATCCTAATTTCCATTGTTCAGAATCAGATTGCCATGAGCATTTCTAAATGTAGTTATGCATTTCTATTTACTGTATTCATTTGTCAGTGGTGGTGCAGCAGGGGTCTGAGGGAGGCAGATGGAGAGGAGACATAACTGAATGGTTCAACTCAAGTGTGAAAATATTTCACACTCTTTCTTATAACAATTAACATCTGGTGAGCTGTTTAACTCTCAACATGGCTAATTTCCCAACCATTTGATCCATCAAAATCCCAAATGTAGTTTCATTTAATGAACTGTTGGTCACTTCATTTCATGCTATGTTTTGAATTAACGATAGTCATATTGTAGACATTGGGAGAGCAACCAGTTTTACATGAGAATACAACACATAATAAAGTGTAGTATTACATGATTTTAGATTGTTGACGCGGCCATTAAAATATGATCACTCCATAAAGGCTAAAGTCTGATGTTTAGTAACAGTATTAAACAGGTGGAAATAAAAGGCTTATCTTTTAGCATCTTTGTTAACCTAACTCATCAAAAAATTTGGGATGGTGTAAAATATGAGAGGACCAATGAGACAGTAAAATTCTGGAATCTGGATGCATTTTAAAGGCTTTATAGAAGAAATCAGAAGATCTGCAAGTGAGCACAATAGTTAATACTGTTTGGTAACACCAAATCTTGGATGTCTTTTTATAACTTCTGAGGACTGCCAATTACAAAACAAAAATAAGCCAAACATTCCCAAATCAATAAAGTGATGTTTGCTTCAAGAGTGGGCGATACAGGGCCTGGGTAGATCAGTGAGTATTGGCACGGACTACCACCCCTGGAGTCACGAGTTCAATTTCAGGTCATGCTAAGTGACTCCCGTCAGGTCTCCTAATCAACCAAATTGGCCCAGTTGCTAGGGAGGGTAGAGTATGTTTAGTTCTCGCTCTCGGAGGGGTGCGTGGGGAGTTGTGTGTGGATGCCGGAGAATAGTGTGAAGCCTCCACACGTGCTATGTCTCCGCAGAAATGTGCTCAGCAAACCATGTGGTAAAATGTGCAGATTGACAGTCTCACATGTGGAGGCAACTGAGATTCGTCCTCCACCACTGAAATTGAGGCAAGTCACTATGCCACAATGAGGACTTGGAGCGCATTGGGCATTCCTAATTGCGGAGTGGAAAAAAGTAATTATTTTTACATTATAGTTGCAATTTCTTGATATAGCATAATAAAAAAAATGCCATAAATCCCACAACACATGTTTTGCATCAACATCTGGATAATTTGCATCAGAATCAATTCCTTTCACAGTTGAAAGCACACCATCATCAACTAACTAGCAAACAGAATTCATGGAAATAGATCAAAGCTTGGAAAGTCTCCAAATGTTTACAAAAAGGCAAATGCACGTTTTTTTTTTTTCACGATAACCTGAAAATAGAATATGCTTAATAAAAATCACAAAAGCAGAACAGATATGAACGTTTGCATTTTATGAACATCCTTCTAACAATAATTTTAGAGGTCTACTTCTAAACAGGAGTGATTAACAGAAAAAACAATGACCAACAAATAATGCAACAAACATTTCAGATTTAAAAATAAAAGCATTTATTATAAAACTATAAGAATTAGGAAATTTGCTACAGATTTCACCTGCTCAGTTATAAATGGCACATCTGAGAATTGAATGTTTTGACCTTGAACTTGAGCAGTGATGCAGAAATTTACATTTATTTGAACCCTTTTGCAGCAATACATTATTCCCATTCTGCTGGGTAAGACACGTTTGTACTCCCTGTTCAACATGTTGCAGAAAATCTTTGTAATTGTAGTTTGTAATGGTGTGCACTGGTATATGCATACTGCTTTAGACAGGGAAAAGCAAACACAAACTGGCTTGATCTCAGATTAGAGTTCACATAAATATGAATACAACAACTCCTTTTTTTCTTCTTTTTGATAATGGTCAAAGCCAAAATTCATTTCATTGGTTGTTTCCTCCAATTCCTTTTCCAATCTGAAAAGCCACCATGTACAAATTCTATTATTATTATTATTATTATTATATGAAAATTGAACAGCCATCCACAACAGGAAGGTAATGTGTAATACCCCAAAGACCCCCAACATAAATGTATGTAGAGAGAGAGAGATTCATGGAACTGATCTGCCTAGATTAGTAGACAATAATAATTATGCAAAGAGATTCAACTGTTGCGAGAGAAATGTCTGTGAGAGCACCAATTTGTAGTCACTGTATTCAGGACTTGCAAGAATTCCACTTACTAAAGCGCATGAAAAGAATGGAAAAATCAACCAAACACAAAGCAGTTTTCAGCCAAGACCATGAAAGCATTTTGGCAAAATCACCATGAGAAATTATAGTGCTCATACGAAAACATCAGAGGATACAAAATAGATTAATTGAAAAAAAAAAAAAAAAAAAACACTACCACTCATATAGCAACAGACATTCTCATAAACACATACAACATGTTAAAGCTGGTTGACTTGTGAAGACATCAGAAAATATTATTTGCACCAAAAAGGGGTGGGAGTGGGGGGGGGGTAAGAAAAAACAAAAAGTGTCTAAAATTATAATAATGGTAGTTTCATCACAGAGTTACTCTTAAACATTACTTCCTCATGGTAACTGAATTACCTTTACAATAAAACTCCACTCCAGTGAGGAGCATGGTTATTTCAAATGAACACACACAGACAAAAACATGCCATTTCATCTGCAGTGATGAGCCATGTGACTTTTAAAAGCAGCGAGTAAAAATATTGGATGCAATCTCACATACTCAACATCACCCACACATCTGTAACAAAAAATTAAATACGTTCGCATACACTGCTCCAATCTAGCATGTGCCGTTTCATCAAAAACAACACGCATGATAGACAAGTGGCCACACTGCCTTATCTTTAAGTAAAAACAAAGAATACCATTCTTTAAATCGAATCACACATAAATTACGTTTCAAGCTGTAATAGCAACGTTTCAAATTGTAACAGCACCCTTTAATATACGCATAACGGAGGTAATATGTACCAATTGATCTGATATGCTTAAGATATTTTCATGATATGTAGAGGTGTTGGTGGGTACCAATGGCACTTTAACACTTGATGTTACAGGTTAACTGAAAACATACAAATGACAACAAATGACCTAATGTTTTACCCATGTGAAAATGTAACATGTATCATATCTTCCCCATTGAATTGAAAGGAAAACATTCAACAATATTAGCTTAATATACCAAGCCAGAGAACATCTGCCCACTGCCAGTGTTAAAAACACACAAACATTTCCTCCGTAGAGCCTTTCCGTAGTGATATACTTAAGTCTTTGAATTTCTCCTCTTATGCACCCAGTAAAAAAATCCAGTTGCTCCTGAAATAGTATTGATCAAAGAGTTTGTCAAACCAGATTCAATTAACCCAAAAATCCCAGCTGAGGTAGGTGTCCAGAAAGTTCAGCTGCATAGTGCCATCAAGAGATACAAATTTAAAACATCAGCAGCCAAAGGGATGAGCCTGCAATTCCACCAGGGATGGCGGGAACCATTTATCAGTCCAAAGAGAATTGGTGGCTATCTGAGTCCAGCCCTTGAGGTCATCCACTCTAAACCCTGACACAGCCTGAAACGACACAAAGAGAAGGTGTTGGACTGTAGGTTAAAGGGTTAGTACATCCAAAAATGAAAATTATCCCATAATTTACTCACCCTCAAGCCATCCTAGGTGTATATGACTTTCTTCTTTTAGACAAATATAATCTGAGTTATATTAAAAAATATCCGGACTCTTCCAAGCTTTATAATGGGAGTGAATGGTACCTTAGATTTTGAAGCTCAAAAAAGCGCATTCATCAATCAAAAAAGTAATTCATACGCCTCTAGTGGGTTAATAAAGGCCTTCTAAGAGGATAAAGCTTCCTTTATCCTCTGTGTTACCGCGTTCGTCACTTCTCACCAGAGCTTACGCTACCCCTACGTCATAAGCCAGAACTCGACTCTCTCATGAACGTGCATTTTTGGGTGTACAAACCCTTTACGAACTGTAGTGTTGCCCATTTAGTGGATTCTTATAAGAACATCACTTTTCTTGAGTTTAAGTGAAAAATTAAACTTCAAAAACCTAACCCTAAGGCTTGGTGAAAAAATTTTTATCTTGAATTAATTGTGATCATTCAAACAATCCCGTTATCGATTCTTAAAATGTTGTGATCAAGTTTTTAACTTTATGCAAGGACGCTCAATACATAGATCACTTTCATCCAGTCGATCTCAAGGCAACCACTGGTTGATCCATAAAGATCACCTTTTATTTACTCTTTCTGGTCCTTATGTGCTGTTTTGCTTTCTGTGAGCTTGCAGAATTGGTGGTAATGAGGCTACACGGTAAAATATGCAAAATTCTTTGAAAATGCCCGTCTTACCACCCCTGGAGTCACAAGTTCAAATCCAGGTCAAGCTGAGTGACTCTAGCCAGGTCTCTTAAGCAAACAAATTTGCCCGGTTGCTAGGGAGGGTAGAGAATAACGTGTGGTTCTCATTCTCGGTGGGGCGCGTGGTGAGTTGTGAGTGGATGCCGTGGAAAATAGCGTGAAGCCTCCACACGTGCTATGTCTCCGCAGTAACACGCTCAACAAGCCACGTGATAAAATGCGCAGATTGACGGTCTCAGACGCGGAGGCAACTGATATTCGTCCTCCGCCACCTGGATTGAGGCGAGTCACTATGACACCACGAGGACATAGAGCGCATTGGGCATTCCATATTGGGGAAAAAAGGGGTAAGGAAAACGAAATAAAGAAAATGCCCGTCTTGATGAGGTATTAATATAAACACAGTCAATAATGTTTAAACTTTAAAGTAAACATAAACAGCTTAATCGGTTTCCTTCTTGTATTGTTCTTGTATTTGTTATATTGCTTGTAATTGTGTTTTGTTTGCTTTTTTCTGACCGTTTACTTGTCTTGAATAATTACTTAAACTAGAAACGATGTGTTCGAATAGCAAGTATTTGTTATTGAAATTGGCATTGTGAATCGTCAAACTGCTGTCATATGCAAGCAAATGAACATTATAGCAGAAATATATCTAAACTAGACAGCATCAAATAAAATTGAATCAACATCGTAAAGAGAGCTAGTGAACTATAATCTAACGAATCAGGAAATTTGTATCGAAATGCCTTACTTGTACCCAGCCTTACTAATCATTTTATAGCATCAGAACAGCATCATTAATCTTGTATATGGAGCAACAATCATACCCTTCTCCAGTGAGCGCACAGCAGGACTGAATGTGCCAGGGATGATCCTTGATGGCGCTGAGGGTCAGGTATTTGGAAATCTCTGCTGCAGACATACAACCCTTCATGTCTTGCTTATTAGCAAAGATCAACACTGCAGCTTTGCGCAAATCCTGTTAGTTATGAGGAGAACCCAAAAACTGCTGAAAACTGACACCATTTTTTTACAAAACCTGTATGAATTTCTTTCCTATGTAGAACACAAAAATAGATGCCAGCCACAATATTAGCCACAGCCACCATTCACTTTCATTGAAATTATTACAGATGCAATGAAAGTAAATGATGACTGGGCCTGACATTCTCCTTTTGTGTTCTACAGAAGGAAGCAATAATATGAAGCTGATTAAATGGAGACAGAATTTTCATTTTTGGGTTAACTATCCTTTTTAAGTGTTGCGAGATCTGTAGTGCGTCGTGTCAATAAAGGTTAAGGATTACCTCATGGGCAAGCATTTTGTAGAGCTCTTCTTTAGAAATGGCTAGTCTCTCTTGGTCAGTACTGTCCACTACCAGTATGATGAACTACAAGAGAAAACACACACATGCAAAGCACTATCATCAGATGTAACAGTCTTGCATTCAGAGGTGTTTTTAATCATGTATCTATATTCCCTAAAGTGAATGTGAAGAGCAGATTGTCATACTCCTAAATAGAGCTTGACAGCAGGGCCCAATCACTTACCTCATAAGCACACTTTCTAAATGAAAGGCAGGGGTCTGGCCATTCAAACTGGCCTCCTTATGTAACCCTGAACTTTGAACTCTGAATTAGACACCAACTGGTAGGGTCTTGCAGCATTACCACTGTGCATTACTGTTGTCCAAACCATTGTTCACAGTAGAGTGAACACAGCTGTCAGTCAGATATCAACATGCTATCTTTAAAGTTACAATTAATTTGGCAATGTCTTCCTGGTACCAAAATAATCTTAACTATATAGCTATAGAGGATATTCTACTGCTCAGCACAAAAACTCACAGGACCTTTTAATGCTATTTCACCTATTTTGACTGAAAGTGCCTCTGTGTCAAGGTCCCATCTATATTGAATTAAGAAGTGTGTGTCCAATTAACCTTGCCTTTTTAATTTTATTTTTCTCTTTACAAAAGGAACAATACTTTAATACAATCAAACCTTATCACGGAGTTGGTTTAACAGGTTCAGCCTCAAGAGGCATAGTTTATTAACCCTCTGGGGTCGACGGATGTGCCGGCACATCCTGCTGGATATTTTCATCATTACAGCGGAAACAACTTAAAATACTCATTTTAGTCATTTTGGGGCATAAAGATAAGTGTAAGACATCATTAGAGACTATAAAGGGTCTACTTGTACTTGTGTGCACTCACAATAACAACAAAATCTTGTGCTCTTGTAAAATAAAGAAAATAAAAAGGGTGAGCTTTCAGCAGTCTGTGTTCAGGAGCATATTTCTGAAACACGTCACAAAAATGAACTGAAACTCTGCGAATACTTATCACACAAACATGAAACATACTGAAACAAAGCGATGCACAGTTTTTACCGGTTCATCTAATTATAGATAATGTGATCAAGCCTGACCCACCAGCAGAGCGCGCCATTCATACGCTAATGTGCTTAAGCGATCAATGCAAATGGAAAACGCCCCCGACATGAGGTTTGATGTAAACAATTCATTCACTTTACTGCTCGTTTGTAATGATACACAGGCGAGGAAACTCTTGGCTAGTAAGGAAGAGTTAACATTTTAATCAGAAGAAGAGAGGGACTCGTATTTTGAAGAGAGACTTGATCCAGCCGAGGATACAATTTCAGACGAGTAAGTCATTTAGTTTTATTATTAGACATGCTATTTTATATAAACTTGTACATATTTTACTAGTGGGACTGTTTCCAGACTTGCCAGCCAGGATTCAGAGTATTGACATTTGAAATATTTCCTAATAAGCAAGTTTTAGTTACATTTAAATACTGTTTCGGCTAAAGCAGGTATTTAAATTGTATGCTGTATGATATAAATACGATATAAAAATAATATGAATGTTTAGATTACATTTTAACTAGTGTTTATGCTGCCTCATTATCATCAAGAATGTGTTCAGGCTAAATGAGTAAAATGCACTTTAAACATGCCCATATTAGAAAATCAGCATATTATTATGATTTCTGAAGGATCATGATGCTGAAAAAACAGCTGTGATCACAAATAGCATTTTACAATATATTTAAATAGAAAACAGTTCTTTTAAATTGTAAAAAGAGTTCAGAATATCAATGTTGTTTCTGTATTTTGGATCAAATAAATGCTGTCTTGGTGAGCAGAAGAGACTTCTTTTAAACGGTACTGTAGGTCTAAAATTAAGTAAAGTCTTTATTTAAAGAAAATATATATAGTCAGATTACTTTTAACTTAAAAACTTGATTTTGATCATTAAGTCTCCTCACTTTCATTCTCTCTGTCGCATTCCTCATTGATAGGCCCAGGGGAGGGGTCTTTTGTCTCCTCAGGTGTAAATCACCTCAATATTCATGATAGTTCAAGCCTCCTCACACATGAGCTTTCAACACTAAAACTGTCTTACAAAAGTTAAATTACTATATTGTTTTGTATGAATGAGTTATCAGGATGGTTCTCACATCATTTTGTAGTAAACTCTAGGCTACAAGACCCAGTTCTCAAAAGGCTTGTGGACAAATGTTTAGTATGTGTTAAATGGCCTTATTTCAATGACTTAAAATATTAGTTTTCAAAAAACATGAATAAACGTCATTTGCTCAAAAATACAAACCTGTGCACGTTGCTCACATATTATTGTAGTCCAGTTTGTGCTGAATACAGTGTTATCAGTCTTTAGACATTAATATGTTTTTAAGCAACTGAAAAAAGCACAAATGTCAAGGCATGTCAAAACTTCTCCAGGGCACAAAAACACCCTCAGACCCCACAGGGTTAAAGCATTACCTCAGTGTTGGAGTAGTACGTGTTCCAAGAGGAGCGGAGACTTTCCTGACCACCAATATCCCACATTAGGAAGTGAGTTTTCTTTACCACTATTTCCTCTACATTACTGCCAATCGTAGGAGATGTGTGCACCACCTCATTCATTAAACTGCACAAGACAACAGATTAAGATAAAACAAAACGGTAGTGTCAGTGACTTTCATTAACATAAATATAATGTGAATGAACAGTATTAAAGCAGTCATTATACTCACAATTGATAAAGTATAGTGGTCTTCCCAGCATTGTCCAGCCCCACTATAATCACCTTGTGCTCTGTGACAGGAAAAAAATAAAAAAGAATATATATATATATATATATATATATATATGACCCCGTGTGGTTGTTTTCTTGCAGTATCTTTGTAATGAAAAGTTATCATTTCATATTCCAGCTGTTCAAAAAATAAAGATTTTTTATATCACTCATTAAAACATTTAATATTTATTGTGGGAATGATTACAAAGACATGCACATTGCAAACCTACTAGAATGCGTGCTGAGAGTGATCCACACACAAAGTAGCAAAGTTCCTGTTGATATTATTTACAGTGATTTTTCGAGCCAATGGCTCTTCCTCAGACTTGCTATATCAGAAGTGTCATCCCTTAATAGCATTGTTTTACAGAGCATCTAACACATGTATAGTAACTATTATCTTCATTTTACCTCAGAAAATGTTATACATTTCAACAACATAGTTATACACATATGACTACAGCTAACTAAGCTAGATAATATTACTGTATAGTGTGTGTCATATATGACTTTTGCTCCTCAGACTTCTGATATACAGGGATAGTTGTTGTGGAACACACAACATATTATATCAGCTGTGTCATCCCTCAAGAACATTGTTTTACAGAGCATCTGGTACATGTATAGTAGGTAGCCTTTTTTCTTAATTTTTTCCTCAGAATGTTATATTTCAACAACATATACATTTATGACTGCTGCTAACAGGTCGCTAACATTACTGTATAGTACGTGTCAGTGTCATAAATGACGATTGTTTGAAAGAGTATTTTCCCCTACAAATTAGCCTACTTTATAGTTAGCTAACACTAGCTAACTAGCTAGCTAACATTAGGCTAATGTTTGTAGCCTACATTCATAATTATTATTTTGAGAGCATGTGTTATCATATATCATCAAATTACCCTTTGTAGTTAGATATCAACACTAGCTAGCTTGATAATATTCTATGTCCAAGCATGAGTGACAAGTCACACGGTAAAGAAGCGGTATGTCAAGCTGAGGAGTCCATTAACTGGAAGCAGTGCATTTTCTGCCAGTCTGATGATAAATAGAAAGGAGTCCTGGTCCAACACCCTAGATTAGAGTCCTATGGGCTCATTCTTCAGGTAGTTCAAGAGAGGGCCAGTTTGAACGATGGGGACTATGTCCAATTACAAAGGCGACTGCAGAACTGCACACCAGAAACAATGTGCACAGAGAAGGCAGTCTGGCATCGCTCCTGTCACTCAAGTGCAACTAATAAGGTTGAAATACAACGTGCAAGAGACCGCAATGCACATGCTTTAGCTACAGGACACTACACTTCCAAAAAGCATGGACAAAAAAGAAGCAGCACAGAAATGGATGAGCCAAACCCCTCAACATCTGGTTCTTCACTGCCATTCACACGATCCCATACAAATCCACTGGATAAGGAAGAGTGCTTCTTCTGCCAAAAGGACAATGACCAGCCACTGTACCAGATCAGGACTGAGAATGCTGGTAAAGATCTCAAAGATGCTGTGGAAAAGTCCCATAATACTGCACTGAAGACAAGGCTGAACACCTGCATATCACCTGGTGATGCACATGCAATCGATGTGAAATACCACAACTCTTGCTGGAGAGAAAATGTGTTCCACGCTCTTCGAGAAACTACCACTAGCAAAACTGCCAAAGAACCCTTTCTACAAAGGTCGAGTCTTCTTGAGCTGATCAACCTTATAAGCGTATCTTCATATGGATGACATTGAAACCACTTATCTCAATTTGATTGGTTCAGAAGTCTTGGAAACTCATGTACCTGCATTTAGCAGAAAATGGCTGAAAGAAAGAATCCTCACTGATTTGCCACACCTGGTGTCTGTTCGTCCAAATAGAAAGAAGCCAGCAGTCCTCTACTCCCCAGATGCATGTGAAGAGGACATGGTTACTACCACAATGACAGCTGGAAAGGAGGAGGAGAACAGCATGAAGACAATCTACAAAGCAGCACAGGTAATAAGGAAAAGTATTGCAACCTTTACCAAGACCAAGGAGAGAAATGTCATAAAGGTATCTAGTGACATTGGCGATGTTCCAGCTGAACTACACACCTTAATATATTGGATAATGGTTGGGCCTGATGAAAAGCTGCAAACTGAAAAGAGAACCAGAGTTGTTGACCGAGCAACATTGACGGTGAGCCAGAATATCATGTATGGGTTCAAAACCTGTGCACAGGTAAAGTACATACCGAGCAGTGAATCCGCATCATTCAGGTCACCCCAAGCAAGAGAGAACCCACAGGTTCTGGGACTAGCACTGACTGTCCACCATAACACACGCAACAAGAAGCTGATGAATCTTCTCAATGCTCATGGCTACTCTGTTTCACATGGCCGTGCCCTTCTAATGGAAACTGCTTTGGCCAATGCTGTTGTAGAAAACATCAAAGCGCAACAAGGCCTCTATGTACCACCATTCCTGAAGAAGGGGACCTTCATGTTTTTTGCAGTAGATAACACAGACTTTGCAGAGGACACTCCCGATGGAAAAGGAACCACTCACGGAACGATCACTGCAGTGTACCAGAAGGTTGATCCTTCTAAAGAACCTGTTGCAGAACCTCTGATCATAGGTGATGCACAGAGTCTATCAGTCACTCCCTACCATGTAGAGATGCTTCACTGTGACAAGCCAAAACCACAGCTTACCAAGAGGTCAGAACAGTTTGCCATCAACCATGGGATCTCAGAATCCTATCAGCTGACACAGCTAGGATGGGTTTTTGCATCTGCTTTATCAAGAATGAAAGCAGAAGAAACTTCCAGCAACATTCCAGGCTGGGCAGGATACAACTCACTACTGTCTGAAAGCCTTCCCTTGACACAGGTTGGAGCATTGCCACTACTCCCAGAGGTGGCACACGAGTGGTCAACTCTGCTGACTGTGATCATGCAAGCAAATCAGCTGAGGAAGTTGGCAGTTGGGGAAGATCACCCCACGGTCATTACCTTTGACATGGCCCTCTATGAGAATGTGGTGAAGCTCCTAGATGCCAGACCTGACTTGAAACAAATGGTTGTTCCCAGACTGGGTGAGTTGCATGTTGTCATGGCAGCCCTCAGAGCTCTTGGTGCCTCCATGGAGAACTCTGGCATAGATGATGCCTGGGTGGAAGCTGATGTGTATGGTCCTGCCACGACAAGGCAAATCCTGAAATGCACATACTATAAGCGAGCTCTCCATGCCCATATCTACTCATATGTAGCACTCTCTGAAATGGCTCTGGAAGAGTTCTTCAAGGACAACTCACAACTGAAAGATGTGTGCCTGAAGGCTACAGAGGGAGTAGAAGCTGCCTGCTCTGAAGGGAAAGACATGAAGGCTGAATCCATGAAGCAAGCAAACAGCACCCTCCTGGAAGCATTGACTACTGCTGAGGTCATCACAGCATTCCACAAATGGAAGGAACAGAAATCCCAGAATGCAATGTTCAAGGCCATGATGAAGTACTTGCATCGTGTGGAAACAATCCTGTCCTTTATAGCGGCAACTCGGAATGCTGACCTGGAACTCCATCTACAAGCTGGAGAAGCACTGAGCAAGCTGTTCTTTGCCATGGACCGGATCAAGTACAAGTGACTCTGGCCAAGATACATTGCAGACACGCATGACTTGAGGACCAATCACCCTCAGACATGGGAGGAACTACGAGCAGGCAATATATCAGTCACCAAGAGTGTCATTCCCTTTGTGTCTGTTGGGGCAGACCATGCATGCGAACACCTGAACAAGCTAATGAAGATTAGCTATGGGATCATTGGCATCTCCAACAATGCCAATGCCAGACAGAGATTTTTCATGGTCACACCAGAACTTTCTCGTCTTTCAAAAGAGTTCAAGAGTCAGTTTGACATGGAAGCTGACAGAATCACAGAGCATCATGAGCTTGGGCCAAGTGCAGTCAAGAGGGCACATGATACAATCGACAAGATCAATGCAGCCATACTCAGCCATGGAAACCCCTTCACCAATGAAGGTGACAACCTGCACAATGTGATCACGCAAGCCTACATCCCAGATGAGTATGTACAACAGATCTTGAATGCTGATGTCACTGGCCAGAAGTTGTATGAAGACTATGTGTCAGAGCGTATCAATGGAGATGTCAGCCTCTGGGCCCCTGTGAAGAAAGAGAACAACAAGATGTTCCTGTCTGGGAACAAGAAGATTACAGTGAAACTCAGAGACAATACTGTGGATCTGAAGGAGACCAAGGACCTGTTCACTCTGTTCACTCTGACACCAATGGCACTGTTCGCTCCTGATGGAACAATTCTGCCATGCCATGACAAGTCCAAGTTAATCCATCTACTTGAGAAGCTGACAAAAGAAGACATGCCCCATGAAGACCATCAGCCGCCTCAAGTTGGAAGTTCTAGTCACCAAGATGTAATGCATACAGGACTCACAGACCTCACATCTACTGATCAGCCAAGTCGGAAGATAGCACTGGTGGACGGTATGGTGCTTGTGCAGAAGCTGAGCAAAAAACCAGCGACTGTATTGACAGTCAATGATTTGAGTGGCTGCTTCAATGACAGACTGATGCAACTAACACGAGATTATGATGAAATCATCCTTGTGTTTGACACATATAGGGCAGATTCTCTCAAGAGTGCAACTAGAGATAAACGAAGACAAGGAAAAGCTTTTATTCAGTACCAAGTCAGAGATAACACCAGCATCAAACACATCCCAATGAGAAGGTTCCTCTCCCATGACAAGACTAAGAGTGATCTGACTGAATATCTTGCTGCCAAAACTCTGGAGTACAACAAGAGATCCTCCAAGCTGATCATCACATCTGCTTCTGGGCTCACTAGGAGCAACAAAGACCTTGTCTTTGAAGAAAACAACCACGAAGAAGCAGACACATTGCTGATCCACCAGGCTGTGCTGGCTTCACAGAGAAACCCACATGATGCACAGTTGGTGTTTTTCTCACCAGATACAGATGTTTTAGTGCTAGTCACAGCAAACTATGATCTCATGTTGAAGAACACATCCATTTCTATGGCCTCTGGTGTTGTGCAGATTGAACCACTGTGGCGAGCTCTAGGTAAAGAAAGAGCAAAGGCTTTGCCAGCCTTCCATGCATTCACTGGGGCTGACAACACAGGAAGGTTCTCCCGCGATAGGCAAGGCAACCTGGCTGCAGGTCTACCTTAAAGCAGATGAAGATATTGTCAAAGCTCTGCAGATGCTTTTGGATGAAGCAGATGTGACAGAAGGAATGCTGTCAGCCCTGGAATCCTTTATATGTGCAGCTTACTCACCCAAGGGGATCAACATCAAGGCAATCCCTCAACTGCGATGGCATCTCTTCTGCAAACATAGGGCAGAAAGTGACAAGCTCCCTCCAACACTTGGAACTCTGAAGCAGCACATCTTGAGAGTCCATGTCCAAACAAGAGTATGGGCACAGGCAGCCATTGCTCTGCAGGATCCACCACTGGATCCTCTGCAAAACGGATACTTTAAACACTCGGATGGCATGCTCAAACCAGTGACCACAGATGTCCTTCCCAGCCCCAAAGGCCATCCTTGAGTTGGTTCAATGCAAGTGTAAATCTGACTGCTCTTCTGGGAGGTGCTCCTGCAGAGCTAAGGACTTAGCTTGTACTGACATGTGTCAGTGCAGCAGCCAGTGCCAGAACGATGACGATTCCCAAGCCATGATGTATGAAAGCGATGATGATTATGAAGATGTATAGAAACTGCATAATTAAAAAGGTTGCTTAATCATACTGTGGTCTAAATGTGCATGTCGATAGTTCCAGAACATCCACGTTTTACATTAGCTAATTTTAAACTCTTCAATGAAAGGAACTCCGAGTTATCTGATCAACTGCTTGTGATGTGTCGTTTTTTTACCCATATTGTGGATGTATTTCAATGGGATGATAAAAAAAAAAACATTGTTTTTAAGGAACATGGAATATTAAATGCAAACAACTTTTCATTACAATGATATTGCAAGAAAACAAACACACCGGGTCATTTTTGACCCACTTATGCATCTTTGGGTTAATGTGGTAATGTCTTGTAGCTTTTTAACTAGCACCATTGGATTCCCTGACCCTGAAAATGTGGGTTTATCAGTTAAAAATCAACATTCCAGCTTATTCAGAAGCCAAGATATTACAAATTAAAGTTTTACGGCGGCCATTTTTTTAAAATTCAATATGGCCGCCACATAGACATCTGGGCAAATGCAAACATTGTTTTTCTGACTCCTTATACAATAACCTTTCCAAAAATGTATAGTTTAGCAAATCCCCAAAAAATTCCCACAAAAATATATAGTGAACCTGACTATATATGCCTCAAGCCAAACTGTCACTACACAAACTGTAAGGGATAAAGGGATACCTATTCACAAGATTCCAGTTAATGCCATCTACAACTTTTCATGGTGGCATAACAAAGCCAAGGATAAATTTAACCTGGTTCTAATGGAAAACTACTAGTGCTACTTCACAACATTTTATCCAAAAGGACAAACGCTGTGATGAACACTAAAGTGAGTGGGCACATCACCCACTAAATAATTGATTAAATATTTATAGGATCAATAAATGTCAAAGCTACATTATAACTCATCAATTTGACAAGTTGCTAAAATATATCAAACCATTTTCTAAAAGATGGATATTTGTTGTGAGGCTGTTGCCCTTTTTGTGAATGGCAGCACAAATGTTTGTGTAACAGAGTCATGCTCAGTGTAATGAGTTGACTGGTACTCTTCACTGCTGGAATCCAGGGAATGAGATTCTAAATCCAACAGACAGAATTCCCTGAAAGGAAGGCCTAAAGGCCAAAGTATACTTGGAGCTTCCGTGTTTCTTCTTGACGGAAATTTGTCATAATCAGGTCTGTGTGCAGCATCCAGTTTCTTTGAACTCGCACATCGTCTGTGCGCACTGGCGGTGCATGTGCCGGACATGGACTCTATTAAAAGAGGTTTGAAAGACGTTTGTAGCCGCTCGTGGTTAGAGTATAGAGCAACAACTGCCTTGTGAATCTTTTAGAACAGTCAATGGACAGCGCATGCGCAGAAGACGTGGGCAACCGTGGACCGCATGTGCAAGTCTAGAAAATCTGCATCACACATACGGTGCGCGGAGCAATCCGCACACCTGAAGTAAACATTGGATTAGAAGAGCAATCCTACTTTCCCACTGGGAGCTCCATTTGGACAGAGGATTAAGACTCTTGCACAGAAGACCAGTTCATTTGAGATGACTGCATCTAGCAAACCCAAGAAAATCATAACTGAACAAAAATAAGTTAAACAATTTGGCAAGTTTTTACTGTAACTTAGAATTTTTTTATTTTTTATCTTAAAGATAGTTTAGGTTAAAAATTAGTGAGTGCAATATAAAAAAATCTCTGTCCCAAGGTTAAAGGAACATCTGTCCAAGTTTACCACAATCTGGATTTAGTAACAAATGTTTGTCACAGGACAGGCTCAACTTCCAAATAAATTATAAAAATGTGTATTACTGTTAAGGCTGTAATACAGTTTGAAACTATTTTGAAATACAGTAGAGAGAGATGGCAGCTGTTCAAACGCAACAGCTTTCATGCATTCATCCATAAAACAGTTTGTCCTGAAGGCTGGATCTCTATGCCCAGGCTGCAGTGACCACTGAAATAGAAAACAATGGGAGAGGAAAATAGTTTCCTCACACAGCTTTTGTCTGACAGGAGGTAGTGGCATCCGTTTCTCAACACAAAAGCATTTTCCATTCAATGGTTCCTTTTCTAGTCATCCTACACATTTCTGTATAAGAGATGAATCTCTCACAGCAGGAGTGAAGACATGACACCCATATGTGAAAAGTAAACCCTAATGGATCAGTTATTGTTGAGAGTCCATGACTGACAAATACATTTAAAATAGTTGGAGTTGTCTCACCTAATTGTAGGAAGATTTACTCTTACGGTCTCATCCCTAGTGAGCTCAGCATTTTTAAGCATCATGGGAATGCACATACAATTCAAAAATAAAATGACATAAGTGGCATGAATGATGTAATGTTTTTAGAAAAGGAACCATCGTATACCATGTTTTTTAATATGTGCCATTCTATTATTTGAATTGCTATATGAATATAAATGTACATGAATATGGTATGTTTTCAGTAGCATAGTATATCTCAAAGTAGTACTATTAAAAAATGTATTACTATACCATCATTGTAAAGCTTTTTGGTGAGGTGAGGTTAGGTAGGGTTTAAGCCACAGCCATTATCTCTTAAACCTATGCTTACCTGTGTTACTATATACAGCCTTTAGATACCATTGGATCGTTTAAACAAGTGGAAATACCCGGTTTCTGTAAAATGTATGTAGGGGACCGTGAAAACCGGCCATCCTGTGTGTTTATGTTATCGTTACCACTATATTTCACCTGCTTGATCGAGCTAACGAGAGAAGGTAACGAACACAGCTAACCGGTAATAAATCATAACAACTATGAGGTGAACGCATATCTAGTCACCTTAAGAAATGATGA
The DNA here is from genome assembly GCF_025860055.1 of Xyrauchen texanus. Classification (NCBI taxonomy): domain Eukaryota; kingdom Metazoa; phylum Chordata; class Actinopteri; order Cypriniformes; family Catostomidae; genus Xyrauchen; species Xyrauchen texanus. The sequence goes on from NC_068276.1 coordinate 38,876,834, forward strand.
ACACTTTGTTGTGACTTTTAGTAGTTCGATGGCTTTTTTTTGCTAAAGATGTTAACACGCATACTAGCATTAACATTAGCTCACTTGAGCGGGACATCGGCCAAACGGAGGACAACAGTCTAAAACACTCACTTTAAACCTACTAGGGCACAATATCTTACCTTGATTACAGAAGAAACTCCACAGTTTGGCGAAAATAAGACCCATTTCTCCTATAAAATGAAAAAAAAAAAAAAAAGAAGCGTGCGTGTGGCTAGTGGGCGCGAGTTTGGCGGAGAGGCCTACAGCAGCCCGCGAGCCCGTTATTTCTTCATTAATCAGCTCGTGCCATGCGGAAGGATGTTTACTATGTGTTAACACAGATAACTAGTTCCCAACACTTCACTACTTTTGTCCTATCAGATCACGTGTGCGACAGGTGCGAATATAGCGGATACATCGCTCTTCAAACATAAGCCACATCACTTCCCAGATCACTCTGACTTCAACCACAGTTTCCTTATGCAGTCCTCTTTGTCTAGCTGCACACGTATTGGTACTCAAGAAGAGTTCAAGGGAGTAAACTTGAGTCGTACGGAGTTTACAGTTGGCTAAACAAAAAGCGCGCACGCTCTGTTGTACTGGGAGCGCGCGCGCACACACCATACACCTCAGTGTCAAGTTACACGTGTGAGGATCATGACGTTCACACATCCATCCCAAGTGTCACATCCCACAGCGTGTTTTCCATGTACTTAGATTTTTAGGAAAGGTTCCTATGATGAGTCAGACAACTAGAAAGAAGATGAGAACACATGTAATAATATTTTGTGTACAGTCATGCATAAACTCTAAGAGGTCTCATTGTCTTTTGGTCAGTGCCTTTGCTTTGCACTAAAATGTCTGTAACTTCCATGTGCCCAGTTATTCTTCATTTGGAATACTATTCAGATTTGTAGACACATCTCATGAGATGATGAAAGTTTTTTATTTTTATGAAAAAATATTTAGCAAATTAATTTATCGTTTTACATTAATCAAAAGGTAACCCCAAAAACCACAGCACTGGCATTGTTAATCTAAGTTTTGACCACTGAGGGGGAACTGGTTTAGCATAGTTTTGAACCACAAGTTGCTTGAACCACAAGTTCCTGCCTGTAGGGTTTATTTGCCCAACCACAACATTGTGAAATCTCTGTGATAAAGGAGAATGGAGCCTTCATGCAAGTATTGTGTCTGTTAAATGATAACTAAAACAAAACATCAAAATGTCTGGCATATTGCTGCACTCTGTTAGCAACATAATATTGTTACTGTATGCAATAATGTGACCTAGTAACTCTCACTTTATTACAGTAAACAGTTATCTGTTTAATCTAAATGACTCCAGTTGGTAAATTCCAGTCTTCAGAAGCAATATGATAGGTGTGGGTGAGAAACAGAACATTTTCATTTTTTGGTGAACTATTCCTTTAAGATATTTTAACACAAATTTTAATTTAAAATAAAAAATAGCCATATTTTATACATTTGCAAATCAGACAGTAATGTCAAAGAGAAAGCAGAGGGAAAAGGAAAGGAAAATGTATTTTGGTAACACTACAATTAGGTTCCAATTGTTAACATTAGTAAACAACATTAGTTATATTAATTTTCTGAATGATTACCACAAAAATTTATTTTGACTTGTCCCTCCTTTTCTTTAAAACAAGCTAAAATCAAGGTTAAAGTGAGGCAATTAGATGGAGGTGAATGTGGCCAATTTGTGGAGAGTTTAAATGCATGCATTTGAAGCTTATAATTTTATAAAAGCACTTGCATTCATTCTTATGTTAAAACTTGTACATTATTTGAGCTGTAAAGTTGTTTATATGGTCATTTTTACAGTAATTTTAGCATTTTAGAGTTTGGTGACATTTCATCACCATGGTAGCGAAGTTGTAAAATTGGCTATAACTTTACACATAAAAGGTTTGTAATTGATTTTTACCAAAAAAAGTGAGTATTTTAAAATGGGCCCCCATTCACTTCCATTGCAAGTGCCTCACTGGATCCCAAATTTTTGCTTTTTTTATATAGAAAAGGAGGGACGAGTCAAAAGTAATTTTAGTGGTAATCAATATTATGCCACAAATGCTGTCAATTGACTTGCATTGAACCGGAATATTCCTTTAACACGAAATAACAACGAACAATACTTTTACAGTATTTACTAATCGTGATTAATATTAATTTCAGCATAAAATAATAAATGTTTAATGTAAAAGCTGTATATATTAATATTAGTTAATGCACTATGAACTAACATGAACTAACAATGAACAACTGTATTTTTATTAACTTATATTAACAAAGATTAAATGCTATACAAATATATGGTTCATTGTTTGTTCATGATACCTAATGCATTAACTAAAAAAATGTAACTTATTGTAAAGTATTACCTTTCTTTATCTTGTCAAGAAGGCAAATAATTCTAGAGAAAGACATTTTAAGTTTTACAAACAAAACTATTAATTCAAAATAATGGCAGATTAATTGGATTTGTCAATTGACAAAAAAAGTAAAAAAGCCCCTCTTAAGCCATTGATGGTTTCACTGGTGATGCAAATCAATTTAAATCAGTAATGAACCTTTTTGCAAATTGACATTTTTCCTTGACAAAGGTAGACTCTTTTTCCACTGGGATATTGACTGTAGTCATTCCACTGACATTTAGCCCATCAACAAGGTGTCTGCCAATCTCTGAATATTTTGTATATATTCTTGACAAAGGCAAGGACATTTGTGCATAAGATGGCCTGTAGTTTTTTTTTTTTTTATCACTTTCATTAATATTAACAATGCTGAAAATTATCACACTTATGTGATATCAAAATTATCATAATTGTTCAGGCCCCAGACACTCTCTCTCTCGACTGCTGGTGGCGTGGGTCATTTTATCCGCTCTCCCCGTGCTCACTGGAATTAGAAACAGGTGTTAGACATAATTTAGCTCAGGTGTAAGTGCCCTTACTGCCTCTCTCTCTGCTGACAGGCACTTGACCACGCCCCCGCTGCCACAACCACATAGTAAAGGCTTTCAATACATGAACATGGAACAAAGAGGTTGGTATTTCCACTGTAAGACCTAAAAAGGTCTTGGGCGGGGAGGGAACAGGGCACTGGCTGAGAGGGGTCTCATCATAGCACCACTTGTGGGGTTCCCGGATCAGCTCCTCAGCATAAATGCCAAAGTCGCGTCTATCTTGGGAAATCCTACCCAAGGTGGTACAATGAGAGACCTGCTCCTTCTGGCCAGGAGCTGGTTGGAGAAAAATGCCCATTTACTCTGCTGGGTCCAATTGGGCCAGTTAGTAATCTCACAATCAGAGGCAGGACCCAAACTCAGAGTAAAAACAAAAAGGCTTTATTAATACCAAAAATAAACAAAGGCAAAATCTCAAACTACCCTAAAGGGGAAAAAAACGAGGTAAAGGATGGGCTGCAGGAGAAAAGAAAAAACACACAGGACGACTGGATGAGGAAGAGGACCGACAGGAACAGGACCAACATACAAGATGAACTGGCACTGGACAACACACACAAGGAGACTAAAATAGGGAGTGAAATCAAACAGGATCAAAAGCAGGGCAGGTGTGACTAATGAACTTATAATAAGCAAACAAGGAGGTGGGGTATGATGCAAGACAGAGACACGTGGCAACACAAAAACTAAACAAAGCCACGTGCTCTCACAAGACACAAACACCTGAATGGCATATGCCCACATCGCAAGGCAAACACCACGCGATGCATGCAACAGACGACAAAACGAGACAGGACAAGTTCGGCCACACACACAAACCCCACACCACAGACTGAAGTGACCGAACCTCAGCACAAAGTGAAGAGAGCTCATGTGGTCGCAACAGACATAAACAATTGAAGTGAGTCCATGCCACCAAGATGACATAAGCGCAATGCACCCACACCAATAACAGACAGAACATGAATGTCCGGATCCCGACACAGACCGAAACCGAACCAGACAGGGTCCAGACACCATGCTCCGGACATGAAACAAGACCAACCGAAGAGCGCACATCAGGGAAACTACAACCGAAGCTGTGCGCTCACAAAGACAGAAGATAGAACACAAGACAGAAACAGAACAATGATGTCAGGATCCTGCCACACAAAAACCCAGTCTGACCGAGTGACAGGACCGTGATCATTATAGTCTATAACCCCAATCCGAAAAAGTTGGGACAGAATAAAAATGCTAATAAAACAAGAATTAGTGATTTGTAAATTATATTCACCCTTTGCTATATTGAAAGCACTATAACTACACATTATAGAATGTTTTACCCTGTGAATATATTATTATATATATATATATATATATATATATATATATATATATATATATATATATATATATATATATATATATATATATATTTATTTATTTTTTTTTAAATGTATAGTAATTTCAAATCAAATACAACACATTGCAACACACTCCAAAAAAGTTGAGACAGTCGAGTGTTTTCCACTGTTAAACATCACCATTTCCATTACTAACACTTATTAAGCATTTGGGCACTGAAGTCACAACATTTTCCTCTTTGACCCGGATAACATGACTGCTTTGTTTTTCAAAAAATGTGGGCTCTTCCACTGGTTCCACTGTTCTACTTTTCATCTACGATGAGACCGAGCCCAGAGAAGTTGGCAGCGCTTCTGGGCAGTGTTGATGTATGGCTTCTGCTTTGCATAGTAGTCTTAACTTGAATCTGTTGACTAACAAAGGTTTACTAAAGTAATCCCAAGGCAATGTTCATGATATCCATTACAGATAAATGCCGTTTTTTAAAACAGTGTCTGAGGGATCAGAGATCACACACATTCAGAAGTGGTTTTCATCTTGCTCTTTACGCACCGAGATTTGACCAGATTCCTTGAATCTTTTAACTATATTGTGCACTGTAGAGGATGAAATGCCTAAAATCCTTCCAATTTGTCTTTGGGAAACATTGTGTCTTGAATGATCCTTGCTCTTGAAGGACTAGGCTGTTTTTAGAGGCTCCTTATACAGTATACACTACTATGACACAATTGCCTCACCTGTTTAACATCTCCTGTTTCACATTGCCTTGTTATTTCAACTCATCAAATTATTAGTCTTAAATGGCCCATCTCAACTTTTTTGGAGCGTGTTGCAATCATCTGATTTGAAATTACTTTACATAAAAAAAAAACAATGAAATTCAAATCATATGTGTAGATGTAGTGCTTACAATGTAGCAAAGGGTTAATATAATGTACAAATCTTGTACAAATATTGTTTTTATTATCATTTTTCATACTGTCCCAGCTTTATCGGAATTGGGGCTGTACTTCAATACCATGTCCCAATCAGTAGACTAAAAATGAACAATACGTGTTTAGTTTAGCTGTAAGTAATAAGCTGTGGCATGGCATACTTTTATTATTTTCACAGAGATTAACAATGTTTAAATGATATGGTAACAACAGTTAAATAGCATCACACCACAAGAAGAATGTTCAAAGTGGGTTCATTGACTGATCCAATCACAATGGAGATGCATTTGTTTATAGAATACTTGAGATGAAATGAAAAGCCAAATGTGTTTGAAATGCACAGAAAATGGTTAACCCTTTTCTGAAGTAGTTACTTTGAATAAGCATTATCTTTTTTTTTTTTTTTTACTCAAAAAGCATCTTGCTGTCTTAAAAACATTCACATAATTTGCCCTACATCTACACAATAGCTGTAACAGTTACCCTGTCTTGTTTCACTGTTCCCTCTTGTTTGCCATTTTTGACATTTTGTGCATTTCTTAGTTTTCACTTTTGTCCCTTATGTAACGCCATAGTCTCTTTGTTAGTGTTCGTGTTTTCCGTCATTGCTTTCACCTGTCCCTCGTTAGTTTGCCATTGGTTTCTGTTTATTACTCTGTCATCTTGTTTGAGTTCTAGCTGTTCATTGGCCCCTGTTTTCTCATGTCCATGTATTTAACCCTGTCTGTTTGTTCAGTAGCGGTCGGTCGTTGTTTGTTGATGAGTGTTTGTGTATGGATCGTTTTATGTTTTGCTGTTCCTGCTCCCTGATGTTAATTCGTGTTCGTGCCCCTTCGTGAGTGTTTGACTTTGAGTTTATTTTCCCCTCGAGGACGTTTCTTTTGTTCCCGTGCCTTTTCATCTGTGTACACATATGAAAAAACTGCGTTTGGATCCGCATCTGCCGTCTTCCTTCTCCTGATTACCCACATCGTGACAATAGCCCATCCGGGGGGCTTTTACACCAAGTGTGCCATAAAGAGCCCCTCACACAAATTGTTGCACTATCAATATTCAATGAAAATAATGTTTTTTCAGTCTTAATACACTTTGTGACCAGATTTTTTTTATTTTATTTTTATTTTTTAAAAGCTAAAAAGTGTTTCCTGCAGAGCTGGCATGGTTTTGCCCATATGAGGTAGCTACATTAGCTCTTCAAATGTTTTTATTAAGGCAGTCACAATAATGTGCTCAGCTGTAAGGGTCAGGGGTCGTGCCAGATGTGCGCTTACCGGGCGTCAGCCCCAGATGTTTTTATAACCTTGTACTAATAATCCCTGTCTTTGACTAGCCTTCGCACTCCGCGCAACCGCAGTCTTCCTAAAACACACACCACAATCACATAAACTCTCTATTTCCTTAAGATCCATGTGTGGTTCATATAGCCTTTCACTTGATCTGATCTGATCATATATTTCCTCTATGTTTAATTATAAGTGGCTTCAACAAGTGTGTGTGTGTGTGTGTGTGTGTTATCTACATGTTTGTGTATAATAAAAATAGGTGATATACTGTAAAATTTAACATTTGATTGACAAATGGGTAAGGAATCTTTACTTATTATAGATCATCTTTATTTATTTATTCTCACATAAATAGCTTCTAAAAATTCAGTGTTTGGAAAGAAGTTGGGATTCACAGTCAACCTAAAGTAACATGAAAGAGGAACTGAATTTCCTGTCATCAACGACTGCAGTAGTGCACTTGCTAAACCTTATCTGTGCTGTACTTAAATCTAACATCTCGGAATATATGGTATTCTGACTTTGTGGTCATGCATTTTTGTTAATGAATATGAAATCATTTGTGGATGTTCTGCTGGTAGGTTACAAATTAGACAAGGAAGAACAGCTTGCTGTCATGGCTCTGGATTTGTAGGTTTTAAACTTATGGCCTGAGTGTTCAATGAGTTTGATCACAAATCATCAATTGACTCAACACCAATCAAAGTGGACTGAAGCATGATATACAAGCAATAAGGCATATGTTTTGGTCAAATTTAAGGCACCTGGTAGGTTTATGGCTGCTAGGGAACAAGATAACCAGATTATTCTACCCTTATCAACTCTAGCCCATAACTACTGCTCACTTCAATTAGAGGTCAAAAAGGTGCTGACTTTAACACAGCAAACAAGCTGAATGGATGCTTGCTCTCTTGAAAAGGCAGTCAGTGATGATTTTAAAAGCACTTTAAAATTAGCATTAATCAGAATTAGGGTGGATAAATTCGCAAAAGAGATTCTGTAATGCTTTAAATTATGATGTTCATCTTACATAGATGTCATGTTAATATAATTAAATATACAGTAATATGAACAACAGTTATTAAGTGTAATTATAAGCAGCTCCAAAAAAATATTAAATTTTGTTCATTATTATTGCTCACAGTAAGTTTGCAATTGCACTGTAGTATGAACACTAATATAAAATGTGACTGGGTTATTTTTACAGAATGTGTGACATGCGCCTACAACACCAAAATAAATTCCTTGTATGCGTTAAAAAAATACTTGGCAATAAAGTTTTTTCTGATTCTGATTGGGTCAGTATAGCATGATGGCTTTTGCTATCTAGAGAATTTTGTCTGAAACTCATCATACATTATTCATTAATGGATGACTCAAGGGTCACTTGTCTTGTACTCTAATTGGGTCACAAAAGCACCTGTTGCATGAGCTGCAGGATTGATCAAAGCATTTGAAGGGCACTGGAACATAGGCACACTTGCTTTCATGTACCTTATGCATATTCATAAGCAAGCAACTTCAACGCAGATTAAAAAAAAAGATATTGATTTAAACTTCAGTCAAACCTTAGGAACTGTGAAAGGACAGTAAAGCATTTTCAAAGGGAATCAAACTTAAGAGAGCCAAGAATCTAACAGGAGGAACCTAAAGAATGCCTTCAGCACAAGCCTTCATGTGTTCACCATGCATTTCTCCACAACCACTCACCTCTCTCACAGCTTCAATTACCCATCACCATCTCTCCACAGCCATGGTTGTCTATAGCTACAGCCTCTAATAGCAACTCACTCCTTCAGCCCACTGCTGCCACTCTCCAACACCTCCTCTATAACCACCGGCAGCACTGACATCTGTCATTGTGAGAATGATGCAGTTATATTCAGGCTAGAAAAAGTCTAATCCCACCTGGACAGGGCTGCTAGCACCATCAGAATTATTTTCTTTCTTTCTTTCTTTCTTTCTTTCTTTCTTTCTTTCTTTCTTTCTTTTATTTAAGTCTTCCACTATGTGCATTGACATTGACTGGTAATATGCATTCTAAGTACCGGTAGTCTATGTATTAAGAATGTTATGTACAGTATGTGAGTGTGTGTGTGTGTGTATTCACATGTATATAATTTTTGGGTAGGCTTCTATTTCCTTTCATTACATGTAGCCTGTTGTGTATTCTGTATATGTTATATAATTTTTGGGTAGGCTTCTATTTCCTTTCATTACATGTAGCCTGTTGTGTATTCTGTATATGTTATATAATTTTTGGGTAGGCTTCTATTTCCTTTCATTACATGTAGCCTGTTGTGTATTCTGTATATGTTGGATACGCTCACTGACCTACTATGTACAGTATGTACAGTCTGTAAGCATTTATATAAAAACTTAGAACACAATCTGCAGGGGAAAAGACTTTCAGATAAAAGGTTTGAGAAGAGTAAGATTTTTCATTTTTTACAAAGCCATCTCTCTCCCTTTTGTGAGAAAGATGCCTGCTTCCCATGTAAAAATAATTGAAACTGATGAGCAGGAAGACCAAAAACTTGAGCCTAAGGCGTCCTTCATTCATCTGATATGCCTATATCAGAGAGAGAGAGAGAGAGAGAGAGAGATAGATAGAGTAGCAGTCTTAATAAACAACACAGCCATGATATTATATTATATTTTATATAAAAAAATTTATTGATTCATCTATTAAACAAACAAAAAAAAGCAAAACATATACAAACAGAATCAATATTTAACCCTCACTATTAAATCTTTCTCCCATAATCTCTTTAAAGAAGCACATTCTCTTGACTCCGAGATAACCTTGGAGGAGCTTGACGAGGTAATTAAGGCCTTTCCTACTGGCAAGGCTCCAGGGCCAGATGGTTTTGCAGCTGAATGGTTTTGATCTTATGCTATAGAACTGGCTCCACTTTTGTTAGAAGTTTATACAGAATCATTACATTTACATTTATGCATTTGGCAGACACTTTTATCCAAAGCGACTTACAGTGCACTTATTACAGGGGCAATCCCCCCGGAGCAACCTGGAGTTAAGTGAACACAAGGTGGTGGCTGTGGGGTTCGAATCGACAACCTTCTGCATAACAGTCTAGTGCTTTAACCCACTACGCCACCACCATGTTTTTCTGGTCAGGTGTGAGATTTCCTGGAGACATTTCTTTGAATACACTTTTAAAATAGCCTTTTCATGGGGGAGTTGCGTGGTGTCATGTGAGGGTCGGACATGTGAACGGCGAGCTCTGCACAATTTGCTAGTTTTTAATAACTTTTAATGACATAAACTGGTGAGAATCGATACATTCTGTTCCATAACTGTTCTATGAAGTAAATATGTCAATTAATTCAAGATTCTCAGTCTCTGGAGACATTAAAAGACACTTACGTGCTTAAACTGACACCCCAGACAGGGCAGCAGACCAGGGACTCAGTTTGGACAGTGCGGCAGGAGAGATTCGGTGTCAACTGCTGAGTATGTCAGTAATGCTGGTGAAGGTCATAACGGACTTGGAAGATCTTGCTGTAATATATCGATCGATTATGGTCATGAAGTCACTTTGGATAAAAGCATCTGCCAAATGCATAAATGTAAATGTAGATTAGCAGAGAAGAATGGACAGATGCACTTAAGAAACTAAATCTCAGAAAGGCATATGGTTTAGACAACATTAGAACAGAAATGACACTATCAAATGTATTCAGACAAAAGGTGCAGAGTTAAAATTGTCAATAAAAGAACAAAATTCTTCACTCAAGGGCGTGGAGTGAGACAGGGCTGCAGTTTGAGTCCAACTCTGTTAAACTTTTACATTAATGAGTTAGCAGTGCTACTGGAACAATCTGCAACACCCGGTCTGACTCTAAATAATTCTGAAGTAAAATTTCTTCTCTATGCAACTGATCTGGTGATGCTGTCAGCTACTGCACAAGGGCAACAGCAGCACCTGGACCTGCTGGAGAACTACTGTCAGAACTGGGCCCTATAGCGCATTTAGGGGTTTCCATGAATTTTTGCTGGTTAGTTTGGCGGTGTTGTGCTATGCTATTAGCTTAGCTGTACTGTGTTTACAATATGGCGTCGACAGGTTGCGCATGCGCGGTAGATTGCCCCAGAAGAGTCTCTTTAGGACTTCCCTTGAACTTTCGTAACCATAGCAACCAACACCAGTGATTTGTGATCTGGGTCAACACTAATGAAAACATTTTCATCGATGCAAATGAACGTCAACGCGGTCCACAATGCACAAATAAACAGTAATCAGTTAAAGTGCTCATATTCTCACACCAATATATGAAGGCAAATTTGGTATGATAAATGAACACTGTACGGGTTAAAGTGTCGTGTACGTTACCATTGTTTGTAATGGAACCAGTATGTGTGAGCTAGGAATTAAATACAATTGTGTTATTTCTACATGACTATGTAAGGAGATTTATAATGGAATCAGTCATGTTTGACATCCATTATAATTTAGATACATGACAAATAACTAGATTATTTGTCTGAATAAATTCTCCACCATTAAACTCCACAATTATACCGTCTTGTTGCATCAGCTCACAATTTCTACTGTATGAAATCAGCTTTAATTATGATTAATTCTCTTATTGGAGTAATATTATTCTCATGGCTTATTGACAATAATATTACACATATAGGTATATCTTTGAAGCTAAATCTTTTAGAAACAGGGATGAGATTATATCAATTATATCAAAATATACAACAGTCAAAAATATCTTTAAAAGGTAAACATGAATAATTAATCATAACTCCTTATAATTAATTGTGAACATTTGGTTAATAGATTTAACTTAAGGTAGCTGAATTAACATTACAATCAATTTATCTGTTCGTCCAGCGAACACTCAGTACTGATTGTCTATCAATTCTCAGAAAGGATATTTTTCGTGGCCACACAAAAATAACTCTTTCTTAGCATGGAGCTGAAATCAAATTGTTTCATTGACATTGATTTACAAGCAGACAAGAATCCACTCTCAAGAATGTACACAAAATTTAACTAAAATATGAACACAAAACTAATCTAAACAAAAACATACACACAAAACACTCATACATGGGAAAGGGAAAAGAGAAAATAAAATGAAACCAGAAAAGAAAAGGGGAAATGCATTTATGAAAAGAGTAATTTTGACCATCTGAGAGAACCGTCAAGCTCTTAATTTAAAAAGCACCTTTTGTTACAAAGTGGCTTACCTCTTATACTAAACATAGGTTCAGTTAGCTACTAGATAGATACATGCCCTACACTACGACTACTTCGGTCAAAAATCAGTGCTTCATGGGTTTTTGATTGGCAGTGAATGCACTAAAAGAGAAAGCTAGAAGAGCAGTCTATGCTATTAAGGGCAAATTTACCCAAATAGACATTCCTGTAACAATTTGGTGTAAAATCTTTGATAGTATTATTATGCCTATTGCTCTGTATGGGTGTGAGGTTTGGGGTCCACTCTGTCTTGCAGATTACTCTAGATGGGACAAACATCCCATAGAATCCCTGCATGCAGAATTCTGTAGAAACGCTCTAAGAGTTCAGAAAAGGACACCTACTAATGCATGCTGGGCCAAACAAGGCAGATACCCCCTAATTATACATACTGAAAAATTATCTCTCAAATTTTGGGAACACCTACAATCAAGTTCCCCTAACTCACTGCAACATGAAGCCCTTAAAACCCAAGAATTGAAGCCTAAAACCAGTCCCCTTTATCAGCTGGCTCTGAAACTCACAAACCCTCCAACAATTAACAAACACCAGTTTCAGACCAGCACTGCTGAACTAAACCATATCAGAATAAACCAAATCATAAAAGAAAGCAAAAATTCATATTTGGACTATTGGGAAAATGAAAGTAAAAACCAAAGCAAACTGTAATGTTATCAGATCCTAAACAGAACATATAATCTGGCAGAATATCTGCACACTGTAAGAGATCCAAAACAGAGACAGATCCTCACCAAATACAGATTCAGTGATCACAGTCTGAACATAGAAAAAGGGAGACAAAGACAAACATGGCTACCAAAGGAAGAACGAGTCTGTGCTCACTGTGACACTGGTGAGGTCAAGACAGAGACACACTTTCTCCTTCACTGTGAGGTGAGAGAGAAATACTTTGACAAACTCTCAAACCTCATGCCACAGTTTTCCAGTTCAGCTGAAACAGATGAAATGCAGGTGTTACTGGGGTAGGACAATCATGCATCAGTTGCAGCAAAATTCATTTTTGAAGTGCACACCCTCAGAAACAAATCACTGCCTTAATTTACTTCGTTAACAGTATATTAATGTTTATAATGTTCATATTATCTTGTTAAATGCCAACCCAGTCTCATGAAAATGTTAACATATTTTATGATTTGACTATTTTGTATGTTTTCATACACGTTTGTATGAATTTGTACGATTTCATCACATGCAAATGCCCGGATGTGTAATGAAGTAAGTGCTAGTTTCGTGGATGAGGCGTTAAGGACATACTTATTAATATTATGCCCATACCCAAACCCCTTATCTAAACTTAACCAATCCGTAGAGTGTGAAAACATGATAGGAAGCGTTTGTGTGTTACAGAAGCAAGTAATTGTTGTGTATTAGATGAAAACGATGTCCAGCGACATCATTGTCTGTAGTGAAAGTCGTACGATATCATAGGAATTAGCCAAATTTATAAAGGTAATATGAATCCTTATGATTTCACAGTGAGAGTGTGTGGTAAATGCTTATTTTATTTTATATTGTATAGAGCATATTGTTATTATAGATTTTATCTGACACCTTATTTTAATTCTATTTGTATTATTATTTGTTACTGTTTGATTATTATTTTTTGTCTTGTTATCTGTTATGTGTATTAAATGCTTTGGCAATATTGTATGTCAACACAATCATGCTAATAAAGTACTTAAAAACTGAAAATGAAATTTGAAATTGAGAGAGATAGAGAGACTCTCATGATGTGGAGGTGGATGGGGAGAGAACACATCTGTTACTGTTTGGCACAACACAAGCACCATGATTATAATTATCTGTTTCAATGAATTCAAGCAGCTTTTGTTCCATTTTGTTATTGTCTATATTCCCTTTACATCCATTCAGGACTTCATATCCAGATGTATCTCAGTGGCGGTCAAACAGATGATTGGTCAAATGAATATACTGTAGATGTAATTACAATGGTTTAGGGGACCTTAAGGTCGGCATCAGACATGCAATTCATACAAACAAACTGTATATTTGTACATATTGTACATTTCAGTTCAGTTCTTTTTGTGTGCATTCTCTCAGCACATCTCTGCAGAAATGTGCTTAGTGCATGAATCTCTTTCACTCTAACTCTCCCATTAAGTCTCTTTTGATGAAAGGCCACATAAGGTGTTCCACAGATACGCTTTTGTAACAAAGAGGATGTTCACTGACCAAGGTCTAAACGCTTTTTATTTCTGCAGTGCTCTGTTCCACATTTACTTTGCCTTTGCCTATTATATACCCACTCTACAACATGATTTTATAGGAGATGAGGGTCTAAGTGTAATGAAGCACATCATTTTGTTGGACAAAAATGATGCCACAGTCACATAATGTTCATGAGATCGGGCTAGAATGATTACACTGCAACAAAAATTTAGCTGTAGTAACGTATGAGGCTAGGTTACAGTTTTCCATTAGTGAACAGTGAATCTGTGTAAAATAAGTTTGTCAGGAGATCATTATTAGGCTACAATACAAACACTGAAATATGCATGCCTTAGCTTGAATGAATGTAAAGGGATGTAAAATGTAAAATAAAACATTTAGGCAACAGTTGCTACGCAGAGATAGTGTTGTCATTGCAAAAACTAAGTTTAGAGAGCCCTGGATATTCTACACAAGCGGTTGTATATTTTACATACAGCAGCTCATTAGTCCTGACATAGCTTTCATGACTCTAATGGATTCTCAAGAGATGTAACATTTAATTCTCTGAATTTATTTGACCTTACTGGGTATTCATTTAAATATTTTGCTGTTCAGTTTGGGCAAATTTTTAATTATGACTTACTCAAACATCACATTTTTGTTTTAGAGGTCCAGGGAGAGAGTAAGGAATGAATGTCATTCCTCATATTATACCCCGCTTGGCAAGGTACAGCAAGGTATAATTTGGTATGATGGCGTGAACAGTGCTATTCAAAGGTCCTTTGTCCCTGTTAGGGATTCATAATATCATCCCAGCAAAACAGAGCGTTCCCCTAATGTTAGTGTATGGCACCTGGTTAGTTGTTTTTTATAACCAAACTCCAAAGCAAGGTTTTTGTTTGACAACAACCTACAGTAATAAGAACTTGTAAAAAAAAAAACGTTATCTAATGTTTATTTGGAGGATGATATTTTTCAATTATGATTAATTATTATTATTATTATTATTAATTGATCTGTTCATAAACATTGCAGAGAGGTGTTTGAAAGACAACACTGACTGACTAGTGTAGTACAGTAGAAATTAAGGTCACTTATATTCAGGTGATTTGCAGCCAAAATGCATTATAATGATCAGATGCATGTTATAAAATATACTTTTTCACATCTGAAACCTAAAAAACGAATGGATTAAAAAGAATGGCATGCAGCGTCCTATGAAAACTAGATGGGTAAAGCTTCTCAAGGCAAACTTTGATCTTTGGTCTGAAAGTTATTTTAAAAATGTATGTGTGAGATAGACATATAGATAGACAAACAGACAGACAGACAGTGCTGAATAAGCAGCCAATGAACGCGCAGTTCCCGACGCTATAAATACCTGTGCCGAGCGCGCCAGTCGCGGTGAATGTGCTTTTACGCACTGCTGACTATCATGCGTAATTGTTTGTTGACGGAGGAAATCAGCAGCAACACAATGCAATCCTCTTTATTTTCCGTGGCACACCCTCCAGGGATACCTACTGTTGTTTCATTAATTTGGAAATCAGGAATTCCGCATTCGTCCAACTGGACCGTGTCGGAGAAAGGAAACGGGACGACTCTCGGTGACTTGGGCACATTTGAGAACCGGCGCGCACAGTATGGCCAGTTTTCTACGTCCACCTCTATATTCCTGACTGTGCTCATGACGCTGCTGGTGTTCGCCACTGTTCTCGGGAACGCGCTTGTAATTTTAGCTTTTGTGGTTGAGAAAAGTTTACGCACTCAAGGCAACTTTTTCTTTTTAAATTTGGCCATAGCGGACTTTCTTGTCGGTGAGTGATATTGATGACGGTTTGCATCTCAGTGTTTATTTATTAATATAGTCTCGATTAATAGTTTTTGTGATTTGAATGGGTTTTCAGGAGGGTTTTGCATCCCCGTGTATATCCCCTATGTGCTGACGGGTGAGTGGAGACTTGGGAGAGGTCTGTGTAAACTGTGGTTGGTGGTGGATTATATGCTGTGCACCGCCTCAGTGTTCAACATCGTGCTCATCAGTTTCGACAGGTTTCAGTCAGTCACTAAAGCGGTGAGTGCGCCGCAAAAATGTTCATACATTGAGACTTAAAGGAATACTTCGGGTTCAAAACAAATTAAGCTCAATCGACAGCATTTCTTGCATAATGATGATTAAACATAGCCTAGTAATAATAAAAATGTAACTGACTCGTCCCTCCTTTTCTCAAAACAACAAAGCAAAATCAAGGTTACAGTGAGGCAGTTACAGTTAGGGTTGCCACCCGTATCGTATTTATAGTCTCCTATTTAAAGATAAAATGATGTCCCGTATTGAATTAATACCGGAAGCGATTTGGCCCGTATTTAAGCTGGACATATGGCGTCACTGTGAAATTGTTCCAGATCGCCAATTTAACATTGATATAAATTGGAAAATGTGCCTATGTTGGGAAAGGGACGGTCTGAAAAGTCCACAAGTGGTGCTAAAACTGCGGATTATATTTCTATATAAATGTTCAGTATCAAATAATGTATGAATACAATCACAAATCTTAAAGACAAGTACAGATGAAGGAAAAATAACAGAAATACAAATTATATATATATATATATATATATATATATATATATATATATATATAATCTCATTTTAGCATATAAGAAAGGATATAACATTTTTATTAATAATGCATATTAACTCTTTATTCATTGCTAAATCTGTGGAGGATGTGGTTAGGGGCTGTGAAATTGCAGACTATTTGAGCTGTAAAGTCATTTAAATCATAATTCATACAGTTGTTTTAAGGTTTATAGCATTGCAGCATATAACTTTACACAGAAAAGGTTAAGATGTGATTTTATCGCAATAAAGTCATGTCAACAAGCATATTGTTTACCTATTGTGGCTATAATATTGAAACGGTGGGCATTTGAATGTTTACGGATTGGCTCCATTCACTTCCATTGTAAGTGTCTTACTGGAACCAAGATTTAGCTTTCTTTTAAAGAAAAGGAGGGGTGAGTCAAAATTAATTTGTGTTCTAATCAACATTATACTACAAATGCTGTCGATTGAGCTTAACTTGTATGGAATTCTGAATATTCCTTTAAAAGGAAAATTTCTGTGGAAATCCTGTTAAATAAAAAAAAAAAGATCCTAATCGGTCAATATCTGATTTGTAGAATCAATTCAAACTGAGTCAACTGAGCCACCACTTGCAAAAAATATAACAAAATATGAGTTTGGTTACTCCCTGCTTTAACCAATAATCACTTGTATGCAATAATAGATGTGCACATACAAAAACACTAATATTAGCACAACACAGTTATTGCAATTACACAGAAATTAGCAGTTTAATTATTGCAGTGACACAGAGATTTGCACAGTACAGTCAGTACAAGAAGAGATTTACACAGTACAGTTAGTACAATTACACTGATCACAGAATCAGAATAAATTTATTCGCTATTACAGGGAATGCAACAGAATTTGCCTTGGTTTTCAGCACAAAACAACACAACAACAATTTTAGTGCAACAACATTACAGTGCAGTACATTGTATCAGATTTGGACAATAGTCACTACACTAACACAGATGACTACTGTGAAGTCACAACAGTTACAATGAGATGCTATTTATTCATTAATCATATTCATTTTAATGTGGAAACATGCTAAATATGCCTTTTCACACAAATAATAAACTGTAAATAATTACATAAACCACAATGTTAGAATATTTGTGGAAATAAGTACTGGTATATGTAGGCTTCAGTGCTGCAGTTTCAAAATCCACCTAGTGATGAAAACAGGCATGAGAACCATCGCAATTTTGGCTGTGGCATTGGAGATCAGGCCACCAAGACCAAAACAAAATATTGAAAATCATAAATGTACACATTGAGTGTCGCTGGTAACCTTTGCAGTGCTCACTATTTTCCTCAGCTAGTCACTTAAAGGTGAAGCAAAACAACAGATATGTTATTATATACCATTACATGTTCTAACATAATTATTTACACAGGCACAGCTGGTGCAGACATAACTGTCTGCTCAAATGTCATGCACACTTTCATATTAATAACATCTGTCAACATTTATTTACATCCCAGTACACAGTAATACTCAAAGGCATGAACACATTGCTTCTGCCTCTAAAATAAATGCACTGTGACATCAATTTTTTCAAAATTTTTCATTATTTTAGTTGGTAGGTAAAAGATGACATGACTTAGGACTCCATATTGCTATTCTATATTGATCTAAATCCTGTATATAATGCATTTTAATTCAATTAGAAATCTCTGTTCCAGGTGAGTTACCGTTGCCAAAAAGGGATCACTAGAGAGGCTGTTTTAAAGATGCTCTACGTGTGGCTGGCAGCTTTTCTTCTTTATGGTCCAGCTATTATCAGTTGGGAGCACATCGCTGGAGGAAGTGTAGTGCCAGATGGAGAGTGCTATGCCGAGTTCTACTTCAACTGGTATTTTCTTATGACCGCCTCTGCTGTTGAGTTCTTCACACCTTTTATTAGTGTCACATATTTCAATCTCAGCATTTACATCAATATACGCAACAGATGTGCCGTAAGAGAAGAACAGCCTCCTTATATTCGTCTCCGGAGTCTCAAGATGAGGGCGCTTGGAACTGGTGATGTGCAGCGTGTGTTTTTTGTAAGGCCAGTCGAGGAACGTGGGGTCGGAGAGTTACCCTCAAGTTCTCGAATCTGCCGGTTGGCTTCGACAACAAAGGTGTCTGCTGCTGAGTTTGGCAACGGTAGACAGGCTAAACGAAGAGACAGCATGATTGCAGACCTGCCTCCTTTACATGTTGGAGATAGGCTCTTGACATCTACCGAGGCGCAGTTTCATTATGTGGATCACTCGTCTGGATCACATAGACACCGTCCAGATATGGTTGCAAATCTGGCTAGCCGCTTTCGCCTATCTAGAGATAAAAAAGTTGCAAAGTCTCTAGCTGTGATAGTTTGTGTATTTGGACTCTGTTGGGCACCTTATACTCTATTGATGATCATTCGGGCAGCATGTCATGGTCAGTGTGTCCAGCACTACCTTTATGAGATGTCATTTTGGCTGCTGTGGATAAATTCCTCCATCAATCCAGTCTTGTATCCTCTGTGCCACAGCAGCTTCAAAAGAGCCTTCAGCAAATTACTGTGTCCAAGCAAGACAAAAATACAGCCTCAGAACATTGACCAGAAGTACTAAACTTCTAATCTAAATATGGATTAAAACAATTTCAAACGGGGATAGTTTTTTATGTGCTTGTACAGGAACTCAGTAAATGTTTGAGCAAATCAGTATTTTACAGTAGCACTAAACTGTTTGCTTTGCTTACACTGTAGTGCTTAGAGATTTGTATGTACTTAATCAAGCTCTCACATTTTTGTATGAAGCAGTGGTATTTCTTCCAAATTAGATTTAATGAGTTTGCCTGCCCTTTTAATCTTTGAGTTATAAAGGGTAAACATATTTGGCTTGATATCAGCAAAGGAGGGGCTCGAGGATGAGGCTCAACTCAAGCTCTAATTCACACTCCTAAGGGATAAGGGCAGGAACTCTTAAAGGATCTACTTGAAGGGATGCCTGAAAGACTGTCACTAGAGTTAGGTAAGCAACGGCTCAAACTGTATATCCTGTCAGTTGATTGGCAGATTACATGAACAAGCTCCTCCTGAACCTTTGTTTTATAACTCCATTTTGTGCAAGCCACAAGTACCATTATTGATGTTTCATGCATTATGTACAAATACCTGGAAGTGTCTTTAAATGCATTGCCATGTTTGCCTTGGTAAGTAATATTTTTTATTCAAATGATGTCAAAAACTGTATTAGTGATTTTATTTTGGACTGTTATACCTCTAAATACCAGTCTGCAATGAGAACAGTTGATATGAAATCACAGACCATGCTGTTCACTGAAGTAATTGTATATTGATTCTAAATATCAGATGTACAGCATTTCCAGGCAAAGGCTGTAGTTCTCCTAGCAACTGCGAAAACGAGGGAGAAACATGACTCATATCATATCAAGGTAACCAATGTATACTGGATTATTTCAGGTCCTATAACAAATTAACTTAAAATCATATACTTTCTTCAGTACAGCGAACTTCTCTATTGAAATGGACAGACAAATAAAAATTAGTCATAAAACCCAATGGACACTTACTCTTTAACCCTATAATGATGACATTTTTCTGATTCTCTGTATCATATTTGATACATCAGGCTTTAAAAGTCATTATCCTCCTGAACAAGCAATTAATTTTGGTGTAGGACTATTAAGTTTGATAAATCGTAATTCTTGGGGTATCTTAAGAGGGCTACCTTGGCTTTTCAGAGATACCAAATATTTTGGGGTTTGGCATCAATTCATTTTTTTAATAAACTAAACAATATACTGATGTTTAAAATAAAAAATTAAAATTGTAAAATAAAAATGCATACAGTATTAATATCAGTTCCCACTTAAAATATATGTCATAAAAACTATGTCAGTATTTTCAAAGCTTTATGGTTTTTACTGTTGTAGGCATGAATGTAATGATTATTGAGGGATACACCTCAAAAGCCTGTTGTATCATATTTGATTCCACACATTTCAGCTTCATTTTTCTATCAAATAATGCATGACATTTTAACCAAGCACAAGTTACAAATTCAGCAATTACCCATTTTGAAATATCAGTAACAATGTAAAAGTTTTTACTACATTTACTTGATCACATTCAGCAAAGATTTCAAAGTAAAAAGACATGTGCATCACATTACAAAGGAGGCCAATTTGGAAAGTACTACTTCCAGAAGAGCATGGAAACTTTCATCAGGAGGCAGTAGACGCAGACATCCAGTATATTGCATCCAACAGGTTTTCAGCAAAGTTTTCATGTTGTTGATGATGTAGATTGTGCATGTATCAAATATGATTCGCAGGGCTTTTTAGGGTTAATGTTTGCATGTTTTATAACCATTATCAATATATAATATGTCTATAATAACAGACCGTTTCAACTCTCAGAGCTAAACTGATGCTTAATATAATATAATAATAATTCTACAGGAATGTGGGGTTAATATCATTTTTTATTTGTGCAAATGTCATGAAATCAATGATATTTTGTTTTAACTGATTTACAATTAGATTATACATACAATATATGACGGGAGGGGGAGGATCATAATTAAAAATGAGAGAGACAAGAAGCAAGGTGTTTCAAATATCAAGGCTTCTGACAACAGCCACAGCTACTCATTCATTAACAGAATCTATTCACATGTTCACATATTCCGTGTATTAGTCAACAAAGTGTCCCACTCCACCAAAGTGTCTGCCATAGAGCAAAAGATGTCAAGTATAAAACAAAGAGAGAGCAGTGAGAATTCAATTGTTGCACAAATGTCTCAGCATGGCATTTAAAATATTAATGCTGAAATACAAAGGAGGATCAAATGTAGGTCCTCCAAACATAAACCATAACAACACATGGCTCAATAAAGCTCTGCCTTTTTCTCTAGTTTGGCCTGCGAGGCAGGTGAAGTGGTGATGCAACACTATTATTTTTGCTCATTTATGTAGAGTATGGCAAGAATTTCATCAACAGGGAATGGTAATCTGAAAAAAGCGTAAAGTCCAACGCTTACATTGTTCTCTAGAGAATTTACACAAGGAAACTCCTCACAAGATCGGAGAGAAGGAGGGACAGAGTAAGACAGATAGACAGATGAAGAAACCAAGAGAAAGTATGAACAGTAAGAGGAATAGATGTGTTTGGCTTTATTTGTCCCCTGGCTGGAATACCCTGGTGCGCACATGTGGGCATATACATATATCTCTTTACGTGTGTGTACACAAATATAAATGTAGACGTGTGAGGCTCTTACAGCACCAGCCCCTCGTAAGCAGGTCCCTCAGACTCAGGTGACTCTCTCTGCAGGCGTAGGTGCTCCAGTGTATTGTGGAAGTGTTTGTTAATCTGCTCCGTCTCCTCGCTGGCCTCCAAGTTTGGGAGATCCTCACGGATCTTCTGGATAAGCTGATTCAGTACTTGGACTGTCACCTATTGAACAAACACACAGATATTAACAATCAATGCTGTAAGAATCTGGCTTCCAATGACTTCGGTTGATTAATTACATGATATGCCAATTAATTATTAGAATTAACCACATTTATAAATGTTTGCTGAAAAAATATCCTTAAATAACAATAATTCAATCTATGATTAAATAATTATAAATAATTATAAATATGTAAGGGATAATCAAATACATGGACATAAAATATTGATTTGAGTTGAAATTATGTAATTTGAGAAGAAAATAAATCGCTGAACAGATGACATCAACCGCCGGTTTGTGTTTATTTAGTAAAAATGATCGTCTGACTCCTCATTATTCAGCCTATTACAAGACTACTTGCCAAATAAACAACTAAATGGACATGAATGAGTTGAAATTATTTTGTTAGCTTACTAGTAGAGATCGCACAGTGAACCGAGATGCAAGAGATGGCTCATGGAACCCAGAGGAGCGGTCTGACATCTTAATTCCTGGACGTGCGTTTTTTTGTTTGTTTGGTTGTTCAGAGCAATATCTGACAGCTGGATGGCACCACTGACCAATCAGAATTTAGTATTTCCAGGGAGCCGTGTAATAAATATATTTGACATGATTCACATAATTAAAATGAATTACACTACTGTGACATCAAGCACTGATAAGACAAATAGTGGCTTAAGAAGGCAATACAATGTTTATTTCCATTTTATTTAAGATAAGCCTATCATTGGTCTACAGTCTAGAGCAATCCATTTTGCTGTTTAATCCATCAATCTCTCAGTGCTTTATTATAAGATTTTTTTTTTAAGGACATGTCAATGTATACACATCACATGAACGCTTTTGGAGTGTCTCACTTTGGTTGCGTCACATCAAGAACAAAGTTTGTAGGTCACTGTGTCAAGTTAAATGTGGTTTGAAACTTCAAAACGCATCTCGAGATCACTGCATTCAGAACTGCCCTACATCCAGCTGTGTTTGAATGCAATAACATGTTTCAATTGTGTGTTGTCGCTGGTATCAAGCAAGCCTGAGTGTGGTTTGTTGTCTGTACGGCATAGCTGGAGTTTCGTTTACTGCCCTCTGCTGAAAACAGGTGGTACTTCAAGCTTGAATTGCTCCAATGGTATGGATATTCCTTATTACCATTCAGGGACATGATTCATTTTTAACCCCTTATTTTTTTATATAATTAATTGCACTGAATTAATTTTAAATTGTCAGCTATAGCTACAACTTCTCACTCTGGGAATTTGCCAGAGGTGATTTTTTTTTAGTATTTTCCAACGGGTCCTGTTCACACATGGCTTCTAAAAGTAAAAATGCTGTACATTTTTCGGAAAAGGTTTTTGTGTGACAGCGACTACTGAAGTTTCATGAAGTAGGGCTGCACAATTAATCAGCAAAATAATCACAATTACAAAATCACAGCTGCTACTATTAACTTATCGTAAAAAAGTGTAAATGTACAGCACACCATTTATTTAGATCTACTCCCGTTGCATCACAATTTCCTATTTTCAGCTTTTTTTCAGCAGATCAAGCATTGTATGCAATCGCAGTGCATTAAATGTATGAGCATAACCAGCAATGTTTCAAACTCATGTTTTATGTTTGTGATTCACTACTTTCTGTGACGCATCAGGACACCTGAGACACAACTTATAATCAGGTGTAAACGAGACCAGAGACAGAAAGCAATTAACAAAGATGATAATTGGGGGAAAGGCTCTATTTAATAAGTAATACCCTTTTTATAATGGTAGGATAATAACAGGTCACACATGGATGGAAATCATGTAAATGCAGTGCATTTGTTGTTGTTTTGTCACATTTAGAGAGGCTCTTGTCCTTGGATACACCTCAAATGTCAAAAGTGACCTCAGTAATGAGAGTAAAATAACAGATAGGCACACCTTGGGTTTATCTGTGTGCGTGTGGGCTTGTGATTCCTCTTAGCCTAGCTGCACAGAAATGTACTCTGTGGCCCTGATGTGCTCTGGCAAGACCTTACTCAATCTGCCACCAAATTGAAAGCTGATACAAATGCTTCCTCTCCGATGAGTGTGAGTTAGGTATAATCTAGTCCTGCCTTTGCCAGACAAAAGTGTGAAACTTGGAGAGGGAGAGTGCGATAGACGAGAGAAGAGATCAGAGGAGAGGTAGAGTAAAGAACAAAGGTTGAAGTACAGAAAGTAATAAGAGGTAAACAGAGTGAAGAACAACAAGGGGTGAATGACCATCACATACCGCATCATTCTCTCGCTCATAGAAGCAGATGTATCTGTTGAGGATCTCAATGAAGAGTTGAACTTGCAAGGACGGGTCCATGCACTGGTTTGCGATCTTCAGAGCCTTCTTCAAACATTCCATCACTCTCCTCCCATCACGGATCTGACAACAGCAGAAAAACGAATTCACAGAGATTTCACTTGGGACTACTGTGTTAACTGCCAAAAATGATACCATTTCATCTTGGCCAAATCACTCAAGAAAGCTGTGCACGCCTCAGCCTAAGTGGTTAAGAATTGGATTGGGAAGTGCTGTTGTTAGGGGCAACACAAACCTCCCTAGAACATGCTGTGGAGCCGCGAGAAGGAAAACCGCATGCTCCTATTCAGAGAATATTTAGAAGAGATGGGCCACTTCTATTTAAATGAATGGGAGAAACTGGAAGGCCCAAACAATAAGCTCTAGCGCCCAATGGTCAAAGGATGTAGAAAGGAAGTACTGTCTTACAGGTAAAATGCACCTTTTCAAAAAAAAGCTGTCTTTTCTCATTCAAATAGAAAGGAGCTGCACTGGCATGACTGGAAATAGTTTCCCAAGAGCATTCCAAAGATGGCTGACAGTGAACAGACTTGCTAGAAAGACTTTGTCCCATCTCTCCATGTGCATTTTTGAGTCACAACAACACTCTCTATTGATCCTTACTAAAAGAAATTAAAGACAAATCCACATCATGTCCACACTATTAAGCATCATTTCAAGGGGGGCAGATGTATCTCTCATTGATCACTGCAAAGGACTGTCATTTATAATGCACTATTCATCTACTAAACACAAAAGGAATGTGCCACACTACATATATACACTATATGGCTAAAAGCTGAGACCCCTTCAAATTAGTTAAGCTAATCCAGTCATTTTTGTGGACATATTTTAATACCATGCCATAGAATTACATTCTAGACAATTGCTTTCTTTCAAATTTGTTGCATCAGTTTGGGGAAGGAATTTATGTTTCAGAATTAGAATGCCCCAGTGCACAAAGCAAGGTCCAGGAATGGTTTACTAAAGCCATCTTTACACTGCCAAGGTGGCACAGAAGCTGCATTTAAACTGGCATTTAGATGCATTAACACTGCTGCTGTTTAACGCAGCTCAGATCAGGCATTAAAGCATTTACACAGAAATTACAATTGCACACATAATAAAAGATTAATGTTTGAAATATACAATTTTGAATATAGAAATGTGAAACTAAATTATGAAATATAAGCTCGATCATGACAAAAACAAATGCTTAAGGCTGCTCTGAGGTGGGTTAGAGCTGCATTGCATCTTTACACAGAAGTTTCAGCAGGCACAGAGCAGGATTAACTTAGCTGTGTAAAGTCTGTTGTGAAAGAACTTGACTGGCCTGCACAAAGTCTAGACCTTAACACCTATTGAACACATTTAGGATGAAATGGAAAGCAGACTATGCTCTTGTATTTGAATGACATGAACATATCCCTGTATCCTTGTTTCAACTAGTGGAAGCTATTATATAGCATCATATACCAGAACATGAGCAATGCAAAAAGTACAGAGAGCGATGCTGTTATTGCAAAGCTGGATTTAGTTACGTACAGTTTCCGAGCAGTGTTGCAACTTGCCATTTTAATGGACAATTCGACTGATGTGTGGACCGGCAAATATGGCTCATCCAATTAGAATTTAGAGTTGGAAAAATCTGTTTTATAATCTTATATTTACTGTTTTCAGTCTTTTGTTTGCAACTTGTGTTATATAATATTAAGCTGCACTGATACCAGACTTTGTCATGAATAATCATCGTGTTCCCAATAAAATGAAAAAAATAATTTTCATTTGTAAAGTACTTCAATCACAGTACTTCAATAGATTATCCAACAACATGCATTACCACCATATGGGTATAATAACACAGTAATAAATAAACCATTTTGGGTTCAATTTCCAGCAAATATAACTAGATGATACATGGGTATTGGCAAATAATGTAGTCGAGGCCATAGAAATAAATAGAATTCTTTAAAATATGTCAATTTCATAGAAATGTAAATCTTTGTGTCAAATTTGGTTTCAGAAAAACATTTGTAGCATTATCTACAAAACAAATATTCATAATGTGATATAAACCCATCCCTAAGGGAAGAATTTAAGTATGCTGCTAAACATAAAATAAGAAACAAATCAAGGGAGGAGAGAAAAACTGAGAAATGCACGCACACTTTGGATGCACAACCATCCACATAGAGACGTCAGTTAACAATCGGAACAGACTGTGTACAGCCCACACAAAATACAGCACCAAAAATGAATCACAGTTTCAGTGGCTGATTCAGTTACAGTTGTGAGCATTTTACCCTTCATACTCCCTTCAATACAAATGACTCAGAAGAACATCTTCCTCCTACTGCATCTTTTAAATGATAATCGTTCAGAGTTTTTTTCTAAAATGGCATGATTCATTTCCAAAACGCCTCCGATAACTATGATAACCACACAGTAATAACACAGAAAAATATTTTTTGAAAAATGAAAATGACATGCTTTAAAAACGTGAAGACACGATCATTATAACTGACCCCAAAAAGGAAATACTGTTAAAGAATGACCTCTTTAGTCAGACTAGATCAAGACATGGACATGAATATATCACCATGATAAAAGTGCACAAACTACATCAGCCAAGTCAAGGTAACATAATTTCTTCATTCTAGACTGTTCACTGAAACGTATGCAACCAGCAATCAAATTACAACTTAAGGTCACTCTGAAATCACAGTCGCATAGGAAAGAAAATTTAGATTTCACACTGGCCCTTCTTTTAATATGTGTAACACACATATACTGACCTCTTCTCCACCCTTGTCAGTGTTGCGTCCAGACCAGAAGAGGTGGGCACAGATACTGACAGCACGGCACTGGTCGGGTTTTTTCAGCAGTTTGGAAGCAGCCAGTGCACACTGAGTACGCAGGGGCTCATGGTTCTCTTCACTGAAGCACCGCGTACGCTCAAATGTGCCAATAATCAGAGTGATTGCGGCCAGCTGAGCCTTTGAGTCGCTGATCTCATCCTCATACAGGGAAAATGCCTTGGGATATACACACATAAATTGCCACATTTTTTAGTACAAAGGTTTGGGTGTGAGTCACTGCAAAACAATTCTTTTCTGATCTAGTCTTCCTTTCAGGCTATTATCGCATCACTGTGAATAGTACTGAATAAGAAAGGGATACATAAATAATTCACTCACATTACTCACAGTGACCTATCATGCATTAAATCAAAATTATTTTCTACCTGAGACATGAACTCGTAGGCAACGGTTTCGTGGTTCTCAAAGCCGATCTCTCCAGCTGCCAGAGCGCCCTGGAGGAAGAGCCTCAGGGGTAACTCTGCCAGCTCTGCTTTGATCAGAGCACTGATGGTCTGATGGGCGAATGAAAAAATCTTCTGACATTTCTTTTCCCATTTATCATCCTGCGGAAAAGATCAAATCTCTTTTATCATAAACTGTGATTCACATACATTTGATTAGGTGTGAAAATATGACAGATGGTGGCTGTGCAACCATACTTTCACAAGAAAAATAAGTTGCATATTAATTTCCTGAATATAGATCATACATATCTGCCAACAGTCCTTGAAAAGCTCATTTGTGGCAGAACAGATTTTTTTTCAGAACTGAAAGTTTTTCCAAAAGAGCAACTTGGCTTCATTGCCAGTTCTCTGGTGTACTAAAACTTAAAGTAATGTTCAGTGTTCAATACAAGTTTAGCTCAGTCAATTTTGGCATAATCTTAATTACAACAAAAATGTATTTCGACTCGTTCCACCTTTTCTTTAAAAAAAGGTAAAAATCAAGGTTAAAGTGAGGCACTTACAATGGAGGTAAATGTGGCCAATTTGTTGAGGGTTTAAATGCAGAAATGTGAAGCTTATAATTTTATAAAACCACTTGCATTAATTGTTCTGTTAAAACGTGCGTATCTAAGCTAAGTTGTTTAAATGATCATTTTTTACAGTCCTTTTAGGGTTTAAGGGTTTGTTGACATTACATCATTTACATCAAGTTGTAAAACTGGCTATAACTTTACACAGAAAAGGTAAGAGATTTTATCACACTAAATACATGTTTACACAAATATCCTTTATATATTGTGACTATACTTTTGAAACGGATAAGAAAAGTAATATTTGTGGTAATCAGTATTATGCCACAAATGCTGTCGATGGAGATTAACTTGATTTGAACCCAGAATAATCCTTTAAATAAAGTATCTCCAGAATACAGTGTTCAACCATATCTGTACAAGACAATGCATGTCTAATACAAATGCTTGTCAGAGTTTCCATAAATTACCACAAATTAATTTTTAATTAAAAGATAACATTTTTATTTGTTTCTGCTAGTACTATTCTCTGTGCCGTGCGTGAGTGACCATAAATGCAGTTGTTGCCCATGAAGAGCGTTTCAAATAACTCACTTATCAGGTTCCATTTCAGTTAGGATGCTGCCTGTAAAGGTTGCCACATACGTAGTAAAAAGCAAGGCAGCTCAATAGGTTTTGGAACAGAGCTAAGGTGTTGTGTCATGGCAGAGTGGTATCAGGGATTGAAACACAATGGGATTTCATTATTGAATATGGGACATACTGAGGACGAGTTCTCTTTGTAACGGAAGGCCAACTGATAAGCAGCGAACACCAGCGGGGGTAGGGTGTGTTGAATTCTCTGGTTCCCTCCAGCGCCAAAGTGTTTCCTGGCTGTGTTTAAAATCTGTGGGAGGCATGAATGAAAACGAATAGATTAATCTATTTGAATTATTCATTGATCAGCATGATGAACTCATCAACTGATTAAACTCTAAATGAATCACCTTTCACTGGGAGCTAATTAGATCAGCTCTGACTCTTTGACGTCAATTACTGATGTCAAACAATCATAGCATTGTCACTCATTTGTTTACCATGTTCCATCAAGGGGATTATTTCTGCGCAGTATCCAGAACTACTGAAATGATCAAAGAAACATGCTGCCCCTCCAAATAAGGAGCCCTTAACTGCAGTGCATTTTATAGAGCACAGCAGCTCTTTAAGTGGAGTCTAACAATGCTATGCAGTCATCTGATGAAAGGAGGAGGTAAGAGGAGAGGTCATGTACCAGATACTCCTGGTCAGGGTCGTCTGAATGCAACAAATGAATGAGTCGGCCCACTAGACTCTGTTCCTCAGCAAAGTCCTCAGGGTCAGGATCTTCAGCTGGCTGATCTGGCTGGTCCTGTATCAGCGTAGACACCAGGTTCAGGATCACGTCAACCTGCATGGAGAGAAGAATGAGATCTTGCCTGGAATTCAGGGGGCGAATGACTAAGACTTGAAGAGTGTAGAAAAGAGACACTGTGGACAAGAATCTTGTTCAGTGCCAACAATTTTGGATTTTATTACAGCTAAAATGACACCAAAAGTGACACTTAAGGACCTAAATTCTTTTCTTTCACATCCATTATAGAGATGTGAATTCAGATGCCAGTATACAAGTTACAGTATATACGTCTCCAAGCAGGGCTGCAGGTAGAAATTCTTCAGCGTGGTACAAAAACGTCTTCAGCAGGCCCCCCCTCCAGTTAGTTGTCCCATGGCTTTCGCGTTCGCTCTAGTTGTACCCCCTTATCGCCGGCACTGCCTCAAAGTAGCTGGAACCTCCAAATAATTATAGACCAATCTCAAACCAACCTTTTGTATCAAAGGTGTTTGAAAGAGTTCATGCTTTCAGTCTCAAAGTCTCACTCAGTCGCTAACAATAGCTACATGTATGAGCCTTTTCAGTCTGGCTTCCATCCTCTTTATTCTGTAGCACTGAAACTGCTCTTCTTAATGTCCTCAACTACCACCTTTTCTCAGACTCAGTAGCACTTAATATTCTTCTTCTGGATCTAAACTCTGCATCTGATTTTTTTTTTCTCCCACAAAACACTTCGCAATTGCCTTTCAGCCACTGATATCATAAGTTATAGGCAGCAAATAATCTTCAGCTTCTTTCAAACATGGCATCCACCAGTTCAGTTCTCGGTCCGCTTTTTTTATTATTATTTTTGTCAGCTTCTAATCTTCATGCTTCCAGTTGGACAAATAATTAGATCAATTAAGCAATGAAATAATTGTTATGCAGATGACACCCAAAAAATCTATAATCTATTGCATTTGCTTTGTTATTTAGGTCTTCCCATGCTGTTTTCACATATTTTCTTTTGATCGGTCTCGTTTTCTGTAATTAATTGCTCTTCACAATGTTTTCTAATTTATGATTCTCTGTAAGGCAACCTTGGGTTTAAGAAATGCCCTATATAAGTAAAGCTTTATTATTGTTATCAAAATTATAAGTGTTGTATAACTAGATGTTTTTGGCCAGTTATACAAACAGCGCTCTACTTGGCAAACAAATGGCTTTAAATGGTTCCTCACTGTTATGAATTTAGTGCTCTCTTTTCAACTGCTCACAAAATGAGTGGGTGAAAGAAAAGATGGTGTTTTGGCACAGTGCTTTGGAAAAGGCCAAAGCATCTCCAGCATTATTGGAACACAGGTATATCAATAAATTCCTCTCTCTGTGTGATGGCCAGAACAGAATGTTGCTCATCTGAGTCACAGCTGACCTTTCCCTGAGGAGCCACGGCTTTTAAGGAGAATTAACAATGCACCTTTAAATTACAGGTGGAGAAAAAAATCGATACTGGTTTGAAACTGCATTTAAAGCAAAATCAGTCAAAATCATCAGCTGTGCTTTAAACCAAAAACACACAGCATAATAAAAAAAAAAGAAAGAGAGAAGACTGACAGCAGTCAACTTAACCTATTCGTCCCCCTTTATTAAAGGACCAAATCACTGAAAATGACTTAACTGTAGTTAAAAAAATATATACTTTTAGAAGACATATTGGGATTCCCTTTAAGATGTGCAAACTTAACACATGACAAGTTTTATTCAAAACAACCATATTCTACTCAAAATACTGTATGTGATAGAATACCTGATCTTGGGCCACTATTGTGGTGTTGTAGTCTAGGATGTTGCTCAGCACATAGCAGCTCATGCTTTTGCGTGACTCATAATCAAAGTATTCGAAGAGTGGTGGAAAATGCTTGAGCTGGAGAACGGTGAGGATGTTATTGTATGTGTCCACTGGGATCTTTAGGAGCCTGGTCAGCTCCTTAGATACTGCGCTGCTGGTGGCAATGCTGCATAAAAAGATATAAAAGATATCAAACAGTAATAAAAAAAAAAAAGCAGGATTAATAAGTGGCTTGACTACTGTAAATGAATTGCTTTGGCTGTTGGTATTTCAAAAGGTTGGTGGCATGTTCATAAATAATAATTTCTACCTTTTTATTCAGTTACTATACACCTTGGTCTTTTCATAACTGAAAAAATAACTGGCAAATGAGTGTAGTTATGTGCTGAAATTGCACCAACAATTCTAAAGGTGTTTTCTAAATTCACAATGACTGTGAATTGCAGGTATAAAAAAAGAAAATATTCCCTCGATATTGTGGAGTGCAGACCTCAAAACTGATGTGACCAATTTCAATTCTAGTGAGACTTTTCTAGTTTAAAGCATTACGGAGGAAGTCAAGTCAAACCTCTCAAACACTAAACAGCCCTGACAAGCCAAACTGCACTGAGGAGGAAAAGAGCAACACTGTGCTATGCGCCATAAAATAAAATCATTACACATAATCACCTTTACAAAATTGTTTCACGATTTTACATGAGTTACTGTTATATTTTGACAAAATGGTATATTTTCATATTAAATAATCTTAAAGTAGAATCTATTAGACCTAATTTCATATCAACAGTGGTAGTTGTAGTTAAAGTTTCAAGTTTAGTTTCAGCTAGTATTAAAACTACACAACATAGGGCTGAAACGATTAGTCAACGTTATCGAAAACAAAAAATTGTCATTGTCGAATAGTCATTTGATCTCATTTAACGTAACATGATCATGTGAAACACTAATGATGACGCATGAGAGCAGCACTGCAGCTCGCACTTGACTGAGGAGAGGAAGAATTACACAGCTCACAGTCCAGATGCACTTTAACTTTCACAGCTTCAAGTGATGTACATCACAAAGTATGAGGGAATTATACAAAAATACCAAATAAGTAAATACAGAAGCACTCTCGTTGTGGAATAAGCAGAGCCGGAGCACTTTAAAGGAAGCACTCCGGTGTTACATCTTAAATGCAGTTACATTTCATGTGTTATAGCTTTATTTAAGTTCAAATAATACGGAAACAGGTCATGTAATTAACTACAAACTCCGACTCTGGCATTTCTCTGTGCAGACAGCACCTCTTCTATGAGTTGTGCGAATGTCCCGATCTATGGGGAAGAGACTGAAACTGCACCCGACTGAGGCACAATGGCGCAGGGACACTCGTCCCTCGAGCGCGCCCACACACTTAATGCAGCTAAATAATAACATGATGGCTTGCGACTACTGAGTCATAAAATATGTCACTGTGCATTTCTTATAGTGAAGACAATTGGCAATACACAGCTTTATTAATGAGAGTTAAAGATGGATTGAAGTGAACAGGAAGGTGAGACTTCGCCACATTATACACTGCAACAAAATATATTTTTGAACATTTCTTTGGCTTGTTTTCCAAAAAAATATCTAAAACTCATTTAAAACAATGTATATTTTCTTTAGTAGTTATACTGCAGAAGAAAAAATAGTTATCTGAGAATGCTGAATATAATATAAAAAATACAACTATTTTAAACTATCTAAAAATCCTTTTAAAAAGATGCATTCACCTGAGCAACATATACAATATTTATACTTGCTTTTAGAGAATTGATCATGAATATAACTATATTTTGTCTTTACTGCACTCGCAGAAGTATATACAAATAAAACCCAAATATTTTTAATATTTAATATTTTTCTCTAAAACACATTTACCGCAATTATTGGCACCCCTAGAAATTCTTAACATTAAAATATATCTGAAGTATTTTTCCATTCATATTTTAAATGTTTAAGTACACCTGGGTGACTAGGAACATTAAATTGATCAGTACTTCCTGTTACACAGCGGTATGAATATGTGGTAACACAGGCCAAATTCCCTATTTCTAGTCTTCCTTCTTTTCATTCATCACAATGGGTAAGATCAAAGAATATAGTTAAGATGTGCAGCAAAAGTAAGATTAAGAATAGGCCTTGTGTATGCATATGCTTGATATCCATAGAGGATAGATTTTTGTTCATATTTTGAATAGAAGATCAAAAGGATGAACATAAAGAATTTTTCCACAGCCTTCTTTACTCATATTTACCAAGGGTGTCAATATTAGTGGAGAGCACTTTATACTGCAATATATTAATAATCATCTAAAAATCGATCTCTTAAAAAGGACTCAAATGTAAACACCCTACAGAGTAACTGTTTCTATTAGCAGTAAAGAATGGACAAATCAAGACTTAATTTTGGTAAAAAGGAATAATTTACTTGTCTGTAGTATAAACACCTTGTTCAACATGAGAGTTGCCGTTTAATGTAATTATTATTTTAGAATTTATATCAAAGCAGTGGGAAATATTTCTCATTTCCGTTCGTTCTGAGCAAAAACTGTATTTTTTCGTTTCGTTTCGGTTCAGAAGTTCCGCAGCTTCCTTTCCAAAAGGTTACCGGTTAGAACAAAATAAAAGAATGGTTAATAAATGTTCTTTTTAAAATGACATTACTCTGAACTAAGGGGTAGGTGAAATACCAATTGCAGTGTTGCATAAGTGCTACACAATATTAGGCAGGTGGCTGATTGGTGTAATTTAAGAAGTCTCATTAGCAACTGTTCCGTTACACACAAAACAATACGCTAAAAACAGAGATCAGGCACTAAAATCAAGAGCAAATAAAACTTTTGGTAATGCACAAGCTGTGCTGGTAAAAATGGGTGTTGGTTTGACCATGTGCTCTGTGATCTGCTAAACAGAGTGAGAAAAATAGTGTAGCTAAGACTCACTGCTCCAAGTTGAGTTTATTAAAGATCTCCACAGTACTCTCCAATACTTTATCCACATAGTCCACACGCTCAGGGTAGCACTTCATGGCCAGGTTGATGAGAGACACTTGGAGTGAAACAACATCTTCGGATGGCATGTCCTGACGAGACTAATGAGAAGAATAAAGACGGCACCATGAAACATTTATATTTGAATCCTTGCTATGTTAGCATAATGTAGTTTCTGAGGAACAATAAACTATGGATGCACAGATACCACTTTTTCTTCCGATCCAATATCTGAAATCTCAGTATCGGCTTATACCGATCCGATACCAGTGTTGTTTTTTTGCATAATCAGTTTAGAATATCTTTACATTATTGTGTGGAACTAATTTGGAGAACTCTTTAATATGTAAAGAAACACAAACCTCTAACTACACATTATTTTAATATACCGTAATTTCCGGACTATTGAGCGCACCTGAATATAAGCCGCACCCACTGAATTTAAAAAAAAATTATTTTGAACATAAATAAGCCGCACCTGTCTATAAGCCGCAGGTGCCTACCGGTACATTGAAACAAATGAACTTTACTCAGGCTTTAACGAAACACGGCTTGTAACAAAAATAAATAGGCTTTAACGAAACACGGTGTGGCAGCGGGGGCGTGGTCAAGCGCCCGTCCGGGAGAGAAAAGCGGTAAGGGCGCTTACATCAAGTGCTGAAAACTGTCACACTGGTGCCAGTGTGACAGTTTTCCCAAGAACGACACGTGAAGCAGGGCACTTGACGTTCCAGGTAAGGCTTTTAATGGCCACAGCAATGTTTACAATCAATTTTATAAAGTTTCTCAATTCTTGGTCTTCTATGCACCAACACTAGACTGACGTGTGTCACTCACTCTCTCTCTCTTTTATGCCGCTCTCCCCACGCTTACTGAAATTAAACACAGGTGTTAGACATTAGCTCAGGTGTAAGCGTCCTTACCGCTTTTCTCTCCCGGACGCGTACGGGCACTTGACCAAGCCCCCGCTGCCACACACGGCTTGTAACAAAAAATACAAAATTAGCAGTAAACAGTAGCCTAGCAAGAAAGTCATTGGTCACTATCTTCCTCCTCTTGCGCACTGAAACCACTGAAGTCATCTCCTTCGGTGTCGGAGTTGAATAGCCTCAGCTTTAGTTGTCTTTTTGCACTGAGTCAATTCCTCACGCTGCTGTTTCCAACGTCTCCCGTGCAGCAGCTCTATTTCCTTTTCCAACAGCCAGATCAATCGCCTTCAACTTGAAAGCAGCATCATATGCATTTCTCCATATCTTTGCCATGATGAGGGTGACAAAATGACTACCGTAATCAGAATGATGGGAAGTTTGAGTGCGCTCGATTTAATCTAAACAGTAAACAAAAAAGTTGTTTGACCTTAACCCGTTCGGCAATTTCATTGGTCTAATGAAAGCTTCATGCCGCCAAAAAACTGAGCACGTCACAGAATGTTTTTTTTTTTTAAATAAAATTTGAAAGCGGGAAAAATCATATAGTAGCCGCGTCGTTGTTTAAGCCGCGAGGTTCAAAGCATGGGAAAAAAGTTGCGGCTTATAGTTTGGAAATTACGGTAAATGTATAGCTTATAAGGAAAAACTTTATTGTTAACTAGTATATCAGATAATGTAGCAGCAAAATTAACAGTAATTCCAGTCTTCAGTAGAAAAGAAAGTGGTGGTGGCGTAGTGGGCTAATGCACACAACTGTTAATCAGAAGGTCGTTGGTTCGATCGCCACAGCCACCGCCATTGTGTCCTTGAGCAAGGCACTTAACTCCAGGTTTCTCTAGGGGATTGTCCCTGTAATAATTGCACTGTAAGTCGCTTTGGATAAAAGCATCTGCCAAATGCATAAATGTAAAGGTAAACGTAGAAACCAGTGTTATATTTTTGCCTCTTTTATTTTCCCAAACATGTTTCAGCTTACATCTGGAGTTTAACAGATTCAGATCTCTTTTTTATTAAATTTAGCTGTAAAGACATCAGTCCACTTTTCATTCACACAGTTAATTTTTGGAACCCATTCAACTTAAATATTGTTATAAATTGTAAACAAATACTAATGATGACAATTCTAATAATAATAATAATAATAATAATAATAATAATAATAATAAATTGTTATTATTATTGACTTTTAATTTTAAAAACAGTAATATATTTAAATCGTGCACATTTTAAGCCCTCAAATTTTTATTTTGACATTTTGAAATCTCCAGGAAGTCCTGTATGTGTCTGTTTGTAGGCAAGTTCACAGTAGTTTAATTAGCTTCTTATTCAAATTGTAGTAAAATGCACCTCTGGTGCTGTTCTAAATGCATATAACTGAACTATTGAGCATCTACATCGGAGATGCTGTTCTTGAGTAGCACTCAAATATTGCGCACTGGTGTGCAGGCTAAAAATAGATCACAAGCCTGTGTGTAAGTTTGTGTCAACAGAGCAGCACCATTCAATAATGCACTGGCGCTGCGCATACTATATATTTACTTATTAAATGCAGCCTTTTGTGATTCACAGAGCTATCGCACATCTTCAAGTGGCTTCGATTAAAATGCACGAGTCATATGAACTGCTTTAATGGTCATTTTTGGAGCTTGACAGTAACAAATATGACTAACACACAGTATCGGATTTGGATTGGGCTCATAGGTTCGATACCAGATCTGTCTAAAAGCTTCAGTATCGGAACCGATATGATCCAGGTATCGGATCGGTGCATACCTACAATAAACCTTAAAAAGCCAGAGCCCACCTGTATGACAGTAGCCACTTGCTGTGAGAAAATATCAAATAACTTGATTTCAGCAGGGATTCCAGGTCCATCTTCTCTGTGAGCAAACAAGGCCAATCTGTGGGATGAGATGAAACAATAAGAATTTATATGAGTATTAGGGGCATTTTCTCTGAGGAGGGAAGGCAGTGCCTCCTAAACATTCAGATAAAAGATAAATTACAGTACAGAAAAAGCAAAACAAATGTGAAAATATTATGAAATAATGAGATCAAATAGCGTGTAAACTACTCATCTATCTAACGTAACACCAGTGGACATATATTAAGAGGGAGGCAGTGTCCCTTTTGCTTCCCTTCAGCTCACTCACCTCATTCTCATTGGAGGTCCTAAAGAGTGCAGCCAATTATGTTTGCAACCAGTCCATATTTTATGTAGTTGAACTGATAGAGAATGGTGCTAGCATCACCCATGCAACTGATTTAACTCATAGGGAACACATCACTCAGATCTGAGCAATTAAAGCCTCACCTCCATGCCAGTCACCATCATTACACATGCTGTGTTTACTGAGGCTTTGTTGCATATTGTTTCGTTAAAAGGTCCTTTTATAATAATTGCTGAACAACAACTAGTAGTAACAAACAAAAAATACACAAAATCTGATTTGTACTATTCACCACTGATATTTGCATGATAGATATCCGTCCAAGCTGAACAGAAAATGAGAGGAACAGCAATCCACCTGTCAATAAGAGCAATGATAATATTCTTCACGTTCACGTTTTGGTGCAGCTCGGCACAAGAGCGAAGGAATGGGTTCAAAGTCTGCAGGTGGAACTCATCCGGAAAGACCTGTAGAAAGTGAAAACATTTTCAGAAAGAAAATTGCGAGGACATAAAAACTGCAAATTTCAAACAAATCTATTCGCACAAAAACTGAATAGAATATTTGCCAGGATAAATAAAAACAAATTGACTCCTGTAAAATAGGTGGCGCAAATCAACAAACACACCACGCGGAACATAGCAAGCCTTGCTTGTTTTAAAAGCCATTCTGAGTCTCATGATTCACA
Source organism: Xyrauchen texanus (assembly GCF_025860055.1). Classification (NCBI taxonomy): domain Eukaryota; kingdom Metazoa; phylum Chordata; class Actinopteri; order Cypriniformes; family Catostomidae; genus Xyrauchen; species Xyrauchen texanus. The sequence goes on from NC_068276.1 coordinate 38,915,053, forward strand.
ATTTTAAAATGTGTTTACAAAAGCATACCCTATGTAAGAACAGAAAAGTGTTGTTTTTAGGACTGTCAACAAGAATGATATAAAATCACCTGATTTAATCAGGCATTGCAACCGTTTCATTCTCTTCAGAGTTCTTTCTAAATATCCAGAACTAAAGAATAAAAGGATAGGAATTTAGGATCTGTGTTTGTTTTTGTCAGAGGCATCATGCCCATTGAGACAGAGGGGGCGCGTGCCCCCTTCAATTTTTGAGCCAAGAGGATTACGAATGGATTATCTGAACTAACCAAAAACTAATTTGTAAATTAAATGATTATTGCAGGTAAAAATGTATGTCTATTGCAGAAATCTTTATTCACAGGTCTAAATTTTTTCAGCCCAAATCCAGTCACATACTGTATGTTCGGCTATACGGGGCGTCCCATGGCTGCTTCTGAGACTGCGCTCAAAAGGAAGGTTGAGCACCAAGGGAAAGTGCAGTTTTATTAGGGCTGGGGAAATAAAACTATTCTTTTACAAATTGAAATTCTTTATAAAAAATACATGTTTATCTGAATGCTACAATGCTTAACAGATAAATATAGGAAGCTATATTCCACATAACAGGTTTTCTTTCTGAGAATTTTGTCTCTTTAATTTTTTACATTCACTTTAATGCACCACCGCTACAGTCATCAAAGCGCCGTTTGTTCGCTGTCGGACACCAAAATCCACTGCTGTGATCAATGTTCCTGTTATTATGCATTATCCAAAAGTTCATTTGAGAGGTGTTGTGGAGAGTATTTGTCAGAAGGCATTCTTCAGATTCTGTCTAACACTGCTTTAATAAATAGTTTAGCTGTAAAAAGGTTTATCAAACTGTTGGATGTGTAAACTAGATGTCGCGCCAACGCAATATATATAATCTAACAGCCAGGTTATTCACGTGCAGTGGCGGGTGATTTTGCACATTTACCCGGCACTGCCAACAAGAAATGCTGCTAGACACAAAGGTGCATGCTTGAGGAAACACACATGATTACATTTTGAAGAACAGACAAAAGAAATGCCGGCAATGCATGTGTCTGATTTGCTTTTTTGTTCAGAAGTTAATTTGCACTTTGACACCAATGTGCCATGACCGTGTCTCGCAACACACACACAAGCTGTGAGTTCTCACTGAACTCACAGCTTTTTCTATATCAGTCATCTGGGAGCAATTTGTAAGAATAGTGTTGTCTATGAGAGCACTGATCTCAGACTATCTCAGGATGCATATGCAAATAACATGCAATCACATTGGGACTACATGTGAATTGTCATGTGTGTTATAATTCAGTACAGCCCCTGAAATGGTTCTTGAACAAGTTTACTCTTTAGCCTCCATTTGTATGTTGCAAAATTATCAATAGTAATGGCCTATGTTAATATAAGTTATATTTTATATTCTAAAATAACTAAATTAGTTAGATAAGTTAAAATGATATATTGCATACATTTATTTGTTGAATACAAATGGACATAATGAAGCTTTATACATGGGTTCCTTTGACTGGTCGATTGGTAGTTTTAAATGAGTAGTTTCACACATTTTTACATTTTACCTGCAACTTATATATTACAAAGTGAAAACAATTGTAATTTCAGACACAAATGTTCTTCAATAGACATTTCTTTCTGAGAAAAATTACTTTTTCTGAAGTTTTTATATCAAAACATAATAATCGCAAAACTTACAGAATCGCAATGCATATCGAATCGGCTAGGAAATATTGCGTAGTCGTATAAATCTGCCTCTGCCAGATGTCTTATCTAGAGCTGAATTATCATTTTTTTCGAGCCACGTGTTCCCTCTATTTTTTCCAATATTTAGTTTAGTTTAGGACTTATGACTAAAAAAAGGTCTGTGGTAAACATTACTTAAAGATAATAGGATGTTTTTTTCTTACAAATAAATGACACACAGTCATACCTCAAATGTGAATGTATGTCAGCAGATGAATACCAATGGTTCTGAGGAATATATTGCTTCAATTCAAAATCTTTTAGCAACACATTTTCAGTTTTGGTCTGAATATGCCTATAGAATTAAACAGTTTTTTTTGGCTGCTGCATCTTTAATGTCCACTTTGCATGTAAATTTGACTCCATGATGAAACAAATAAAAATGTGAAAATATGGTGAATTATGTGTGGTAATTCTGTACCTGTATGATGCACTCCATTAAGTATTCCTGTGCTAGAGAATCTCTACAGTTTACCACCTGCTCCAAGATCCCAGACAGCACGATCTGTGGGGAGCAAACACATGCTTACTGAGTCCAGCTTTCGTACTGCCAAATCCACTTGCAAACCAAGTTAACAGCAAATCATAGCATACGTCTACAGATTGATGCCTATACACCGATAGAATGGTTTGCACTGGATTCCAAGTGATGCATACTTACATATTTTGGAGGAATTAGCAGATCTGATGTGTATATATTTTATAATTTGCTTTACTACACAAATGGCTCAATAAGAGCATGACTTTCTGTTCCAAACCTTTAAAATTTAAAAAAAGAGATAATTTCTTGTTTGTTAAGACACTTGTATTAATTTTGTTCAACTACATTTTCCCAATGCCTGCAACAAAATCTTTAGCTGGAAGAATAAAATGTGAATTACAGAATTTCAATTTGGCTGTATCATAAGTACACTTTTGATTTTCCTCTCATTACAATGCTTAGAGTATATCTGAAAAGCTTCTCTGCTGGCACAGTATAATGCATATGTATGGGTACTTTAATTTAAAAGTCAAATGAGAAAGTGGAGCACATCATTGCTAATTTATAAATGTGAACATTGTGTGCTTTCACAAAAAGCCGTCAAAGAACCATCAAAAGATGCTGCAACATCAATGGCTTATTTACCGACTTATTTTATGCAAAGTGCTAGTTTAAGGTTCCCTGTGTTAGCCATAAATAAACAGGTTATTATTGTCATACTTAAATTCAAAACATCCTATTATACCTTTAAAAGAGCTTTATGAGCTCTAAGAGACAGAATATTTACTGATTTCTATGAAGTCCGCATTGGAGGTTTGAAACCGAAACATACCTGTTTGTACTTTTCCATATTGACTCCTTCCAGCTGGCTCAGTCGTACCAGATTGGTCCCTACGAGGATACGCAGCTCCTGTCTCTCCTTCTCTCTCTTTTCTCGGTCCCGACTGTGTCCCTGATGTTGCATTCGCACCCACAGTTTATTCATCTCAGCAAAATTCAGCAGTATAAAGTCAATGGAGTCGTTAATTTCACCAGTCATCTCTTCCCTAATTCAAACAGGATAGAACAGCGCTAGAGTATTACTTACCAGATAATGAGACCTTGTTACAATTACTTCTTTGAAAAGCTGTCCACATGTTTCAAAAGCAATGGACAAGGGATAATAAGCTTTTTCTAGCGATGGATTAAATTGTATTTCAGCAGGTAGGATTAAGCAACGATAGATTTTAAATTGCTCTGCGTGATTCACAACGCTCGAGGTACTTGAGATGTAAATCACTGCCATTAGATACGAAACGTCGTACTCAGCCTGCTCTCCATCATCAGGCAGGATGTTTCTCGTGCACTGCAGCAGATAGTTCCTGAGGAACAGGCCCCGGAGAGGATGCTGTACCCCACGACACATCTCCACCAGGTCCTTCAGAATGTCTTTGCGGGACTGGGGGAAAGAGCGAACATACACCACTCCAACAGTTATCAACAGGTACCTGTAATGTCGCAGAGAGTAGAAAGAAAGAAGAAAGAGAAGATAAAAATGGGACAGAGTTAAAACCTCAACAAAAAAAAAATCAATACCATACGCCCATACCAGAACAAACCTAAACAACCTCAAAATAAGTCATGGATCACAGATTTATTTGAATTAAACAGGCAGGGACAACAAGGCCTTAAAGATGCAGTAAGCAATTTCAGCAATTCTGGAACTTTCACCAGACTTAGCTATTGAATTAGACAAGCCCCCTCTTTCCAAAACCCCACACTCCAAAGACAAGTGCACACACACACACACACACACACACACACACACACACACACACACACACACACACACACACACACACACACACACACACACACACACACACACGAGACTGTTGTGTGAGCAGATGGAGGATGATGAGTCATTATGACGTCTGATTCTGTGCATTTCGCAGGAGCAGGACCTTGTACCAGTATTCATACAGGCATTTATGGGCTGCCCTGAGAAAGTGCACAATGATTGACAGGCAGAAAGTCTTCTGATTGGCTTAACAAAGGCCACCCCCTCCCTCCCTTTACCAAGCCTAGGGCGGTTACATTAGCAGGTGTGATATTTCATGGCACCTATTTCAGTGATATCTGACAGGTAATAGGGAGGCTTTCTGCATGTCATTACATTAAAAGAAAATCACTTGCAGCACCTTTAACACTGCTTATTAGCAAAACTTGCAGTATCTAATATGCTTTCCACTTAATGAAGTCATGAAAGAACACCAATTAATCATACATTTATCACTAATGATCTGCCCCAGCCTAGCAACAGACATTGTTTCACTATAACCATAACAATAAATAAAATACATACGAATTAGAGGTCGACTGATATTGGATTTTGCTGATACCAATAATAAGATGTTAGAAGACAGGAGTAGTGGTGGCGTAGTGGCTAAAACGCAGGGCTGTTAATCAGATGGTCGTTGGTTCTAACCCCACGGCCACCACCATTGTGTCCTTGAGCAAGGCACTTAATTCCAGGTTGTTCCAGGGGGATTGTCCCTATAATAATTGCACTGTAAGTCGCTTTGGATAAAAGCGTCTGCCAAATGCATAAATGTAAATGTAAATGTAAATGAGAAGAAAGCTGGTAAAGTATTTTTCGGACGATTATGAAAAATATGATATATTGATTGTATTATAAACTATATAAACTCTTTGACAGTAGGAAAATACGTTTTAAGGACCCCTTTGGGAAATGTGATATCCTAAATGCACACCCAAACAGTTAAAAGTGGACAAAACAAAGACACCAGATAATTAAGGTACTGGAGGAAAACTTTAAAAACAAAATACTGACACTCATATTAAAGGGCAAGTGATGTATTGATTTAATATAAAACCAGTGATATCAATCTCTTTTTTAATAATGCAGGGAAAATCTTTTCTTTTTCTCAAATTTGATTTTTTTTTAGACTGAAGGTGCATCCCAAACAGCACATTTCGACATCATTTTGTAGTGTAAGTAGTGAGAGTAGTACGTTTACACAGAAAATGCAACAAAAAGAAGTGTACTTTAAGTACTCAAACGAGCGCTTTTTCAACCGTCAAAACAGAGTGTGGAATGTTGGACAATTCATGCACTCAGAGATTTTTAAATAGCGTATAATTTGGGACATATCTTGACTGTTCAAACTGCAAGTTGTATGGCAAGATCAGATTTTGTTTCAATTCAGACTGCAGTTATTTTGCTAGCACCTCCACATTAGTTGTTATAGTAAAGATGCATAATTGCCTGTTCACCATGTGTGAGAGATTTGCAGAATGCTTTGCAAAAGTGGCATGTACCATCTGGCTTATTTACCAAAAGACAGGGGGAACTCCATTCACTAAGCTACATTCAGCCAAATAATGAGCCAAGAGACAACTCCCTTTTCTTAGGGTTCACCCTATAAGTAAGTTGTTTAATAGGCTGTGCCAAGCCACACCTCTGCATGACATTGATGTTGGCTCGGCAAAGCCAACTTTAGGATAAACCCAAAAGACCAACGTATTCTTGGCACGTTCGCATTACTGATCGCTTTGCACACAGTAAGCGTGATGTACATTTCATCATAAAAGTGGGGGATGCACTTTTCTGGTTCTGTTCATACCTCACGGATCGTCAGCAGTTCGTACAACTCAAACATTTTAAATCGGCCTGTGCGCCTGTGCCTCAGGGTGTCCCCCAGGGGTCAGTGTTGGGTCCACTACTCTTCATTATATATCTGCTTCCGTTGGGCATGATCATGAGACACCACAAAATTCATTTCCACTGTAATGCTGACGACACCCAGCTTTATATTTCAACTAAACCTTCTTCTCCCTTTCCACCAACCTCACTCACCAACTGTCTTCAAGACATTCAAACTTGGATGAACACAAACCTTTTAAAACTTAACGCCAATAAGACCGAAGTCATGCTTATCTGCTCCAAATCTACTCTTTCAAAACAGCTAAATCTAAATTTAACCATAGATGAGACCACGGTCCCTCTGTCAACTCAAGTTAAAAGCCTTGGTGTCATTCTGGACAGTTTCCTTTCATTTAAATTTCAGATTAAATCACTTACCCGGCTTCGTTCTTTCATCTCCGAAATATCTCTAGGCTTAGACCCTCATTGACACAAGCCAGCACTGAAACATTAATTCATGCACTTGTCACGCCTCGCCTGGATTATTGCAACTCCCTACTCATCGGTCTTCCTTCAAAGCTGTTAAATAGACTTCAACTTATTCAGAATTCTGCCGCTCGAATCCTCACTGGTTCCAGACCATCTGATCATATCACACCTATCCTTATCACTCTACATTGGCTCCCTGTGCACTACCGTATTGACTTTAAGATCCTCGTCATCACCTACAAAGCACTCCATAATCTTGCACCCAGCTATATTTATGGCCTTCTATCAGGATATGTTCCTACACGCTCCCTTCGCTCTTCCTCAGCTGGCCTACTTGTCACCCCCAAATTCCGTCTATCCACCATGGGGGCCAGGGCCTTCAGTTGCGCTGCTCCAAGACTCTGGAATGCCCTTCCCTCCTAAATTCGACAGGCAGACACAGTCAATTCATTTAAAAAAATTGTTAAAGACCTATCTTTTTAAGAAAGCTTTTAATCTTTAAAACATTTTTTTCTATATTGCCATAGTTACCCTACTGACACTCTTTATAGTGCTTTCTTCGGGCGTTCTTAGCATTTTGCTGATTTGTCATATTTGTAACATGTATTAGCATAATATGAATTTAAATGTATTTGTATTTTTAAGTCCTCCGAAACATGTAAGATGTCCTTGGGTATTTAGAAAGGCGTTGGCCAAATAAAATGTATTATTATTATTATTATTATTATTATTATTAATAGTCCGCACAGATTTTCTTGACTTGGCATGCACCGACCATTGACACTACTAAAAGAGTATCACAAAGAAGTTGTAGTGGGCATGCGTCAAACACGTTAGTATTAGTTTTTGGTCAGAAGAGTATACTTGCAAAGGCAACGTGGTCAACTATGTGCGAGGCGATCCAGAACATGAAAAAAGGAAGTATAACTGGGCCATAAGAAATGGGAGTTGTTGGGGAGGGAAGTAGGCTATGTCTTGGCTCATGATTTGGCTGAACCTAGAATTATGCATGGAGAACCACCAATCTGTTGGTAAATAATCCAGAAGATACATAATGCTTTTGCACAGACTATAGAAGGTTTCATTCAGTCTCTAAACCCGACTGCTTTCCCCTTCCTAGAGTCGATGACTGTGTGGATTGTGTAGGCTCTGCAGAGGATGTCAGTAAGTTTGTTCTGTTGAAGGGATATTGTCAGGTGCCATTGACTGAGCGGGCTAGGGAAAAGCTTTCTGCTTTTGTTTCTTCCGATGACATACTGCAGTACAAAGTTACTCACTTTGGTGTCCGAAATGCACCTGCCACCTTTCAACATCTTGTAAATTTAGTTCTGTCCGGGTTGTATGGTTGTGAAGCTTATCTGGATGACATTGTTCTGTTTAGCTCCTGCTGTCTTCCAGATAAAAGAGATTTTCCAATGTATTTCAAAGACCAACCTTACCATCAATCTTGCTAAATGTGAGTTTGGGAAGGCCACAGTAAACTATTTGGGTAAGGTAGTGGGACGTGGTTGGGTCCGTCCTGTAGGAGCAAAGGTGGAGGCTGTCTGTAATTTTCCAGTGCCTTCCAACTGCAAGGAACTGCGTTGTTTCCTTGGAATGGCAGGGTATTACAGAGCGTTCTGTGTCCAGGTTGGTCCGGATGGGGTTGAACATCCAGTTTGTTATTTCTCTAAAAAGATCTACTGTGGAGGTGGCGGCACTGGCACGAATACTTGCCTTCCAGCGGCTTGGCGTTTTTGGGTTCATACACTACTCCCATCATTGTATACACTGACCACAATCCACTGGTGTTTATTGACCATATGCAAAATCTATTTTGATCTAACAGGCATACCCACTGAAGATTGTCCACAAACGATGTACTGATAATGTCATTGCTGATGCTTATTCTAGAATGTAAGAATGATGATGTGACTAGATGATATTTGTACTGTTGTTTTGTCTCCCCCCTTTTATTCCTTTTTCTCTTGGACCCAGGGATTAGAGGACTGCAGGGAGGTGGGTGGACTGCAGATGATGTGACAAGATGAAATTTGTACAGTGGTTTTGTCTCTCCCCCCCTTTTATTCCTTTTTCCCTTGGACCCAGGGATTAGAGGACTGCAAGGAGGTGGGACTGGACCCAGGATGTTTTTTTTTTCTTAAGCTCAAGAGAGCTCTTTGAGGATGGGAGGTGTTACAACCCCCTGTGCTCCTACAGGCTGGTAGTGGCAGTACTGGTGCCAGTAGGAATGATGGGAGGGGTATAGAATTGTCTCATTGCCTACACCTGCACAGGTTTGAACACAAAAAGAGGTGCTGCTACCCACCCCATTTTTCCAACCTGGCATAGTCATACACACACAAGCAAAAACAAACACACAAGCATGTGTATGTTTTTTATGAGGGCAGTCTCCAAATAAGAACACAATAGTCACAGACAAAGGTTTAAAAAAGGGGAGATGTGACATAATAAAATGGTCGGATGGCAAGATGTTTGAAGAGGACTCCCATACTGTATTGAGGCACTCAAAATGCTCAAGCGTCCCATAGTAGAGACATTCACTTCTTTATCGCATTGTGGTGACTCGCAACTGGTGTAGGTTACCGCACCTTAGCACATCTCTTTGTGTGGGTACAGCCAATATCTGTTATTGTAAAAGCCAATATTATTGGTACAGCCAATATCTGTTATTGTATCATTTATGCCATGTCGTCTCACACACCTGCCGTAACAACCCGTCTAGCACAACAAATGACAAAAAAAAAAAAAAAACCTACATGAAATCTCATTATGACCATGAGATAAGCATTAACAAATCTCAGATTTTAATTAGATTTCTGATAAATTTTTTCTGCCTGTGTGAACATAGCCATAGTGACTGCACTGAAACTCAATTACTGCACATTTAAACCTGATGAAAGATTAAGTTTTCATGTGTATCATGAAGATGCCAGTTTTGAGTGATGGAACGCAACATTTTCAGTGAATAATAATTTTGTTTTTATCTTTTCCTCACACAAAACTACTGTATGGCTTAAGAAAATGGTGCACAAGTAGAATTTGCAATTGTAATAGCAATTGGTTGATGTCCATTAAAGGATAGATTTCTGTGAATATTTAAAATTAAAGATCAAAAGGATCAACAATAGACATGTCACAGCCTTTTTTGCTCATTTTTACCAAGGGTGCCAATATTAGTGGATGGCACTGTGTGCAGATTGTTGTATTGTAACAGACTGAACTGTTAGATGTCAATGTAAACAGAGCCCAAAGATCCCCTGCACCATTTGGGTCAAATATGTATTTGAGGGATTGCTTTCAAGAAGACTATGAAGAGGGCATTTTAAGTGGTTTGATGATAGTGATGAGTCTCATTTCATTTTTATGTAGATCTCCGTTTAGCTGTTTTATATATATTTATTTTAACATGAATGCATGGTAATTGTATCTATCCTCACTGGCGTGGGCTATTTTTATATGTATTTAGCAGTCTAAAAATTATTTCTGTCTATGTGACATTCATAATAACAGCCATTCAAGGGCTGATGTATTTACTATTTGTTCTTTATTGGACAAGCTTCGACATGTGTCATTGGCGAGTCTTCTGTGATCATATGCCCCTTAATAAAAAAAAAATGTTAATTTCTGACACTGAGCTGAATCGTGAGAAGAATCATCTGAACGACATAACAGACTAAGCTTGGTGAAAGTTAGTTTTTATCAGTGTTTAATTAAGGACAACCTCACACGCATCCAACAACTATGGGTTTGCCAGTAACATACCGGTGTCTTACTAGAGTTCTATTCTCTTACTTTCCAAGTAAGCCTATCTGGAGGTTTTTAAGTACAGGATCACTAGGGCTGGGTATTGCCACATAAAAAATCAGATTAATAAATATGTGTACACAGGGATCAAAAGTGTAGGATTCAATATTGCGAGAAAAGAGCATGAGCACACACATCAGCATTTGCCTTTATAAATGCTAATTTGTTCCTCACTTTTGAAGTAGGATTAAATCCATGGAATTTAGGATCAAATCTGATCATACGTACGCTTTATAAATGAGGCCTGGTGTTCTTATGGTGACTATTATGCACGATTTTACTCTTTCTTTACATGAACATTTTAACAAATCAATATCACTGGCAAATCTTTAAACTTTGTGATTCTGCACTTTCAAGGAAGTATACAAATTGTGCACAATCAGGCCAGGGCACGTTCAGTTTTCATGAAAAATACACTGCATACCAAAGAGTGAAGTGAGATTACATGTTAGATGGAGTATTGATTAAAACACTGATGGTGCGCTACAACTAAATAGCAAGAACAGAGAGAGTGGGAGAAAGAATCTGCAAGAGAAAACATAATGAGCGAGAGCTAAAACAGAATATTGATCTGGTGCCAGTGGCTGTCTAGATCTTAATAAAATCACCAAAGTTACACAAATCATTGAGTTGGCAATAATATTTAATGGTCAAACTTTTGGTCAATTCAAACACATTCCAACATCTTGAAAGTTTCTTATTGCAGTTATAGTGGCTCAAAAGATTGCTGAGATACTCACAGTCTAGGGATGATGTTCCCTGCATACTGAACAAGCTCATAGAGGTCAGACACCTTGCGGCCTTTGGCAAACTCATCTGTCAAATAGACCTCCAGGTAATGCAGCTCATCTGAGATGGCCATGTCTACAACAGGAATGTAGAACAATAAATACACTAAACTAAATATAATTTAATAAACTAAAATAAAAAATGATAGCATGGCTAAAGGCAGTTGTAGAATTTTTTCTTTAATTGTTATTTAATGCTAAAATATAGCTTTTCATTTTGATTGATTTTTACTCTAAAACTTCTGTTCTGTTCAAATTCATAAAGCCTATCATAACAAAGAAAACACATACAGAGTTCATAGTAGCTCTTGGGAGAAAGCATAGAAGTCCTCAACTCCCCCAACATATTTGAGGCATGTTTCAGTGCATCCATCAGCTTGTTCTTGTCCTGGATGGAGGACATAAAACATCATTAACTGAGTAAAAGTCAAACTTCACAGTACCATGAGAAACAACTTCACGGTGACGATAAATACATAACTGATCTTGCAGAATGTTAAAAGCAAGAGGAATCAAGCTGGTACTGATATGAACATAATTATAAGGCTTCAGGCAGCCAGTTATTTAGCAGCTGATTGTGGACACTGAAAACATGCATATAACTCAACTTACCAGACAGCGCTTCATTTGAAATGACTGAACTTTCACAGCCTGCACAGCTTCATCCAAAAGCTTCTCCTGCTCATCTTGGGGAGACTGCTGTGTGGTAGGCTGGCAAAATTAGTACACAGTGGAGTAAAACACTCAAAACAGGATCTTATGTGACAAATTACAAATAATTGAGAAATAAATTTGTTTGGGTAGCTGACATGAAATACTTTGGAAAATGTACAACTGCTGCAGTATGATATACTATATTCCATTTAAAAAGATGTTAAATAGCATTTTTTATATATATATAAATATATATATAATTATTACTTTTATGGATGTTTGACAAATAAGGATGACTGAGGTGGTAAAAATAACTTTGACTTTGATTACTTTGATTTGGTGGATAAAAGTGCTTTTAAATCTTAATTTTCCAAAATACAATAGTTTCACTGCTTTTTAAAAGAAAGATTAATAAAAGATTATTCTGCACTACTCATGACAACATTTCTTTTTTAAGAATGTCAGTCTATGGACAGTTACACCACATGACATTTATTACTTTACTCAGAACAGAAATTGAAAATATGCTCATAGAAGAGTTGTATTTAAGTGATTGTTTTGTGTGAATTGCATTTTTTTATGTATTCTGGAATAATTTTTTAGATCTGGACAAAAATGTGTCACATGAGTGGCCCTTATAATTATTATACTTTAAGCTTTTATGATATCAAGTTTTTTTTTGAGAGTACATGGATTGTAGAAATTCAATTACACTGCAAGACCATTTAAAAAGAACTAGTGAAGGCAAAAAGGTGATTAAAAATGGTGGAAATAATGACACGTTACAGAACCAATGACCTAAGCTTTAAATATTTCTCTTGTACATTTATATACATTTCAACCTAAAGTCTTGATGATATATATATATATATATATATATATATATATATATATATATATATATATATATATACACACAAAAAGTTAATAGACGCATTATACAGGTACACAGAACATTTTATTTTCATTCACCTTCCCTTTGACTGGTGAAACTATAACATTTTCATTCAGTATTTTTAATCACCCAGCTGTCACTTTAAACATTTTAAATCACTTAAATGTTACTGCAGTGTAACAAATATTTTTTTTTATTATTTTTTTTTTTAAATAGTTTTAGATAGCTTAGCATGTCACTCTTCACATCACACTGCTTAAAGTAGTAGTTATCTCATCATTAACTCATTCTCATGCCATCCCAAATGTGTATGACTTTCTTCTGCAGAACACAAATAAGATCTTTTGAAGAGTATTTCAGCTATGTAGGTCTATACAATTCAAACCACATACAGGATGGCAGCTTAAAAATAACCCATAAGACTCCAGTGGTTTAATCCATGTCTTCATAAGAGATATGATAGGTGTGGTTGAGAAACAGGTCAATATTTAAGTCCTTTTTTACAATCAATCTTCACTTTCACATACAGTCTTCTTGTTGTTTATTTTTTTTTGGCAATTCACATTATTGTGCCACCTACTTGGCAGGGAGGAGAATTTAAGGTTAAAAAAAAAAAAAGACGTACATTTTTATCTGTTTCTCAAACACACCTATCATATTACTTCTGAAGACATGGATTAAACCACGGGAGTTGTACGGTTACATTTTTTTCTCCCTTTGAGTGCTTTTTGGTGGTTCAAAGTTCTGTTCACCATTCACTTGTGTGATCTTTTCAAAATCTTTGTGTGTTCAGCAGACGAAAGTAAGTCATGCACATCTGGGATTTCTTGAACGTGAGTAAATGATGAGAGAATTATCATTTTTAGGTGAACTATCCCTTTAAATTGTCATGTCAACTACCGGTGCACTTTATAGTTAAAAGTAAAGTTACAGATTACTTTTTACAGAGTATATCTTCTAGAATTAATCTATACTAATCGGTGTATGTTTTCAGTTAATAGTAAATTATGAGTGCGTAGAATAAAAGTTATTTACTGGGATTTGAAGGGTGTCAACAGTCATAATAACCACCCCTCCAAACGACCCATCATTCGTGTCAGTAATAAACAGCCACACTTCACATTAAAAACCTTTTTAACCCATTAAAATGAACAGTAATCACAAGATTGAGATCTAGTTTCAATATAAATGAATGAACCCGTTAGCTTATAAGACAGTGAGTCAATCACCATTTGCTGGATTTCAGTGTTCCACATACAGTATGCTTTCTTTTTTTTGCCTTAATATCAAATTAATACGAAAACTGCATATAAAAGTATCTTTGTAATTTTATTACGATAAAATCTTATCTGCTTTCATACATTTGCCTGCAAATGAAGCAAAGCTAATGCTAGTGAATTATCATATTAAATTCGCTATTTTTACACAATCCCTGTGTAAAGACGGTGAAACACACGGAATGCAAGTGACCAGAAATAGCAGGCCAAGTGTTACACGACTTGAGGAACAAAACAAGAGTGACACAATAAAAAGAGATTAATGTAATAGTAGTTCGGCCTCCGTATCTCAAATGCTAATGCTAACGGCTAACTGCATTGACGCAAAACTGCCCATCAGGAAATCTCGCTTCCCGTCTGACACAATTACTGCTGTAAACAATCTTATGGCTCATATAAAGCATGCATCACACACACAGCATGAATACGCTGATCTTTAAATCTTACCATGATTATCAGGTATGCTAGAGGAAACACTGGCTCACCCCCTGTTAATGTATCCAGTCATGTGACTGCTGGTGCTAGCCGTCAACTGATCTTCCTCATGACGAGCACTGCCTCAGTCAACAATCCCTGGAATTCACTTATAACACTCTGTAGAGAGAACGTAACGAATAAAAAAATAATGTATTTACACTGATAGATATGGATGGGTCGTGGAGACTTCTCAGCACATCATTCAATTTATTAGGAAAGAAACATTTATCAAGTGACATCTCACCCGAACCACTTTTTTATTGCTTTGAAAATTGAAATATTGTCAACTTCACTTAACCACGTATAGTAATATTTTAATAAATACATTTAGCTAGGGTTGATTCGTGTTTACGTATTTATTTGTGACGTATTCACGCCCATTTTAGCTCTACCAATCACTGGACCGAACGTTTATTTCGGGCGTGACACGTAACAGTTTTCGCGCGAAATCACTCTGCGAATACGGCTATCGGCTGATAAGATATTGTTGTGTTGCTGGTCGTACGACGAACTGAACCGCTTTACAAATGGATAAAGAGTTATTTCGCAAGCTTGCGTCGAAGATTGGGATAACGTCTGTTAAAATATTGTGGTGAGGGTTTTCAAATAGTTATGAGATCATGGACCGTTTCAAAGACATTGTTGGACACGTCTGAAGTGCACGTGTCTAAAACAACAGAACTAATTCTGATTATTTTCTGATTAATTCTGATATTTTCAGCCAAGCAGAGGAGTACATGCGGTTATCCCAAGTGAAGTGTGCTGGTCTGGGGTCTATGACAGACACCAGCAAAGCCATCATTTGCCTCGAGTTGGCAGCGACATCAATGAAATTTCCTCTAGACAAGGTATTTTTCCCAGTAAATGTGTATTGTGTCTTGAGATCATTCTATTTACCTAACAAATGCATATAGACACGTGTGTGTGTGTGTGTGTGTGTGTGTGTGTGTGTGTGTGTGTGTGTGTGTGTGTGTGTGTGTGTGTGTGTGTGTGTGTGTGTGTGTGTGTCAGGGCTGTAGCCAGTGTTTAGAAATTAGTGAGGTCCGAGATTTTTAATTCTGTTATTAGATCTTATTTACGGCAATTCATATCAAAATTTAATCTAAACACAACCAAAGTTATACATTAAAGTCACACAAACTAATTATCTGTAATGAAATACATACTGAGGGACCTGTTGGCAAAAAAAACTTCTATTAAAGCTGCACAATCTCTTCTGTGTGTGTGTGTGTGTGTGTGTGTGTGTGTGTGTGTGTGTGTGTGTGTGTGTGTGTTTTGTGACAGAGAGAGAAGAGGGATAGATAGTAAAAAGAAAGTGAGTGAGTGAGAGAGTCGGGAGAAGATAACACTTAAAAAGCTTTTGTAAAGGACTATGTGATTAAATCAGCTTTCATATTCTCATATGTAAAAACTGAGATTATATTGTGCACTATGTAAAGTGACAGTACAGATGCAAGAAAGGAGATCCACAGCATTATGCAGATACTATTATGTTAACCATAATGTGCATTAATGTCAGTGCCACTTATATACAGTTTGGAACAAAAACTTTTCAACCAGGCCAACACCTGAGGTGCTCATAAATTGATCTGTGCTGGAAACCCTGTATAACACACAATGTATGACATTTCTATGTTCTGGTTAACAGGGAATATAATAAGCTGCAATTTACAGACTTTCAAGAGTGATCTCTCTTCAATCACAGAGAAATTATTGCTCCAAGAAGGCCATAATTATATTCAAAGTGGCTCTTTAAGGCTCCTACTTGGCAGTGAAGGCTTGAACCGGGCAGTGAGCAAAGCAATGTTTGGTTGAAGAACACACTGACTACAGTTCATCATGATCTTTCTCTCCACTTCTTGGTTCACTGATATTACATAAAATAAATCCGATACAGAAACATAAGTTATGATCTGGTAGGGCAAATGTGACAATCTTTACTAATCTTCACAACATGCTTTACCTTTTGGAAGGCTAGTTGGATCCTCCTGTGGCCAGAGGCATCCCACCACCTGCCCCTCTCTCTTCTCCTCATCTGTTATCCTCTCTGTCCTCATGGTCACATTTTTCAATTTTTCTTCTGTTTTTGTTTTTTTATTTACAAATAAATCTAGTGGATTCTGTGGTAACCTTTTGACATTCTTCTTCTCACTATTCTGTCTTGACTTATTTTCTGTGGAGGAGGGATCGTGAAGGTTGATTAGACCTTAACTGATTACATCACCGCATGTTGCTTGAAAATTATTTACTAAGTGTTTGAATGAATTGAGTCCTGCACATGTTAACAAGCTAGTTAACCATCATAACCTCAAGCCAGCTAGCCTTGCTTGAGTTCTTAACTCTTACTACTTCAAATACATGAAATACTGTATCAACATTGATGCTCAAGTTAATTAATGCTTCTTAGCAATAACTTCTCTTTTACAGGGTTGCCTACTTAGTTTGGGTACCTGGCTGTAGTGAGATTTTGATGCCATGGGTTTAATCATGGGAACGAGCAGTTGTGCACTTTATCACGTGCACATGTTTGGACTCGATTCAGGGTCCCTTCGTCTCCTTCTCTGTCTTTTAGCTTCTAAAAATACCTCAATAAACTCAATAAAATAATACCTCAATAAAAGAGTTTATAAGTCTTTCTTGAAAACATACATAGTATTTGTAGCTAGCTAACTAGTTGCATAGAAAAAAACAAACGCAATTGTTTAGTGTTGATTGCTTCTCTTGTGACGTGTACTTGAGTTTAGCTTAACTTTTATTAAGTTACATGTATTCAAAACAAATATTATATAGTTAGTTTATAGCAAAAACCCTGGGTTACTTAATACATAATTGTTAGCTGTCCTAGTCACATTCCTTGGTTCAGGCCAGGTCAGTTCAACATTGGACTGTGGCTGGATTGCTTGATCCTGGCTTGCTGTGAATTTGAGCAGCTATCCAATCAACACAGAGATAAGCATCACGCACCAATCAGAGTAATTTAAGATCCAGCTCCATGGAAACACCTGCTGTAAGGATGGACCAGATGTTTTCAACTCCTGATTGTACAGTTAAATAGCGGCAATTTTATTTTTTTATTAGAAATGTATTTATAGATAAACATGTATACATATTAGGGCAGTCAATCGATTAAAATATTTTATCAAATTAATTACATGGTGTTAATTAAGTGCGATTAATCGCATATACAAATATTGGATGAGAAAGCACCTCATATAACAATAATTCAATATATAATGCTGAAATAATGATACATAGATATCTTTAAATATAAAATATATAAATATATATATAAATAAAATACAAAAATATTCAGATAATTAAAATGTATTACATTCTTGTAGCTGAAGAGTTCATCATTGATAAAACAATACAAAAAGCGGCTTTAGAATACAATGTATTGTTTACTACCATATTATTTATCATAAGACAATCATTGGCAAACATTTCACAGCAATCAATTTCACAAGTGAATTTGTCAATCAGTTCGAGATTTATTATGAGGGCTTGTTTAAGCACCCGTCAATTTCAACAAGCATCAGACATGCTTGTGTAGCGACTTGGATGCGTTGCGTCATAAACATAAAACTGTGTCACTGTGTCAAGTTAAATATAGTTTAATACTTAGAACACATATTGAGATCCCTTGGTTCGGATTTGCGCTCCAAGTGTTGTGAACGCAAGAACTTTGCGCATGTTTGTGTTGTTCTGCTGCTCAAGGGTGTTTTTCTTCACTATATAAACTCCACATTGCCACGCAGCTGAAGTTTCACTTACTGTTACTTACTGGCAATTAAGTCTATGTATTCCATTTTAAGAGTGTAGTCCATACTTAGACCAATGTTAAACAGTTCAACTGGCAGGTCATTTCGTTGAGGTTCGGTGAGGTCCATAATAAATCCAAGGTTCATGCAGTGGCATATGAAGTATCCCATGTCTTATGGTTGGAGTTGGCATCGGTTCATTCTCTGAAGTCCATCGTAGTAGACTGAAGTGAGGTCTGGCTGGCACTGGCTGCAGTTACTGTAGTCGTCATCACTCAGCGACACGTAGCACTAGAGTCGGACACCAAGCAGGAACAGAGCTGGATCTGGTAGGCCCTGGTAACCTCGGGATATGAATCCTGAAGTTGAGACAGGGAAACAAATGGAATAATATTAGCATAGTTGCCTTTCCACTTTATTGTGGAGTTATAGAATATGAGAAATGTTTCTGGTTATGGCATACCTAATTAAAGCAGCTTAACTAGGTGTTGATGGATAAATTAGGTGTATTCATGGCTTAATAGAGGAGTCTTTAGTCTTGACTTAAACTGAGAGAGTGTGTCTGTGTCCCAAACGGTGTTCAGAAGACTGTTACATAGTTTAAGAGCCAAATAGGAAATGGACCTACCTCCTTTTGTGGATTTTGATATGCTTGGTACTATTAACAAGTCAAAATTTTGTGATCGTAATGAACTTGATGGAATATAGCATAATAGATCACTTAAGTACTGTGGAACTAGTCCATTTAAAGCTTTGTGCATAGTTAACAGTATTAAAAATAAATTAATACAAAATGGAACAGGTAGCCATATAAACCGTATATGAAACGATGATAAAATGGGGATAATATTCCTTGGTTCTAGTTAGCACTCTGGCTGCTGCATTTTGAACCAATATAAGTTTATTTATTGAACTTGCAGGACATCCTCCCAGTAATGCATTACAATAATCAGTCTTGAGGGCTTGAACTTGTGAATTAGTAAAAGCGTCTGCCAAATGCGTAAATGTAATATTAGAGGGTGTACCTAATGAAGTGGTCAGTGTGTGTGTGTGTTTTATACATGCAGTATATAATCTGTGGGTGTATACATCAATATGTATATGGGTATATATACAAATATGACACAGTATACATGTGTAGATACATGCTATAGATGTTTTATGTACAATTCTAAGCTTTTATTGAGAAAAATGTACAATGAATATTCTTACACATGTCTGCTGTATAGGAGTATGCCATCAAGCTATCCGGGTTGAGTTCTAAGGTGTACCACAGTAATTTGAAAGCTATGGAGTGCATGCTGGGTCTGCAGTCAAACCTGGGTCTCAGAGATCTTGCAGTGCAGTATGGCTGTTTGGATGCAGTTAAAGTGGCCTCTCAGATCATCCAACGGTGAGCTGCATGACTTTGCATAACTTCAGTGAAATAAGCTTGAATTGATGCTGAAAAGGAATAATTTGATTTAAATCTTTGTATTTATTCAAGGTATGAGGCCAGCTTGCCTGCCGCTCAGCAACAAGACCTTGACTTATCAAAACCTCTCTTTACCACAGCAGCCCTATATACTGCATGCAAGTAAGTAATACCTCTGTAATAGAGGTAATGGCACATTGACTCATTAATGATTGGTTTAATAACCGTTGGATGATCCTATTTTTGACAGTATTTGCAAATCAAATGCTGATTAGATATTAAACCAGGAATATTAGTCTTTTGAAAACCTGGTACATATGCTGTTCTCAATGGCATTTTGGTTAAGGTACAGAGAATAAGTGGGAAAAGTCAATCTCTGACAAGTTATAATGTATTCCATAAAGATTAATTTGGACCTTTTGATACTTAAAATTAACTTTTAAACATTTTTCATAGGCAGGGCTGCAACTAATGATTATTTTGATAGATTAATCGAACGATTATTGCAACGATTAATCAATAGCTCTTAAATGATTATTCAGCTTGTGCCCGACTTAAAAGGTTGTATTAAACGTGCTTACTAACAATAAAGAGGACATAGCCATCGTTTTAAAATACCTCTAAATGGCATTCACTGAATTAAAGGGAAAAAAAATACTTTTTACAAGTTTAATTCAGTAAAGAAATTCACTGCAAAAAATACTATTATCATCAAGTGTTTATGTCTTTTTTTCCTTTTAAAATGGTCTAAAAATCCTTAAAACAAGAAGCATTTACTTTAGAAGCAACATATAAGATATTTAGACTTGCTTTAATGGAATGTATCTTAAATATACAGTAAGTATATTTTGTATATGTGTATTTTTTCATTTGGCTATACTGCTGCGAGTACAGTAAAGACAAAATATATTTATATTCAAAATCTATTCTCTAAAATCAAGTCTAAATATCTTATATTCTGCTTCTCAGGTGAATGCATCATTTTTTTTAAAGGATTTTTAGATTAAAATAGTTTAAAACATTATCCGATAAAAAAAAATGTCTAAAAAATAGACATTGTTTTCAATTAGATTTAGATATTTATATTTGAAAACAAACCAAAACAAATCTAAAACTTATTTTGTTGCAGTGTATAATGGGATGAAGACTACCTCTCTCACCTTTCTGTTCACTTCAATCCATATTTAACTCACAAAAAACAAACATATTAATAAACCTGTGTATTGACAATTTTCTTCACTATAAGAAATACACAGTGACATATATTATGATTCAATAAGTTGTGAGACATCACGTTATAATTTAGCTGCATTAAGCATCCACACTCGAGGCACTTGCGTCTCCGTGACACAGTGCCTCAGCCAGGTGCATTTTCAATCTCTCCCTCGTAGATCAGGACATTTGTGCAAAACTCACTGAATAGAAAGATCTCTTATTCCTTATTATTTGGGCTTTAATAAAGCTATTACGTATTAAATATAACTGCCTTTAAGATGTACAGCCGTGGCCAAAAGTATTGGCAGTGACATAAATTTTGTGTTTTGCAAAGTTTTCTGCTTCAGTTGTTGTGGTGTTGATTCACATTGTTTCTAGATTATTGTGCAGAGTGATCAGATGCAACTTTTTCACAAAAACCCAAATTTCACTGGCACAAAATGACCAGCCAACATCATTTCACTAATCATATCAGCTGCACCTGCGAAAGTGTGAACGACTTCTAGTCAGGGGAAATCACTATATCATTCTGATTGGATTATAAGAGCAGACTGTTTGCTATAAAAGGAGGGAAGAAGTACTTAAAATCATTGTGTTCTTGTTTGCAATGGTTAAATCTAAAGAAAGACGTGCAGCCATCATCGCTTTTCATCAAAATGCCCTCGCATGCAAGGAAATTGCTGCAAAGAATATTGCACCTGAAAGAACCATTTACCGGATCATCAAGAACTTCAAGGAGAGAGGTTCAACTGCAGTGAAGAAGGCTTCAGGACATCCCAAGTGCCAGGACAGTCTCCTCCTATGGAGTCATCTATGGAATTGTGTCATCACCAGTGCAGAGCTTTCTCAATATTGGCAGCAGGTTGGTGTGAGTGAATCTGCACGCACAGTGAGGCAAAGACTTTTGGACAATGGCCCTGGTGTCAAGAAAGGCAGCAAATAAGCCACTTCTCTCCAAGCAAAACATCAAGGACAGACTGAAATTATGCAGAAAGTACAAGGATTGGTGCAAAGATATTTTCTCTGATGAAGCCCCCTTCCGACTGTTTGGGACATCTGGAAAATCGATAGACCGGAGAAGAAAAGGTGAACAATACCATGAGTCCTGTGTCGTGCCAACAGTGAAGCATCCTGAGACCATCCATGTGTGGGGTTGCTTTTCATCCAAGGGAGTGGGCTCTCTCACAATTCTGCCCAAAAACACTGCCATGAATAAAGCATGGTATCAAAACGTCCTGCAAGAGCAACTTCTCCCAACGATCCAGGAGCAATTTGGTGATGATCCGTGCATTTTCCAGCATGGTGGAGCACCATGTCACAAGGCAAGAGTGATAATGAAGTGGCTCGGAGATCATTACTTTGACAATTTTGGATCCGTGGCCAGGCAACTCCCCGGATCTTAATCCCATAGAGAACCTGTGGTCAGTCCTCAAAAGGCGAGTAGACAAACCGAAGCCTACAAATTGTGATCAAATCTGAGCACTAATAAGTCAAGAATGGATCGTCATCAGTCAGGATTTGGCCCTGAAATTGCAGAGGTTATGAAGAACAAGGGTCAACAATGTAAATATTGACTGAGTGTTTTGGCCCATAAAAGCCTTTATAACTCATGAAATGATTATCATTGTTTTACAGTATACCATAGAAACGTGTGAAAAAATTATCTATAGTGAAGCAGCAAACTTTGCAAAACACAAAATGTATGTCACTGTCAATACTTTTGACCACGGCTGTAATGTGGGGGCACTTCATTTTAAAGAGCTCTGGCTCCGCTTACTCCACAACAAGAGTGTTTCTTTATTTACTTATTTTGTATTTTTTCATGATAATTCCCTCATACTTTGCAATGTACATCACCTGAAACTGTTTAGAAAATAGTGTCTGAACTGTGAGCTGTATAATTCTTCCTCTCCTCAGTCAGGCGAGAGCTGCTCTCGCGCATCGTCATTAGAGTTAAATGTAATCTCACATTACATTAAATGAGATCAAACGACTATTCGACAACAAAAAATTTGTCAACATTTTTGTACTGTCAATGTTGTCGATAATACATCCCTATGTCACATTTTTTGTGACATGCTTGCTCTCAGAAATAAGTTTCTGGATATTAGACTGGATTTGAAAGTGAGTGCACATGCACAAGTTAGGTATATGACTGGCAAAATGCTAATTACTTGATCTGTTTTTCTTGTGATTTAAGCAGATTTCTACACTTGTGACATTGTTGGTTATGTTTGTCCAACCAAACTCTGTACAGAATTCTTATATTGTGCAAACACAAACGGCTCAGGCCCCCAGATGTGTCTGAATGATTTTATGCATGCCAACAAGTCACAGAAACCTCTAAATCAAAATGCCACCTGGTTTACATACATTTAACTGAAAATGGAAAAATAAATTGGTTCTATCCTTCTGTTTGAAGGTGCATGAAAATCAGAACTGACAGGAAATTAGCCTCTTCATCTGGAGCGAAGAAGGGAATCTTTGACCGGCTGTCTACACAATTCCAGAAATTCGGACAAGAGATCTGCAGTGAGTGTGAATCCTTCAAACAAAGCCTTTTTGGAAAATGACAGATTGTTTAAAATGAATAAAGGCACAAAGCTGTTTTGTGTGGGAGGTTTTAAACTTGGTCTGACCTTCATGTTTTAACAAAGATGTTGTATTTGAAGGTGCAGAACTTTAATCTTGTTTCTCCCATTAAAGAAAAACATTACTTCAAAGAGTTATGAAGACGTTTTAAGTGGTTACCATGGCTGCAGACATATCACAGTTAGACAATGTATATTTTGTGTGTAGTTGAACATCAAAGACCAGCATGTTTTCTGCTCAAGTGTTTATTGAAGATGTGATGTTAAGCAGACTTGATTTAGTGCAATCTCTCTGTGTCCCCTCAGATGAGGCTTCCTCTATGGAGGAACCAATCAAAAAAGCTCAAAAGAGGAAGAAGACTCTCACTGAAATTTTAGAAATGGAAGACGATGGTAAGCCGAGCAACTGCTTAACAATATACAATAATGGCAGATCATATCTTTTACTTCTAGCTGCAATTACTGAAAACAGTAGAAGAGTATCTGTATCTATGATTCTATAGAAATCTACTTCTATACAAAGGAAGTTCTAAAGAATTTTATCCCATTTTAAAGGCCTGCATATACTTCATACGAAATCGAAGAACGAATGTGTGTGACGTCATTTAAAACACAATCTGGTCAAAAAAAAGGTGTTTTTGCATTCGTTTTGGTGGTTCGTAACCACTCACAGGGGCAAACTATGAAAGATTATTACCGGCTGCAAAGCACCTTCCTACTGTCATTTGTCCATATCCATGTTAGGTGTGACCTAGAGCTCCGATTAGAAACATTTTCCAAGACCATGTCATGCGTTTTTTTTTTTTATTTATTAGTCTACTATCGGAATCAAATATTCTCAAAAACTCTCAAGTGCCCATTTTACTCATACGCCATCTGCAGCGAAAGCCATTCACACATCTGACTAAAGTAAGATGCCTATGATCATTCTTTTGTCTCTATTCTGCACATTAACACTTTTATACACTCATATTTGCAGTAGTATCAGTGTCATTATAAATCACAATAACGGAGTTTAAACGGTGCATTTTATGGCCGCGTATAGAATGTTAGTGCAGTAGCGTCGTTAATTCATAATGTTAACCAGACAAATTAAACCTTTTCTTCTGCATAGACCGTATATTATTTAAATAATATATGATTAATAACGAATGATTAAAACTGACTTGTTCTATGAGTAGAATTCACATGAGGACAGTAAAAGAATCAAAGTCATTGATAACACATTTTAATGTAATTTTAGTTAGGTTTTACTGAGCGTCCTCATATTTAAATGCTCTTCTAAGGGGGCTTCTGAATGCTTGGCCATTTAGAAATTATTTTTACTCCTGAATGAAGAAAGAATAAGAACTTCTAAAAGTATATCGGGCCTTAGGACATTCTGTTCTAAAGGGATAGTTCACCTAAAATGTTATGATTTACTTGCACTCCTGTTGTTCCAAACTCGTATGACTTTCTTATATGGAACTCAAAAGGAGACATTAGGCAGAATGTTGGCTTCAGATACTATTCATTTTATTGCTTCTTTGTTTCCCGTACAATGGAACTGAATGGTGACTGAGACTGAACATTCTGCCTAACATCTTTTGTATTTCACATAATAAAGAAATATGTGTTTATAACGACATGAGGTAAATTATTAAATGATGTAAATGAGTAAATTATGGCATAATTTTCATTTTTGGGTGAACTATCCCTTTAAGTCTTTCTCTAAGTTGGAGGAATACACATTTTTCCTGTACTAACATCAATAAGGAATACTTCTAGTTGTGATCTCTAAAAAGGCACAGAGCATACCTGTCATACTCAATGAAAACAAAAATTACATTCTTTCTGTTTTCTTCCAAGATGTGGCGCAGACAACACCCTCTAAGGAAGTGTGTATTGAGAAGACAGAGGAGGATGAGACACAATATTATGAAGAGTGGAAAAGAAAGATCCTTGAAAATGCATTAAAAGCAAAGGCTGTAAATTCATGAACTCTAAAAGATTTTATGTCTCCATTTTATTTAATTAAGGTTTTGCATAATGTCAGCTGGACCCTTCTTGGGATTATTTTAATATGTTGTTACTAAGACAACTCAACTGCCCCCTTCTGACTACTTTTGTGAAAGTCACTTTCATTGAAGTATGAATATTTCTGGAGGACTCTGGGCACTTTATTACTTTTTGCCAGTGAAATGACAGATTTAATTAGTGAGTTCATCACTGTACCATGCTAAGTTCCTAGTTTTGATATCTTGAAATGACAGGATGGTATAATTGTTCATTTAGTTGTGTGGTAGGTATACCATACATGTGTGAGTGGTGAGATTTGAACTTATATCAAATCTGTCATCTGTTTACTGCATCATGATGGGATGATTATGTCTAGTGAGAATGTGACTTGATTTTTATTAGATTTGTGTGATGCTGGTTTGAATCACCTTAATAAAATCTTAATTTACTCATGTCAAGTATTCAAGAGCTTCTGATGTGTTATCCATTTGTTTCAATAAGACTTTGTTCCTTATTGTTTCTGGTTTATATAGCCATCACAAAATTAAAGATTTCATTACTAATGAGTTAGGGTACATTTATCTTTAATAACATGCATTTCCTACAGAAGCAAAGTTCAGATGTTTGACAATCAATATTGCACTTGGTAAAACATTGCTACACAAGCACGCTTGAACAGAGAAACAGCAAAACAGAACTGCCTTATAAAGCATACTAATATTTGTGCCCTAGTTACAATGCCAAGAGCAGAATCACTTTAGTGCATATATTTGTGATTATGCTATCGCCATATGAATGTGTACAACTTGTCGTTAATGCTACAAAATTCCAAATGAAGAGCAATAAGTAAGTAAATACGTTCTTTGTCACAGTAATAATATTTAAAACATTCTGGAACAAGCAGTGAAGTTGTTTTAAATTAGAATTTTTGAGAGGAAAAAAAAAAGATTTACCACACTAGTCAGTCTGTTATTTTGTAAATGTTTAGTTTTTCTGTTCTTAACTAAAATGGTCAGCAATGTAAGATGATTGCTGTGTTTCTATATCAAATTCAGTTGCTAACAGTATGTTTGTACTAATATAAAATACTGTCAAACTATACGAAATACATTATTCGTCAAATACTAGGACAAGGCAGTAAAGCCCAAGAAAAACACCTTCACAGAAGGGATAAAAGCTTTTTCATGTGATTCCAAAGCAAACCCTGCTATCCATGCCATACACTCATGGTGTGTAAACATGATAATGAAGTGTTAATTAAATGCAATAGTGTTCCAAACAAGGCACCTTAAGAAAATGTGACCATTTTTAAAGATACGTATGCAGCAAAAATATATAATCTGACACTGCCTTTGAATAAGATGAGATACAATACTCTACAAATTCTTTCCAATAGAAACTCAGACAAATAACAGGATCCTTTTCCAATGTGTGATGTATTTGAAGCCTCTGCAGAAATAGAGTCAAGCTACTGACACTGTCCTCTAGTTTAATACCTTGCTAATTTGGCACACTGACTGATCTGTTCTGTTGAAATCTCTTCAATCTGTTAGCTGCTGCAATTGCATAGAAGTGTTTCTGGAAAACAAAAGAAAAGAAAAAAAGTTACTGCAAGTGCATGATCACTTATTTTGTTGGCATGCAGCACACTTTATCAAACACATGCACTGATTGCAAACTCCATACCTTCCATTGACGGTGAGCAGCGAGGTAACGCTGCAGACTCAGTTGAGACTTGAGGCGAACTTTGTACATCTTGGCCTTGTCCTCCAGGTTATTCAACCAGCTATGCTTCATACAACCTGAAGCACTCAGACGGCTACTGCCATAGAGACCACATGCAGACAAAGGTTTTAAAAACATCTTGTCTTTAAGGAAACAAACAGTTCCATAAAATACTTTTGTGAGGTGCAGTATGAAATTCAATAGCTACTGTAATAATTTGGGAACATTGTTTTCAAGCCTTTAACAGAAAGCTGATTGGGTATATTGTAGTAATCCATCAGAGGTAAAACAAAGCAAACAAAACAAATCAGCTTAAATAACAGAGAACTTAAACGAAGTGTATTGCATTAAATAGGACAAAATATGTAATCCAGCTGATTATGATACATTATTATCATCCCAAAAATGTATTAGTATTCATCTGCTTAAAGCATGAATGTGAAGGGGTGACACTGCATTTTGTTACCACAGTTTCAGGGAAAGAGAAAGGCCAAGTGTAGGTGTCATACTGGTCTAAATGCACCTTGTCAAAGCCCACTGGATCATTAACCATCATGTTTACTCCACACATAGCAGTAAGATGGTGGGCAAAAGACAATGTGCCCTCTCATGCCACCTGCTGTGTCAGCCTGCTATTATGTCATGCCAGCTGAGCTGTCCAGCCCTTGTGTGGGAGATATTATCTGTCTAAAACAGAGTGATGTGATGTGAGGGCGAGTGCCAAATGTTCTAAAATTCACCAGGCCGTGTTAAGTTACAGGCCAATTCTATGTTATTTGTGCCATTTTTGAGGTAGAGCACTGCATTTTCTGAGGTTTTAGTATGACATCAGGATGCATTAAGGGAATGTATGCAGGTCAAAATAGGGCAATGATTGAGAGATGGAAGGGAAAAGTGAGGCTTTTATATCTGTAAAATGGGTGGCCAGAAAGGTGGAGAAATAATGGGCGATACTATTGCTTGTGCAATAGAAAGCATGACAAGTATTTTAAGGTATCACGTTGGTAAATAATGTGGTTAGATAGATGGATGAATACCATTTGGCAGGTACAAGAAGTCTAGAGATGAAGTCTTTGGCTTCTTCGGATACATTCTCGAATGCTTCGGCGTCAAAGTCCCATTGTGCATGCAGAATGTTGTTCATTGTCTCTGTGTCGTTGTCACCCAGAAATGGAGAAAGGCCACTCAAACTGAAAAAAGATATGTTCTTTTTAAGCCTTTGGCTAAAGTACATCATGAAAAGTTTGTGCATACACCTTGTGTTTGTCTACTTTTAAATATTGTCATTGCAGCACTGCAAATGTTGTTTGCTTCTTATGATTACTCACTTGTGTTCGCTTTGTTCCTCATTTCTTATTCACTTTGAATAAAAGCATTTTCATCCTTAATCTCTAAAAACAACTGTCAAGTAATTTGCATTGATTCAATCATTGAGGTCCAGTTGCCACTGGCCAGAACAGTGGGTCATCTGGGGCTAGCTCAGGGCACAGTGTGGGCAAAAGAAGAATCAGAGATGTGTGTGTGCATACTGGTTGTTTTGTTGACGGCATCAGTGGAGCAGGGTTTCTATGCTGTAAGGGTCCGTTGCTCTTTTATCAGGGCTCTATTGAATGCTCTTTGCTGAGCCCTTTAAAGCTTTCATGGGCACTGCATTTGCATCTTGCTTTTGATCTCTCTAATATTACAGTCATAAAGTCCACTATGCAATTCAGCGTAGGAAGAAACGTTTCTACATATAAGGCATAACGCATCAATATATAAATGTATGTGCACATAAATAAATTAATAAATACTTTTGGAATGGTTGACTATTTCATTACACTTCTTTTTATTGGCTCCTGTAAAACATTTGAAGTCAGCATAGCAGCATTTCTATTATATGAGCTTCCTCAACAGGCAGCATGTTAAGGCTTAGGAATAATTTAAATTAGGTCATAGGAAACTTAATTATGTTGCCACCAAAAATGCCTTGTTTTGGCCAAATTGCAAGGTAACATCATATACACCCTTTACAAGAAGGGCAATTCCAAATACATGAAAAAAAGATGGTGGATGAAGTGAGAGAAATGCTGATTATGAATATGTTTCCAGTTCTTCCAACACCAAAAACTACTGATGAAACAAATTTAAAACATTTAATAAAGTCAAATTTATTATAATTTTATAATTTGATATAATTTATCACATTTCTAAATATTTTGTCATGTTTTTCAGTAAAAATATATGGAAATCCTTACAATAAGCTAAATTTACTTGAGAAGCAAGACTGCATAAGATATGGCATAGACTGTGTATTGAATATACGTATACTGAACTGGCAGATTTTTTTATCGCCTTTTCACTTGTATATTATTAGAACCAGTGAACAAATCTGCATGTGCAATAACACAAATACACTTATATTCACGATTGATTCACTGAAAACAAGTCTAAACACGTAATGCAGTGTAGCGTCTCAAGCATTTTTGTATGTATGTATATCCTATTGTTTAACAGGCTTATTATTTGATCCCAATTGCCTTATTGCTTATTTGTACTCACAGCATGTATATGATGACACCAATGCTCCACATATCTGTAGGAAATGACACAAAGTCATAACTGACAACTTCTGGTGCCAGGAACTCTGGGGTTCCAAAGTTGACTTTCAGCTTCTCTCTGGGCCTGTACCTGGTGGGAAAGAAATACATTTTTCAGTTTGGGAAGTGATGTCTTCTTTATTAACATGGATGTTAGCTAAACACACTTTCCCACAAACTAAGACACATTGAAAGCTATTTTTCTCATAGTTTCACATATTATAAAAAAGTAATCCAATGTCAGCAGTTGTTTCAATTCATTTAATAACAAGAGAATTTAACAAGTTTTTTCACTTACTTCCTGGCAAGTCCAAAGTCAATGATCTTGATCTGATTCCCAGTGCTGTTCACACATAATATGTTTTCTGGCTATATTGTAGAAAATATAGATTGAACAGATTTAATATGATGAATAGGTAATTAGTGCCCACATAAATAACAATAACAACATTTATAACAATGTCTTACTTAAAAGTATTTAGAAATGAATGCGTTTTTTTGTTTATGAAGGAGAGCTGACAAGTGAGTAATCTCTGACCATGGAAAGTGATTTTGATTTATTGCCACCATTGCATAGTATCTAATTAATATGACCATATGCGACTCGACATGACATAAGTCTCTTGGCAGCATGCTAATTTAAATGTATGGTGTACAGCTGCTAATGTTGACATACATGTGTGATTCATTGGTTGCTTTTTCCATGGAGACACCTGACACTATGCACTGCTAATCCCATCAGTATCACATTATAACATTCAGTGCAGTGCCTGGGGTTTTACCTTAAGATCTAAATGGAGAATGTACTGCTGGTGAAGGTACTGTACCCCTTCACAAATCTGCCTGGTAAACACGATGGCATCCAGTTCCGTCAGCTGGTAATTCTCATCAACAATTCGTTCAAACAATTCACCACCCTCCACACTGAAATAACAAACCATGGAAAGATATTTTAATATCAACATAAATGAACTCTGTTTATTTAGACTTGCATATGTGGTTTGGGCCATGTGAGTGCCTGTATTTCCTTCCTGCTAAAAGCAAAACTGGATTTTAACTTCTTTCAATATAAGTGGTCACTTCACATGGATATTAAAGAATCAGTGATGATTAAACTGTACCAAAGACTGTTCAGCCCAAGATGGAGCACTTTTATTAAAATTAATGGGAGACAGGGTATGCGGAGTGACTCCAGTCAGGCTTCCTAAGCAACTAATTGGCCTGGTTGCTAGGGTGGGTAGAGTTACGTTGGGTTAACCTCCTCGTGGTCGCTATAATGTGGTTTTCGCTCTCATTGGGGCATGTGGTGAGTTGTGCGTGGATGCTGAGGTGAATAGTGTGAGCCTCCATAATTGCTTGGTCTCCACGGTAACATGCTCAACAAGCCACTCTGGCACCACCCGGCTTGAGGCGAGTCACTACGCCACCAGGAGGACTTAGAGTGCATTGGGAATTGGGCATGTCAAATTGGGGAGAAAAGGAGAGAAAAATCTACGCTCAATAAGGTGGATGTAATAATCTTGAACAACCATTTGGGAGATTTTCGTATTTCCCCATTCAAGTAGATAGGAGCTGTACATTTATGCCACTTGTTCACATTGAAAATAGCTGCCCAGGAGCTTTCCAAAGATGGCCATTGTGTGGACTAACTTGACTTGAAAGGGACTTTTAATTTTAGTTATATAACATATTATTAAAACATTCACTCAACTATTTACAAATCATACGCTTGAATGCTTTTGTTGGTCAATTATATATTAAAAAAAAAAAATAAATAGAAAATAAAAATGGTGAATTAATTCTGTGGACAGGGCAGGAAGATGACACAATCATGGCTGTGTAAAGTAGCATGTGTGGGTGCTCTGTGTTCTTGCGACAGATTGTGACAACCAGGCCAGGAGAGAAAATTTGCTTTGCAAATTAGGCATGATGAATACTGTCCAAAGCCACTGTATCATAAACAGACAAAAACAAAGAAATTATGGAATGTGAACAATATTTACTCACTATTCCATGATGAGAGTGAGGTTAGTCCGAGACTCAAAAGCATCATACAGCTGAATCAGATTCACATGGTTTAACTGGTTCATAACTCCAATCTCATTTTTCACTTCATCCTGGAATGAAGGAGAAAAAGTCAAAAAGCAATGTCAGAGCATTTAAATAATCATGTACAATGCAGCCCCTTTTCAAAATACATGTCTAAAGCCTATATTTTACGTTTTTCAAGGGTGTTTTTACAGTCTCTAAAGAAGAAGGGCAGGAGCATTAAATGAGATCATTTGAAGAAAAAAGAGAGAGGCTAGACAGATTTTAGATTGCACAGTTAAATAGCTAGAAGTGGATTTGCAATGATTGTGAAGGGCAGCGAAAACAACAGAATGAACAGTTTCAGAAATGGGGGCTTGACAGCATTTGCCAGCCCTGTAAATGTCTGCCCAACTTATTCTGACTCTTCCCATCTGCAATTCTCTCTACTGCCCAGGAAATGCATTCAATTATCCCATATGAAGGGCTCAATCTCTCAAATGAATATATTCCTCATTTGCTGTCACTGGATAAGCAGCATTTGAAATTGTAATATTCCATGAAGGGGGCTCAGAGAGGTTACTGGTAAGCTTTGTGAGTGTTACTGTCCCCACAAGAAGTAAAAGGTTCAAGAGGTAGGGATAGGGACAAAATCAGAAAATGAGAATGATGCCACTGAAAGTGACAAAAACATCCTTCAAAGTGTAATTAACTTTTTATTCTAATAAAGGTGGTAAATTATCATGTTTTACAAATATATGACAGCATGTGCAAAAGACTATACTCAAATTAAAAATGAACCTCAAGGAACATATTAAAACGATAAAAAAAAAAAAAAAAAAATGCATGTCATGACCCAAATTCAGTAACTAATTGACTAAATTCAACTAAATTGAAATGTTTGACACAAACGAGACATTTATTTTTGGATAAAATGGTTTTATATGGTTACCCTCATAAAGGTAAAACAATTTCCCTGAAAATCAAATCCAGTGGGTAAATATTGCCCCTTAATGTAGAAGTACATTTCTGACACTGGTTATGGGATAGAAAGTAGTTTGAAAACAATGGAAAGTCCCCACCATGATATAAAAACAAACGCGTGAGTGTGTGTGTGTGTGTGTGTGTGTGTGTGTGTGTGTGTGTGTGTGTGTGTGTGTGTGTGTGTGTGTGTTATTCCTTGTCTCCTTAGCTCTTTTGCTATCATGTAAAATAGCAGGAATTAAAAACACAAGAACGTGAAATTGAATCACTTCTTGATTGATTGTTTTTAATGGTGGTAATAGACAGAACAGAGAGCAGAGAATGGCATTGCATTGCAAGAAAGCACTTATGAAAGGATAGCTGTCATTTTATGTGATTAGAGGCACTTGCTGAAGCATGGAGGATGTAGGAAAGGATGACGGCCTTGGGAGATACCCGAAATAGAGACATGGATGTCTTTGCGCATTTATCAATCTGTGCCACATATGTTTTTTAATGTTCCTCACTATGACAAAAGTACACTTTTAGAAAAAGACTGGATGTTTGGAAGGATGTATAAATATGATTTGCTTTTATGCTTGAATGAATGCTTTCTTTTTAAATGTGGAAACTAGAAACAACAAAAGCTGAGGGACTACTTGTTATGTATGCAAGTGTGGTAGAGAATGTGTGAATGTGTGCATAGTTTTTGTATGCTCATATGGGCTGAACTGTCAGCTGTTGACAAGGAAGTGTTCTCATAAAGCAATTTAACAGGAACAGAGTGATGGACAGATTGGAGAAGGAGGGAGGGAGAGGGATGGAGAGAGAGAGAGAGAGAGAGAGAGAGAGATAAGGGGGTAAACATATTGATGTTTCCACATAAAAGCAAGAGACGCTAATGGTTTATGTGCTTTTTGTTATTACCTTCTCTTTCATTCCCCGTACTTTTATAATCTTGGCAGCCAGCGTAAGACCCGATGACAACTCAGCACACTTATGTACCTGTCCAAAACGGCCTCTGCAAAAACAAACAACACACACACACACACACACACACACACACACACACACACACACATGTTGGTGCGGCTATCCTTATGAGAACTCTCCATAGACATAATGATTTTTATACTGTACACATTTTTTAAGCGATTTGAATTATGGGGACACTAGACATGTACTCATAAACCACATTTATAGAATAATACCCTTGTAATTACCAGTTTGTAACATAAAAAAAGTCCTCGTAAACCACCAAAATCCACACAAACACACACAAACTTGTGGAAGTTAACTATAGTAGGGTAAACTTTTATAGAGTTACATGCATTACCATTTGCTCCAACAGCACAAGAAAAGAAAAAAAAATCAGCTGTTATGTTTCAATGACTTTACAAAAGAGATCAAAAATAAAAAGTGCTGAATTATAGCAGTAAGAAAGATATATGTCAACAGTACTGTCTCTTCCTCAGCAGCTGTATTTGAAACAGCATCACAGCAGTGTTGACTAGTTTGTTTTAAATAAATAATAAAACATTTAAAATATTAAAAAGTTGCTAGATTTACGCTGCTAAATTAAGGTGGAAATGCGTCAACACTGTCTGTGATAGGGATCCATACACATAGATTTAATTCATATGGAAAGGGTATCTAATCATTTCAACCTATGTGAAAGTTATGGCCACATAAACACTACAGCTAAATTTTCCTTTTTCCTTAAAGGCTTGCTCTTGTGCGTTTCTGTGTATTTACTGCATGCTGCTTCTCCATGGGGTAAGATATCGTGTTTGTGCCAAGATGGTTGCTGCTGTTGGCTTAAAATAAGTCCCATGCAAACAGACCTGCTCAACACCTGCCCAAAATAAACACTGCCTATTATGAGTCAAAAACAAGCCAGTGCATATTTGTGGCGTATGTGGAGGGAGGAGAGTGTATGTTTGTGGGTCATTATCTGCATGGTATATGTTCTACAGCCAGTGCCCTCGTGCTTATCTGCCAAAGTTAAAAATAGTACTTTCCATAGAAATGAAAGACAGAAGCCTATACGCATTCAGAATATTAACATCTGAAACATGGTGCCCCCATGTTGTCCTTTGGGACTGACTGAGAACACACCGGTTAAATTAAATGAGAAGCAATAAATTTATTGTCAGTGTCAGATTTTTAACACACTGACTCACCCGCCCAGCAACACATTGGGGTTGACTGCATAATATGAACTCATGGGAACCTGCTTGGCACTGACGATGCGATGCTCGAATGGGGCTGGAAGTGGTGGACTGTCATCTGGAAAAACAAATACCAGCATAGTGAGAGACTTTCCCTGCCCACCAAATACGCTTCAAGGTGGAACATGGTGACATGCTGATCTTTTAAAAACATCTGAGACTCAATTTGCAAAGTTGTACGTTTTCTCATTGAACTTTTGGCAAACTATAGGCTGCAGTTATAATTACAATTTAGTGACAGAATTGAAGTTTTAGTCCACAACTTTATCACTTTCTAGGTGTTGCAACTGACTAAGTATTTTTGTCACATGCTGTTCACTGGTTAACAAGTCATTGTTCATCGTTTTTATTGAATTTGCTCAAGTCACACATACGACTGCTCACATTACAGGGCATGAATGCATACTTACTGTAGTTGCCTATACATGTACCAATTTATTTATTAGTAACTCAATATTACCTCATAAAAAATGTTACATTTATGGTAAAAGCCTTAAAGTGATAGTTTGCTCAAAAATTCTAATTTTGTCATCATTTATTCACCATGATATTGTTCCAAACCCGAATGACCATCTTTTTTTCATGGAACACAAAAGATGTTAGGAAAAATGTTAGCCTCTGTCATTGCATATACCATTCAATAAAAGTGAATAGAGACTGAGGCCGTCATTCTGCCTAAGATCTCCTTTAATGTTCCAAGGAAGAAAGAAAGTCATATGGGCTTGGAACAACATACGGGTGAGTAAATTACTTTTGATTTTGGGTGTACTGTGCTCTTAAACTCACCAATGATCAGTAGTGACTCTTTTCTCAGAGGTCCTGTTGTTGCATGTTCTCCTTCAACATGGGCTGTTGCCTGTGGTCTAGGAGCTGCACAGTTCTTCACAGGGTCAGGCTCCAAAATCTTCTCAACAGTCTTAGTTTGGTTTTTCTTGATTTCTGGTTCAGTTTCTAGCTTGTTCTCATTATGATTTGGCACAGACCTCACCCTCTCTGCTGTCTTTTTATGTGATGACTTAGTCTCAGAATCCTTTTTGACAAGATCTTTGGTGCAGAGCTGAGGCTCTTGATGAACTTCCACATTTTTCTCTTCTTGTTGCTCTCTTGGAACTGTTGTTTTGAGTGAGGCCTTCTCACCTAACTGTGCACATTCTGCCTGTTCTTGGTGAACCTTCTCTTTTTGCTCCAGTTGTTGTTTCCCAGGAACTGTTGACTTGAGTGAGGCCTTCTCACCAACCAGTGAACTTTCTGTATTTTCATGAGGAACATCCACCTTCTGCTTCACTTGCTCTTCAGACAATGTTGGCTTGAGTGAAGCCTTCACACCAACCTGTGAAACTCCAGTTTGTTCTAGTGCCCTGTGTTTACAGAGAAATCTAATCAGCCATTTTAAAACATCAAAGGAACAACCATTTGGTCTGCTTAAGCATTAATAAATCATTTCTATAGACATTATGGTAATACTTTTTATCAAGCCTAAATGTATAATGCATTATTATGCATTCATATTGTCTCATAATACACCTTGTATGTTAAAACTCCTCATACATAATTGTAACTAGTTACATATGCAACATTTGACTTATTCATAGTTATATCTTAAAGAGTGTAATGCATTATACATTGGAATGTAATATATAAACAGTATATTCAGTGCTCGTATAAGTGCTGTCATGCAAATGCAGTGCACATGATCTTATACCATTATAAGTGATCTTGGCCTACTGTAAATAAAGTTACAAAAGCAATGTCTTATAAACAGCCATAACATAAACTTACATTACATATGACAAGCTTAATGGAAGTTATAGAAAATTCACAGAATACAAAGGAAAACACATTTATTTTTTAGCGCGCTACTAATATGATTTAACCTTGTAGCTTTACAAGTGTTTTTCTTAATGTCACAAATCGTACAGTGAATTTGTGTTTCTTTGTGTTCTGTACAATTGTAGAGTATAACTTCAGTTGTCTTCTGGCCACTTAAAATATCTAATGGATGTTTATAAGACGTTGCTTTTGTAATTTTACTTAGAACATGCCTAATATACTGTATGTATATTACACATATACACATATACATAATACTTGTAAAGAAACAACCAGAAGCCAAGTGCTCACATGAAAAAAAGGGACAAGACATGGATGACAGGATGCAGCCACAAAACTAAAACCAAGCTAGACAGAAGTGCACAGGATCCTGACATAATACATTATAACTTCTGCAGATATAGTTTGATAATGGTCATGTTATAAAGCATTAGAGTCTAAAATCTAACTATGTGGATAGGTAAGTATTGTAATGTATTATAATTGTTTATTATAATTTATAAGAAATTATTGTAACAAATTATAAGACGTATAATGAGACATTACAAATGAATTATAAATATGGGCTTCATAGAAATTGTTACCGAAATTGCAGTGTCAGATTTTGAAAGGTAAAGTTGTCAATTTGTAAGGCAGAGGCTATTTGCGCTACATGTAAATAGCAACCAAAAGCATCTTCTTTGCACTAAGCGCAAATAGTGTTGAATGTTATTCGCATCCCTAATTAAATACTAACATACTGTATAGAGGCATCACTACAGTGTGAGTTTTTGTGTTTATTGAAGTCCCTCAGACACCCTACACTAGAAACTGATGGGAAAAACTGATGCAAAAGAGGGAATCGACATTCACAGTGTCTTTTCACACCACACTACTGAAGTTACACTAGTGGAGCAGTTTGTCTTAAATTTCATTGTTTACACCAGACTATTTGAGAGCAAATAGCCGTGCTGTGTGGCAGGTGCTATTTGCACCTAGAGCAAATAATCACACCATTTTAAAAAATATTGTATGTGAATTTTTTTGGATGTAATAATTGTAAAACAACAAACAGAACTGCACAATGAAAATGCTTTTGTACTGGGCTTATGGCCAGTTAGTTCTAAACGTTTCACTGGAATGTTTCACTGTGCCGGTCTGTGTTTGCAGCATTCCAAACAGGCTTCTTTTTATTTGGTGATTCACTTTTTAAAGGTCAGCATGTATGTGAGACCTTGTCATTTGTAAAAACAAACAAAAAAAACATTATGGTAAACAAAAAACACACAATGGACCATGTACAGTAAGTGGATTAATATTGGGTTTGTGGTCAATGATATATTATGTGGCTGCACATGCAAGTCTACTCTGAACGAATCCAATAACAACCTGCGGCCTGTAATTGTGCTGTGAATAAAATAGCCTAAACCCCATAATGCATGGCAACATGCATTCAGTCATTAGTTACTGCACTGCATTATAAAAAATAAGAGGTGGTCTAAATTCAAGACCTTGGCCATTAGTCTGATGAATTATGATGCGAGCACAACACAGCCTATTATTTGCTGGAGATTGTGCCTCTATACAGATAACAGCTAATATATTGAAAATACACAGCTCTTGTAATTGCATTATCAGCACTCCCCCTCTCAAAATCTCACGACAGACTAAAAAGATGTGAGTGTGCCATAGAAATATATTTTTTATATGATGTAGATTGGTTTCAACCAAGTGCGGTGGATTGGTGTTCTCGATGACTGTGATATTTATTTTATAAAGAGCAGGTTTCTGGTTTGTTCAGTAATCCTATGAGCATTATTAATTGAAAATAATAAAACACTGGAAGTTCCTCTTAGCATTATTTCATATTGTGACAATTGTCATGGGTTAATTACAATCCATTGTAAAATGTGAAGACTGCAATATATTATGTAGTTCACATATGGCGGATTAAAGTGTATTAAGTTATTAGTGCATTAGTGCTTCACACTGACACCAGTTGCTGTGTAATTATATCCATTAGGATGGATCAAACCGAGGATCAAATATTATTTCTCAACAATTATTGAGGACAAAGGTGGCCAAGGATAAGTGAAGAGACAATGTTTTGTCTTGCTATAACCTTTTTCCTTTTCAACGAAGAGTTTGTTTTTTTTGACAAATGCTGCTGCGGTCTGACAAAAATGAGCAAATTCTAGAGCATTTTGACAGCAATTTGTGCAAAATCTCACCTCTCTGGCTGAAAAGGCACCTCTTCTTCCACTTTAGCTGTTGTCACAGTGCCACATTCTGTTTTAGTTGGCACTGCAGCCGAGCTATAGGTCTCCTGCTTGGGTACATCATGCACCTCAGTCTCCTCAACTTCAAGGTGGAATTCAGGAGCAAATGTCTGGACACGAGCAGGCTCTCTGCTTTTCACGGTGACCTCCTTGGCCTTACGTAAGGCTTTGTTGGACCCTTCTCCTCCGCTCACTGTGCACAGAGGTTCAGTCGATCCTGTCAGGGGTTCAGGAGAAGGTCGACTGAGGACAGTGGAAATAGTGACCTCTGGCTGCTGGAATTTAGTCTCAGCTGTGGACAATCACATAATCAGTCTATTTCCATTTCACCCAAAATGGCAAATTCAGTCATAATTTATACACTCTCGTGTTCTCCCAAACACGTATGACTTTAAACATTAAAAAGAGATACATTTTAGCCTCGGTCACAATTAAAATTGTATTCACAGAAAAATTATGCATTGAAAGTAACTGAGATGGTCAGTCCCTAATTTTCTGCCTAACATCTCCTTTGTGGTCCACAGAAGAAAGAAAGCGATATGGGTTTAGAATAGTATGCATGTGTGAAAATGATGACAGAATTTATATTTTGGGGTGAACTATCCCTTGTAAAGAATCTTGCAAAATGGTACATTCTTAGGTACATAAATGCAATGGCTTTTACAAATCACTTTAATCATAAGCTTTACCTCTTTGAAAATGAATATTTATCGTTCATCATCTGCTGATAACTAAAGGTAAACAAAAATATAAAAGAAACGGGAGATTCATAAGAATCATACCTGAAACTTCCTTAATCTCCTCTGACGTCTGTGTGCTCTGGTGGCACACACTGTCTTTGGGCTTAACACTGTTGTCATCTGGTTTGTTTTTCTGTAGAATCAAAGGCAATTATATTACAGTGTGTGCAAACGTCTTTTCATGCGATTAGAAAATGTGACCCAAAACATTTATTTTACTTTGTCAGCTCTCTTATAAACAGAAAAGCATAAAGCATTTTGTAAATCATAATCTAAATATTGCATAGTTCACCAAAATATCCAAATTTAAAGAGATTGTTCATCCATAAATTTGAATTCTGTCATCTTTTACTCACCTTCATGTTTTCCAAACCTACATGACTTTCTTCTTTGGCACTCGAAAAGAAATGTTAGGTCGACTGTGAGGCTCAGTCAACATTTACATTCATTACATCTTTTCTTTTTCCTGTACTATGAAAGTGAATGGTGACTAAGGCTAACCTTCAGCCTAACATCTCCTTTTGTGTTCCACAGAAGTAAGAAATGTATGTGTTTGGAACAACATGAGGCTGAGTACATAATGAAAACATTGTCATTTTTTGGGTGTACTATTCCTACAAAAGTATCCTCAGACATTTCAGATATTTCACACAAAACCATACCTTCATATTTGTTGCTTTCTGGATATAAAATTCCTCTCCTGTATATGGCAAGGATGTACATAATAACTTCTATGAGTAGTTACTCAATGGAACTGCAACATCAATGATGATGAGTCTTTGGTGTGTGTGTGTGTGTGTGTGTGTGTGTGTGTGTGTGTGTGTGTGTGTGTGTGTGTGTGTGTGTGTGTGTGTGTGTGAGTGTGTATTTATCACTTTGTGGGGACCAAATGTCCCCATAAGGATAGTAAAACCCAAAATGTTTGACCTTGTGGGGACATTTTGTCGGTCCCCATGAGGAAAACAGCTTATAAATCATACTAAATTATGTTTTTTGAAAAGGTAAAAATGCAGAAAGTGTTCTGTGAGGGTTAGGTTTAGGGGTAGAGTTAGGTTTAGGGGATAGAATATAAAGTTTGTACAGTATAAAAACCATTATGTCTATGGAAAGTCCCCATAAAACATGGAAACACATCATGTGTGTGTGTGTGTGTGTGTGTGTGTGTGTGTGTGTGTGTATGGTTGAAGGGTCAGGGGCTAAATCATCATTACATTTTTATGCAGAATTTTAAAACAATCAGTAATAACTATACTGATTTTGGCAGAGACATAATTATTACTGTCAACCTGTTCAAAGCAGGCCCGGTTCTACGGAGCTCACCCTCAAACGAACCTTGGAGAACCGTCAATTGTAGACCAGGGCAAACTGCTGCCCACGGGTTGATTTATCATAAATGTTTTTTATTAGATCTTTCATTTATCTGGCTTTGGGACCTATCGAGCGTCCATAAGCTTTTAATATGCTCAGGGTTGCCAGATAATAGATGCAAAACCCCAAATAGGAGATATTTTGCCTTATGCCATACTTTATGCAATCTGGCAACCATGAATGTGAGTGCGCATGCACTCTCTCTCTCCTCCTCGAAAAAAAATCTTAAAGTGCTCAATAGTGCAATATTATGCTCAAAGAAACGTGTGATGCAGCCACTCCATGTCTATTTGTGATGCTGCATGTGCTGTTTAGTGACAAAACACTCCTGATGTAGTATTAAATTGAATCCTAAATTACTACTGCATTGAAGTATGGTAAAATAAACAATTCATAATAATACTCAGTCTTAATTCAGTTTCACTAACACATGATAGAAATGTAGCAGCAAAACTTCAAGCAATCGCAGAATGGTCCCATCAGAATACACTTCAGAAAAGTGTGCATTATTCATTGATTAAAAGATACAACTATGTAAAACTTCCATGATCTACTTAACAACTGATCTGGCACCTGTACCAAAATAATTGCACACCTCTGCTCAATTGAATATGTAAGTCTAGTACTGTAAATTGGCAAGCAGATTTCCTTGAATCCCATCAAACACACAAATGCTGCATCAAAACTTATCAAATCGACATCGAAAATAACAGCAAAAGGCTGCACGTGCAGATTAGCAAATCGGTATGTGCTAATATGCACGTGCAGCCTTTTGCTGTTATTTTCAGTGACAGATCATGTAAAAAAAGAAGCAATAAATGTATTGTACATAATAAAATGTTAATTACATTGTTTTAGTAGCAATAAAACATGATCATAAAATAAAATCTTAAAAATGTGTAATTACAATACATCTACACTTTATACAGAGCACCCCCACAATTATCAGAAGCACCCTCTGTGATTTTTATCTGTGAACCGGGCCTGGTTCACAGAATGGCAGTTATGCACCATTCAATGTGTAAAGAGTAGAATCACAAAACACGCTATCTTTGTGGTTCTTGACATCAGCTTCATGAAATGCTTAACTTGAAATAATAACACTGTTAGACAACAGATCTGCTTACTACAAACAACATGGAAGTCTCCGTTTTCTTGTTGCGCTATGTTGACTATGTTGTTGCGGTTATGGTTTAATTTCCATAGTTGTGCACTGAAATCAGGATTAGTATGGACTGCCTGAGCAAGCGTGACAAATCGTGAGTCACCACATCACTAAAGCCATTCCACCAGCATAGTTCTCAGTCCTGAGTACATTTAGTAAACCATGCTGAGAAATCCAGGTTTGTAATCATGCCATACCAAACTGTGCTCAAGTGGCTACTGGAACTGTTACACACCGTGCTTAGAACCATTCAGCAAAAGCACTTTTTGATCCAAGACCACCTTCAACTTTAGACTTGGGAGATGCAATCCTCAAATGCTTAACACAGCAGACTGCTGGCAATCCCTTCAGCTGTGACTATAGTCATAATATAGCAGCAGTTAGTTGAACAAGTCTTTTGTCTTAAAGCTGTTTTTTACCACATTTTATTAATGGACAAAGTAGTAGCGAGACAGGAAATCAAAGGGAGGGTGAGATGGAAAGAAATGGGAACACAAGCTCAGACTTGTACCCTGGTCTCGGTACCCCGGTCTCCCATGAGCACTGCAGCTCAACATGCCAGAGCACAGTGACCACAAGGCCACCAATCTGATGATTTTGCTTATTTATTTATTTGTATCATGGTTGGAACTCTGTATAGACCATTCAGCATCTAGGACCAAAACTATTTAACTACTAAAGTTTTTTTATTTACCTCCATTTACCTGCTTCATAATAACAGACTCAAAACATCTTGATTTTGGCCAAGGGTATCACACTATTTTGCAGAGATCTCACTCTCTTCACTCGGAAATATGACACACTTGTTGATTAAGAATGATGGAGGGGAGACAGACATACCAACTCATCGCAACTCTCTCTCTCTCTCTCTCTCTCTCTCTCTCTCCCCAGTCACATGGAGCTCGCTGAAATAACAACAGGTGCTCCACGTGAGCATAAACAATTGTAATAGAGTGATTTAGGGTGCGATTTATAGAGTAACTTTACCTTGTGAAAATGTGTGATTGTGTATTTATCCCCTTGATGTAAGCTGTAGAAAGTATATTTCCATATGCAGCTGTTAGTGAGTAAATCATTTAAGTTCAATAAAAACAGACTTTTTTGCCTCAGTCAGTGTAGGAGGAAAAATGCAGGAAAAACGCTTGTTGACTATGGGAGTGCAATCACAGATGAAAATAACAAATCAGATTGAAGTCTTGTCAGCTCCTCAGTAAAAGAAGAAGCTTATTGGTCACTTGACGAAAACACAAGACCCCACCCAGGCGACAGAACAATTTTTTTCTGTCTTGTTGGATCCATTTTTTCTATCGCTGTAACCATTAACTCAGTAGGGATTCCTGATAATCAAGTGATTAACAACCTTCTGCTGTCAGACATTAATGCACGTGTCATTTCCTTCCAAAAAATCGGCTAGTGTGGCTACAATTTGGCTGTCCATGGCCACATCCACAATAATGTTTTTGGTGTTTAAAAACACATTAAAGGAATATTCTGGGTTCAATTCAAGTTAAGCTCAATCGACAGCATTTATGGCATAATGTTGATTACCACAAAAATGTATTTAGACTCATCCCTCCTTTTCTTTAAAAAAGCAAAAATCGATGTTACATTGAGGCTCTTACAATGGAAGAAAATGGGGCCAATTTTTGGAGGGTTTAAAATGTGGAGCTTCTAATTTTATAAATATTAAATTGTTATAAAACATTATTATATTGTTATGTATCATTATAATACACATATTGTTTATGTCTAGTGGCTATATTTTTAAACAATTAGCATTTTAACATTTACGGATTGGCTCTATTCACTTCCATTTTATTTTTAAAGGAGGGGCATGTCAACATTTTTTTTATGGTAATCAATATTATGTCACAAATGCTGTCAATTGAACGTAACTTTTATTGAACCTGGAATAATCCTTAGATTTTGTTACGTTTACGCATCTCATCCACACTAGAACAGCATTTTCCTCCTTCAAAAGAACTCTCCATTACCATATATTTTGGAAAATGATGATAGAGAAAATATATAAAACAGAGGTTTCAAACTTAAAAGGATTAGTTTGGGTGTGTTCAATGTAAAACTACTACAATAAAAAAAGGTAACTTGCTGAGTGAAAGCAGTATGTTGCTAAACAGCTGGAATGGAAGAGCATGTTAAGAGAAAAAGAAATCCCAATTGTTTACGTTATACTTTCAATAATGGCTGTATAAGTAAACAAGGTTAGGGTTGGGGTTGTGTTTAAGCTTTGATTTTGCTAGGTAAATGTATTCACTGCTGAATTCTCAGCTCGGTCACATAACCAGTCTAGGAATTTGAAACACGAGGCCAGTTCAGCCTCAACATGGATAAAATAGCAACCTTGGTAAAAGGTTAGCTTGACCATAAATTTAACATGCTTATTAGCATGCACGCATATCAGCTTACAACTTAAATGAGCAAGATGGTTAAGATACCAGAGGATCATTTTCAAGCCCAAAAAACCCACCCAACCAAAAAACAGCTTGAACCGTACATAAATGCT
This sequence comes from Xyrauchen texanus, assembly GCF_025860055.1. Lineage (NCBI taxonomy): Eukaryota > Metazoa > Chordata > Actinopteri > Cypriniformes > Catostomidae > Xyrauchen > Xyrauchen texanus. The sequence goes on from NC_068276.1 coordinate 38,959,721, forward strand.
TTCAAAGAAAAGAGTTCCGAAAATAACCGTCTCAGGTTTAATAGGGTAGTTCACTTACAAATAACAATTCTGACATCCTTTAGCTACTCACCTTCAGGTCATTTTAAACCTGTATTGACATGGTTAGTCAGAAAAATGCAATAAAAAATAAATGGGAATTAAGGCTATCATTCGGAATAATCGTCTCCTCCTTTGAGCCTTTGGCCCGAGACAGCTAGAATAGGTACTACACTACATAGGACAAGCAGTTACAGAAAATGAATGGATCTTTTTTGTCATTCGGGTTTAGAATAACATGATGACAAAAGTTACATTTTTGGGTGAATTATCCCTTTAACCCTTTAATTAATCAATTGTTATTTATTAATCAATTGTTATTTTCAATTACTATTTTGGCTTCCAACAATTATGAAAACAAGATAATCGAGATAAAATGATTATTGTGTCTATATATCTTTAAAGCCTCCTTTATTAAAGTTCAAATAATAAGGAAGAGGGTTATGAAAATAAACTCAGAAATTGGCATTTCTCTGTACGGTCAGAGCCGTGTATATGAGTTGTGTGAAGTGACCAGGGAAGAGATTTAATCTTTTCCCAGCTGATGCACATTCTGGTGCAGAGACGCTTATCACTCGCACACGTTTGCAGCAGCTAGATATAACATGATGGCTCACAACGTAGTAAATCATAATACATTTGTCACGTTCACTGTGTGTATCTTATCATGAAGAAAATCAGCGAATCAAGCTCTATTAATTTTTTTTTGTGAGTTAAAGATGGATTGGAGTGAACATAAAGGTGAGAGTGTCTTAGCCCATTATACACTGGAGCAAAATGTGTTTTTTTTTTTTGCCTTGTGTTAGGAATAAGACTTGGATCTCGTTGTAGTTTACTAAAATAATATCTAAAACTCCTTTAAAACTTATACATTTACTTTATGGGCTATACTGCAGATTGTTATCAGAGAGTGTTGAATATAATATTTAATTAGGACTCGACATTAACCCTTGTCCAGGTCAAGTTAATTTTTTAAGGGGCAAGTGAAAGAGAATATTATTTGCCCGACCGGACAATCAGACTGATTAAAACGGCAATAGCTAAAAAACAACCATCTATATTTTTGATAGCCTAGGCTTGTGTCACTTATTAGAAAGGTCATATTTTATTCTGCTGTTTAAAATAATCCAGAGCACGTAATTTTATTCTAGTTTTATTATAATTCGTTAGTGATCTAGTAACAGCTGCGCCCTGTTTGATTGACAGGCAGCTTATGTGTGTGTGTGCTGAACATGCACGTGTGTGTGTGTGTGTGTGTGTGTGTGAAAATGCTCACACTAATGCGCACCTAAATGGTAAAATATTTTCCGCCAAAATGCCCTTCTTGGTGAGGTATTCATCTAAACACAGAGGATGATGTCTAAAGTGAACGTAAACGGTGGAGAAAAAAGCAGATTTGTATTAAAATGTTGTAATTTTAAGTATAAATGTAAGTTAAAACACCTGCTGCTGTCTAGTGTCACATTAATAATCAAACAACTATAACAAGAAAATGAGAAAATACTCACTGCTCTCGAATGGGTAACTTACGTAGCTTTAGAAAGTATTCATGTATTATAATCATACAGTAAAGACCAGTAGTAGTTTTATGTTGTAATTCATTCTGAATGTTTACTTGAATATTTGATATCCTACTGCTGTTTAAAACTTTTGAAGCTGTTAAAAAAGCACAGAATATTCTTAATTTGTCTTATTATATACTGTTTCTATTTATTGCAGTTTTTTATTGTTATTTTATTACTGAGTGTTTACTAGTCTTGAATAATTAATTTTTCCATAATTAACAAATTAGTTAAGTGTTATTATTTGTTGTGGTTTTGTAACTGGTATTGAGACTCATCAAATTTCACTACAGCCTCCTGAAATTTTGGTATTTTATAATGTATAGCCTTTATTGTACATATTAGATCTTGCTGCAGTAACATGATGGAAAAGTAGATCTTATTCCATAGAACTATGAGCATCTCTGCTGTAAATGATGGCAATGGAGGCTTTCCTTTATTGACTTCCATACGTGACATAAAATAATTATCATTGGCAATAGCCTCCTCTCTTACCCAGTGCAGTTTACATTTTAAGTCAATGAGTAATCGTGTTAAATAATCGTGATCTCAATATTGACCAAAATAATTATGATTATGATTTTTGCCATAATAGAGCAGCCCTACTTGTATACCCAGAGATTATATTTCCTCTGTTACGCTTAATTTCACAAAATCACTGTGTATTTGTGTTTAACTAAGTCGCATAGAGATCTCTGATGATCAGGAGCTTACTGACCTCTTCCTCTACTATGTCCAGAAGGCCTTGCTTCCTCCATGGCACCACACCATTGAGGATAAACTCCAATATCTTTGAGTTGCGGAAAGCATCTCCCACATACCCTAGTACTTTATCCATTGTGGACAGAGAACTTTCGATACAATCGATTTTCTTCCTCTGCTGTTGACTCTCCTGCTTGAGATTGTGAAGCAGATCCACTGTTTCTCCACAAAGTGATGTGACCTCAGTAAGCAAGGGGAGTTTGTTGCCCTCTACTTGGCCATTTTTGACTGGATTTGATTCTTGACTGCCCAGCTTGTGTTGCATAAGGCTCCTCTCTAACGATTCCATTCCGTGACACAGTAAGCTCAACTTTTGGATCACCTCTGTCTGGGTACATTCGATTTGTTCCACTTTCCCCTCCAGAACATTCAGCTTGACCTCCACTTTGCTCAGACTGCCTATCAAAGTAGAACTCGTCTTTTTGATTGTTCCAGATGGCATCCCAGGGTTCTCCAGTCTGACACCCTCATACATCCTGGCAATACAGGTTGCCAGAGTCTCCTGTTTACTCATGTCACACTCAGGACAGTGGCACGGGGGTAAGAAAAAAGTGGAAAAATAGGAAGCCCCAATAATCCCTTTGTCACAATGAATAAGAGTGCATAAGCAACTATTTAGTTCTTCCAAACCCCCCCAACCCTAGTCTCAAAGCTTGTCTGAGGTATTGTGTGCCTTCAAGAAGGCAGCTCCGACAAACTCTGTTGTTGGTATGTGCCAGAGACATGACACTACTTAAATAAACACCTCCATTGGGTATCTTATCTCTCTGCTTCTATTTTTTCTCCCCTTTCTCTCTCTCTTTCTCTCCTAGCTACTCTGCGAGGCCTTTTATATGACCTAGTGGGCCTTGGTGATTGCCAAAGTTCCAGCGGTCTCTTGACGTCACTTAAACATTTAAACTCTCCTCAGTAGATGCTGCTGACAGGCGGGCATGCAAGGAATGACCTCTCTCAATGGCCAGTCATTAAGCACAGTAAAGAACGGTGAGGACTCTTTCATGTTCCTTTCTGTTGTCTTGTTTTCTTTTTTTATTTGTTGCAGCATAGGAGCATCCATTTTCCTCCACTGGATGCACCCTATAAAAAATATAATCATCTATAATGCCCTCTTCATTGGGCAGAATGTGGCGTGACATTGGCTGACATTTTAAGTAAAAATAAACCTACGTGGACTCTAGTATGAATATGAATGATATGCTACAACTGTCCTCTCTAAACATGCCCTTTACAGTAAGGAAAAATGTGATTGGTTCCCTGATGCTTATTCTTGTTTCTAAAAAAGAAATAAGACAGTAAGGCATTTACAATGGAAGTGAATGGGACCACTCCTTAAATGTTCCAATACATACTGTTTCAAAAATATGGCCACAACACGATTTTAGTGTGCTAAAATCAGGGATTTACCAGGATTACAGGGATCTATACTTCCGCCATCATGACAACAAAGTTGTACTTTTTGACAAATAAGGTTACCAAGCAATTTCATATTACACAAAATCATAGTAACATGCATTTTGTTGACGTCTTGTGGCTATACATTTTTAAATCTATATGTATTTAGCATTTATGAACTTGCCACATTCACTTACATTCTAAGTGCTCTACTTCAACCACAATTTTTGCTTTTTTTATTAAATGAGCTAGGGATGAGTATAAATTATTTTTGTGATAATCAACATAATGCCACAAATGCTGTTGAATAACTTTTATTGAAGCCAGAATGTTCCTTTAAAGGAAAATAACGTAGAAATCTGTTGGTGTACAAAACCTGCATGTAAATGTTACATGACAAAAGATCCTTCTAACAAGAGGGGTATCTAAAGGAGCTTGAGGTGATTTGCTATTTCTATGGTCTCAATAATGGGTTCCCAAATGTAGGATTGGCATTCTTTTGTCTAAATCCTTCACCAAAATATGTCTTTCTGCTGTGATCGAATGATAAAGCACAATATTTACAAGGTATAGGTATACAATATAACCTTATTATGCAATACCGAAACATTGAGAGCCAGGGTCAGGCCAGCCACAGGAATGTGGCTCCATGCTGTCTATTTGTTGGGTAGGGTGGGGGGGAATCCTTTATTACAAGCTGGCAGAACATAAGCAACTAAATTTTAAGTCCACAACAGGATTTGGGCCAGGAATATAGCTAACATAATTGAAAAAGAATATCTGCTTGGCAGAGATAAGCGTAATTTTGTCCCCGGATAATGTTTTAAAAACACTTTGATCTCTGATATTCATTCACACAAACACAGAGTACACCATGTGCATGGAGAGGTTAAATGCAAGTCTGTCTATAGTGGAAATGAGTAGCCAAACTAAAGTACTTGTGGTCCATCATGAGACTAATAAGTTGATGTAGCTTTGAAGGGGCTCTGTAATGTCAAAGTATATATGCTGTTGTTCAAAGTGCTGTTTAGCCTTGCCCTATGTAAAGGGAATTTTTATACTGTAGTCTCGTTTTACAGCCCCATTTGTGCACTCTAATAAATGTTTGACATGGCAGGGACCCATGGCTTTAAAGGGTTAGTTCACACAAAAATTTAAATTCTCTCATAATTTACACACCTTCACTCATTTAGAATATTTCAGCTCTGTGGGTCTTATTTATCTTATTTTGTGCTCTACAGATGAAAGAAAGCCATACACATCTGGGATGCCAGGAGGGTGAGTACATTTTTAGGAGAACTATCTCTTTAAAGGCTGAAAAAGCAAACAAGTCTCTTTTCCACTCTTTTCATTGACAAGAGCATTCAGTTTTCAGAGTCAAGCTGTGCAAATTTCAAGGAAAATCATACTACTTAATATAAATTCACTTTGAGTGTTATGAAGTAAGGGGATGAATTAAAGCTCAACACATGTCATGACTTCAATAGGCTTAACAAGTGAGATTGTGTTAATGCTTCCTTTAAATATAAATAGTTTCTCTCTTTCATTCTCCCACACAAGCTAATTGCAATTCATGTTTCTTCTTTCTTCAGAAAAAAGAAATGAGACTGTGCAGACTAATGTACAAAATCTTTCAAATGTTATGGGCAATTGCCAACTAAACAAAGTTTGCCAAAAGTCCAAAGGGCACAACATTTCAAGAACATGTTCAGTCATTTGAAAAACAATGCTGTGATGATTTACCAAAAGAAGAAAAAGTAAGAAAAGGCAAAGATAACACAATTATGACAATAGCATAGGAATGAAGCTCACAGAAGATCAAATTAAACCATTATATTTATAATTGTAAATATATAAGTAATCAAAATAAATTCTTAATAAACTCTGCACATATTTGTTGGTAAAAGTTCCACTACTCCTAAGATTTTGAACTGCTTCAATTTAAAGAGGCATGTCTACAATAAATTGACTAAAACAGTTTTCGTGGGAGAGTCTTAATCCTCATTCACTTAGATAAGTAAGTTCAGTTTAAATCAAAATATTAACTTAGCTCCCAGAGGTTTATTCACTTTCGCAATGTTCCAATAGCCCTCAAAAGGAAATGCATGCTAAAAACATTTTTTACGGCACTTTAAATGTCAGCTATTTTCTACATACAGTATATTCTCAATGTAAATATAAATTATGAGATGTAATGAAATTTGCATGTTTTTGCAATCACTGTCCCGAACATCACAATGGTTCCTGCCATGGCATACTTGTTCAGTATATTCTATATTCCCTCTGCACGAAATCGGGAGCTTACCGTGAACTTGCGAATGTAGTCAGACACACTGAAGCCACCAGTGCTGAGAAATGAAGATCTGTACAGTGAGGTCCCCATCATCATTGCCCTCTTGTATTGCGTTAGTAGGACTCAATGTACTCCATTCCCAAAGTGAGCTGCCACAAGAAAACTAATATTCTACAGACCTGGACTCTCAGGTTTCTGTAACACTCTGGAGTGAACTGATGGCCCCTCAAACACTAACTATCTTATCTCTTTCAGCTCGTTTACTGGGTACGTGCCCCTCCTGATAGTGGAGCCCCGTCAGCACGGCAGTGGTCCCAGAAAGCACTTCCTGCTACGAGATAACAGCTGCTTGAGATTAGTACGTGTATGTTGGAAATGTGAGTGTACTGTTTTATTAATAGTGTCCAGATTTGTCTTTTTGTTTTGGAAAGGTCCCCATGGGAGGCCCCAATCTGGCCTCCTCCCTACACAGCCAGGATGGATGGATGGTGATATGATGACGAGGATGCTGAGGGTCAGGCAAGAATTTTGTCTCCCTTATACTGATGTAAGGCAACAGACACATGAGATTTTGTGTGCTTAAACCTGTGAGGGATCTGATCTCATGCACTGACCCAATTTGAGATGAGTGCGTCAGTCACACTCAGATGCATAGGCATCGAGAAGCTAGCTTAAGTCTTTCCTGATAAGGACTCTAAGAGTCTGAGCAGGGAGAGAGAGAAAAAGTACATCTATCTGGGTTTGGAACAGCCCAGAGCCATACCATAAGCTAGCAATACAAAGCATAAGCCCACCATGCAGGATATTTTGTTAGCAGGCTCTGGTTTTAGAAAGAGACATGTAAAGCCCCAGGAGGCTGACGGAAGAAAATCCAACTCTGATTGGTGGCATTATTACCAGTCTGAAAAGGATTCTCTCTGAACATGTCTATGACACCAGTAAGACTGAGCCACTATAAGCATGCCATTGATGTTTATATAAAAGACAATGACAATGGTTTATAATATATAAAGCTATTAAAAGATATTCTAGATTTAATTTATTTTATAAATTACTGGAATTATTTCTGATCTAACTTCTCTGCATAAACATGATATAAGCTCCTCATTACAGTCACAAATTGCTTTTCACTGTAAGCATAGCTTTTGCAATGAAGGCACACCAGAAAAAGTCTAAATAGCCTAAGTTGTTGTTAGATACAGACTAAACATCTCTCATCTCTCATCTTATGACTTGTGCAAAGGGCATGTAGAAGTATGTGGGAGATGCTCCAGATGGTACTAAAACCAACTTAATGTTAAAACAATAATGTGATTCTGTGACAGGGCTGTTGTTCCTGTAAGTAACTGGACAGGTTACAATGCTCTACTATATGACATGGGCCTTGGTGACTCAATATGCATCATACCAAAGTCTATACTGACCTTCATCATCATGACTTCTAAAAGAACTATTCAAATTAAGTAATGGGTTATATTGCACAGAAAGGGAAAAATATGTTACAAAGTATCAAAACTTTGCCATTAAAACTTAAAAAATAACTTGGTTTCTGAAGTTTGGTAAACTTGTTGACTGGTCTTACTATAAAACAGTCCCCTATCCTGGCCATGTTGTGCTCAGCTGAGTTAGCTCATTGTTTGCTTAGAGGCCAGCTGGACTTTAACATTGACCAGCTAAAAGATTTTAACTGGTTTAAGTTGGTCTCCTAAACTGGACAGCTTAAAGTTGCCAAAACACCCTCTAAAACCAGACAACTGACCAGCCTGGGTGTTCAGCTAAATCAGCCAACCATTTTAGGTAGACAGCTATCATTAAAAAAATCTAAATCAAAGCAGAACGAGTGATAGCAATAACAAGTAGCTATCTCGAGGAAATGTCTTGGTTACATACGTAAACTCAGTTCCCTGAGATGAAGGGAACGAGACATTCTGCGTGTTCTACTAATGCATATAGGGACAAAGAGTGCATCGCTCACACCTCAAAGAACTTGTAGTGAGTCTTGTAGTGTGGCCAGCATTCGCAATGTCTCATTCCCTTCCTCTCAGGGAACCGAGGTTACATAAGCAAGACGTTCCCTTATGACTCAGTACACTTGACATGGCATTCTGCCAACGCATATGGTGAACAGAATCCTGTCACACCACACTACACAACATAACCTTCCCAGAGAGGAAACATGACGCCGCAGTCTCATGGGACTGCGACCAATGGAGGCTACTATTGTGTTGTCTGAACTAATCAGAATGTGGTGATTCACAATATCGGAACGAAAAGCTCTCAAAGATAGAAAGACAGCCAGTTGCTTTAGGCGGTTGACATGTCATGGCCGTTTCACACCTTGCCCCAATTTATGTTAGATGCGTTTGTGGTGAGCACATTCCTTCTGAAAACTTGACCCAGCATGACACCCTATTTGGTAGTAGGCTGTCACTGTCCATGGTGCTAGAGCAGCCAGACAGTGGCGAGTCACCACGATGCACATGAAAATGAAATTACTTCAGTGGCAATGTTTTTTTTCTCATTTGAACTGAAACAGACACGAATGGTCTGTATGCGCTCATTTATGAGGTGCTCCTAAAAAGGAGATTTGCTGGCTGGGGAAAAGTGTGATTTTGCCCATTTTGCATTAGACCAGATTTTCCATATGGCGAAGCAGCAAGTCTCTGTGTTCACTCAGTAGTGCCTCTGATTGACTGGTAGTAATAACCAATTGCTCAGGTAATTCAAAACACACACACCATTTATTTTCAATGGGGCGAGCGCCGCATCGATACATTTCATGAATGTGCAGGGAGCCAGAGACACAATGAAATGTTTAAATTGATACGCAGATCCCTCAAATGCAAATCTAAAAAGCAGCATGTAAAGTGATGCGATTGGTACATGAAGTACGTGTCCTTCAGATCTATTGACGCAAATCAGTCATGAGGACGAATGTGCGATAAGATCTATGTCTGAGTTAAAATTTTGAATAGGCGCGTCGCAAGCATGCGATTCAAGCGTCACAGAACTAGAATGGCGGAAGCCCGCCGTCCTTCTCCAGAATGAGAAAATAACAGCTGTAAATACCAATGTGTGTCTCAGTCTGTGCGTGCAACACCGGCATATCCTGTGGTTGGACCACAGATTGTGCATGATCATTGTAAACACCAGCTCTGACACACCTGTGACGATTTGCCATGCATTTGCTCAGCGGGACAGCAGGGTTATTAATTCATATGAAACAACCTCTATCGCGTTCTTTGCAAGAAGATTGTGTATTCCGGCTAGTAACACCAGCGTGTCTTTGAACGGAACCGTGGAAGACAGCACACTGTTGAAACTGGGCAGCCGATGTGCAAATTGGATTGTATAACCATGTTCGATCGTGTTTAGCACACAGTCTGCGTGGGGCTTGCGCTAAGGCAGCTGCATTCATTTAGGCCACGATTTAAGCTGTGTGGGCGTTTTAACCGGGCGCTGGCCCGAGACAGAGCGGGAGCGAGCCGGTTGTGATAAAGAATTGCTCTGTTTAGGCATAAAATATCTCATAGCCTGTGATTGTTGCTGAGTCATGACCGAAGATCCGTCTGGAAACATCATCAAATAGAGAGGCTATTATACCATGTCACGCATTTCTGTGAGAATCAGCCAGATGCGATGATCCAAAAACACCAGGTTGCTCATTGACTTGCCAATACCCTGCGCAGTGATTTTCATGGCTCGCAGCCCTAAGTCTGTAGTCGTGCACAGCTCTTTAACCGTCTCTGGATCGTAGCCTTGCTCGTCCATTTGTTTGAGGAGCTTAACTTGGAAAGCTTGGAGCAACGTCATCACGTAGAGTGCTGAACCAGTTTGGCCAGCCGCCGAGTATGCTCTTTCAGCCAGTGCGGACGTTAATCGACATGGCTCAGAAAGATGAATGGGGACATTTTCAAAAAATTAATCGTAAAATACAATAAAAGAGGTTTACAGGTGCATATTATGGCCATGCACCCTAAGGGTCAATGAAATGATGCTCATTTTTGTCCTGATCTATTAAATTAAAAATACATTACAAAATGCAATTCACACAAACCATTTACTTGAATAAACCTCTTCTATGATGAAATTCTTTCAATTGCTTTGTTTAATGTCATATTGATATTTTAGACCTGGCTGGAGTCACTCAGCACACCCCGGATTCGAACTCACGACTCTAGGGTTGGTAGTCAGTGTCAATAATAGCTGAGCTACCCAGGCCCTCCTTCATTGTTATTTCTTTAAAAAAACAAGTAGTGAAACAATTGTTTTCAAACATGATTAAAACCAAATCAAATCAAAGTCATTGGGTGTAACCAACATGTAGGTAGTTATTTTGTTGTTTATGTTGACAGAGTGGACACCTTTAGACCCTCAAGACTGGACATGAAGCTTTAAAAAATATCTGATAGGCTATTTATTTTGACATTTTTATGAAAAGGCACATTTTGTTCATGTGGTGTAACCCTGAGAAAACTTCTTGATATTTTTAGAATATTACAAAAATTATAATATTTATATATATAAAAAAATATCTTGAAAATGTGTTTTATCAAGTTGTTTATCCTCTCCTGTATTCAAGGTGCAGATAAAGTATTATAAGTATTATACTTTTTACTTCATGGTTACAGCACAAGACAATTCAAGAATATTCAAAGATAAATTTTTATTTGTCAAAAAGTTTTGTTTTATTTTGGACACAAAGATTACATTTCTGGGTGTAATTTAAACTAGATTTTTAAAAGATTTCTCATAATAACACCTTGTACAACCTTATTTGTCAATGACCCATAAGTATTATATATGGAATAATGTACAGATTTTTCTGTTTCTTAAGGAAATTGGTACTTTAATTCACCTAAGTGGCATTCAACTGATCACAAAGTATTATCAGGACATTACTGATGTAAAAATCAGCACCATCACTATTTGAAAAAAGTCATTTTTGATAAAATCTAGACAGGCCCCATTTCCAGCAGCCATCACTCCAAAACCTTATCCTTGAGTAATCATGCTAAATTGCTAATTTGGTACTAGAAAATCACTTGCCATTATATTATATCAAACACAGTTGAAAGCATTGCCTCGAAGATCCCGCCCGCTGACTCGTGTATGTTGAAGGCGAAGTAGTAGAGGGCTTGTAGATGAGAGATGAATCACTGTCTTGAAGGAAGAAATTCTGAGGAATGGTGTTTGCGAACCTGCATTTATAGCAGACAGCTTCGTGCCTAAAATGCCGGGGCACAAAAACCATAGCCAATATTAGAATATTGGACATCCATTACGTAGTGGAAATGTTTGAAGCTGCGATATTCTGGATGTTATAAATGTTTTAATTTTAATTATTCAGCGTGTACAGTATGTAGCGTCATGTGTAGCCTAAATAAAAAGTAATTGCAATAATATTTCCTTAAACTTATATATATATATATATATATATATATATATATATATATATATATATATATATATATATATATATATATAATATTGGCTATGGTTTTTGTGCCCCGGCATTTTAGGCACGAAGCTGTCTGCTAATATATATATATATTTATATTAGGGCTGTTAATTAATTATACGTCCCGATTAATTAATCGCACACTGAAGAAGGCACACGCCGAAACGCGTCTGTGCAAAATAAACAATATATGCATAGTGCGGCCACTTTTTCCATTTTATATGTTATCTTTTAGGCCAGCACTCTTAAAATTCATTATATACACTGAGTGAAGCCTGCTCTTATCCTCACTTACCGATTAATTAATCGCAATTAATTGCATTTAATCGCATATACAAATATTTGCTGAGAAAGCCCTCATATAACAATAATTAAATATAATAATGATGAAATAATTATACATAGTATCTTTAAATATGAAACAATATATATATATATATATATATATATATATATATATATATATATATATATATATATATATATATATATATATATATATATATTGTTTCATATATATATATTGATATATATATATATATTGTTTCATATATATATATATATATATATATATATATATATATATATATATATATATATATATACACTCACCTAAAGGATTATTAGGAACACCTGTTCAATTTCTCATTAATGCAATTATCTAATCAACCAATCACATGGCAGTTGCTTCAATGCATTTAGGGGTGTGGTCCTGGTCAAGACAATCTCCTGAACTCCAAACTGAATGTCAGAATGGGAAAGAAAGGTGATTTAAGCAATTTTGAGCGTGGCATGGTTGTTGGTGCCAGACGGGCCGGTCTGAGTATTTCACAATCTGCTCAGTTACTGGGATTTTCACGCACAACCATTTCTAGGGTTTACAAAGAATGGTGTGAAAAGGGAAAACATCCCAGTATGCGGCAGTCCTGTGGGCGAAAATGCCTTGTTGATGCTAGAGGTCAAAGGAGAATGGGCCGACTGATTCAAGCTGATAGAAGAGCAACTTGGCCTGAAATAACCACTCGTTACAATCGAGGTATGCAGCAAAGCATTTGTGAAGCCACAACATGCACAACATTGAGGCGGATGGGCTACAACAGCAGAAGACCCCACCGGGTACCACTCATCTCCACTACAAATAGGAAACAGAGGCTACAATTTGCAAGAGCTCACCAAAATTGGACAGTTGAAGACTGGAAAAATGTTGCCTGGTCTGATGAGTCTCGATTTCTGTTGAGACATTCAGATGGTAGAGTCAGAATTTGGCGTAAACAGAATGAGAACATGGATCCATCATGCCTTGTTACCACTGTGCAGGCTGGTGGTGGTGGTGTAATGGTGTGGGGGATGTTTTCTTGGCACACTTTATGCCCCTAAGTGCCAATTGGGCATCGTTTAAATGTCACGGCCTACCTGAGCATTGTTTCTGACCATGTCCATCCCTTTATGGCCACCATGTACCCATCCTCTGATGGCTACTTCCAGCAGGATAATGCACCATGTCACAAAGCTCGAATCATTTCAAATTGGTTTCTTGAACATGACAATGAGTTCACTGTACTAAAATGGCCCCCACAGTCACCAGATCTCAACCCAATAGAGCATCTTTTGGATGTGGTGGAACGGGAGCTTCGTGCCCTGGATGTGCTTCCCACAAATCTCCATCAACTGCAAGATGCTATCCTATCAATATGGGCCAACATTTCTAAAGAATGCTTTCAGCACCTTGTTGAATCAATGCCACGTAGAATTAAGGCAGTTCTGAAGACGAAAGGGGGTCAAACACAGTATTAGCATGGTGTTCCTAATAATCCTTTAGGTGAGTGTATATATATATATATATATATATATATATATATATATATATATATATATATATATATATATTCAGATAATTAAAATGCATTACATTCTTGTAGCTGAAGAGTTCATCATTGATAAGACAATACAAAAAGCGGCTTTAGAATACAATGTATTGTTTACTACCATATTATTGATCATAAGACAATCATTGGCACACAGTTCACAGCAATCAATTTCACAAGTGAATTTGTCGATCAGTTCGAGATTTATTATGAGGGCTTGTTTAAGGACCCGTCAATGAACAGCTGCGCCAAACATGCTTGTGTAGCGTCTTGGATGCGTTGCGTCATAAACATAAAATGTTTAGGTTACCATGTCAAGTTAAATATAGTTTAATACTTAGAACACATCTTGAGATCCCTTGGTTCAAATTTGCACTCCATCAAGTGTTCTGAACACAAGAACATAACGAATGTCTGTTTTGTGCTGTCTGGCTGTTTTCTTCACTGTATAAACCGTTGCCACACAGTTGAAATTTAAATTACTGCCCTCTGGAGTAAACAGGTGGTACTACAAGCTTGCATTTCTCAGGAATCCTCCTTATTACAATCCGGGGGCATTGCATATATATATATATATGTATGTATTAGTAGTATAGTTACCTTGGTATAGTATAGCGTATAGTTACCTTTTGAACATCAGGGATTTTAGTCTTCTAAAGTGTATGAGATGTTGTAATTTTTTTTTTAAAATAGAGACTGATGCGCTAAAACTTGTTGCATAAAATTTGCTGAGCTTCTTCTGAAAATGTAATTTGCATTATGACACGCAAATTATTTTTAAATGATAATCAAGTTCAGTTGGTTGTTAAAAGTTGCTGGAAAAATCAGCAGGACATAATGCAGTTGTGATGGCGATGCTTTAGATTAGATGATTGTTCAAATTAGCCTATTGAATATCAGGAATGTATCATATGTATAAACCCAGATATTACACCGCATCATTTTTGTTCTTTAATAGCTGTGCACACATCATATACACATCGATGTGTGGTCCTTATACTAAGACCGAAAGTGTCCCCCGCTAGTGCAGGATGCCACTTTCGGGTCGGAACTGGATAGGCGCAACAACAGGACCAATATTACAGTCCTATCAGAAGGGCAACAGTTCCCTTTTGATTGCAATTCCTCGTCTTTTGATTGCATTTATTTGTGAAATTAAAATGACAGTAAGCTGTCTAATTTCAAAGAATTGTCTCAATACTCTCCCCATTTTACCAAATCTTTGGGACATCTGGGGGGCAATAGTTGCACAATTAGCGATAAACACACATTTCAGTATGGAAACGGCTTATGGGCAGATTTCTTTTGCGATAAACCAAAACTGTTGTTTTTTTTTTTTTTATGCATGACGTTATCACGCACACTATTTTTATCAATAAAAGGACATTTGAATGGAAACAGGCAGAAGAAAAATTAGCAAAATTTGTTTTATGCACTTTCACTTTGTCAATAACAAAATAGCGTGGAAAAATGGATGGAAAATAGGCTAGGCTATCATTATTTTCTTTGTCTTTTGTCTTATTTATATAAAAAAATTATGAAAATAAAGACACTTTTAGCAAAAGTCTGGTAGCCTACCAGCAGGATTGTATTTTTTTATTCAACAAAGTTATTATTAAAATAATATTTTCAGAATATGCAAAACCATAAATGTTTTATTTTGTTCCCTGGGCTCTGCATTTAACTTTAATTTAAAGACAGTATAGTACTGACATTTTGCATCTTTACTTTGCAGATGAGATAAGAGTGAGGGCAGATGAGAACAGCAACAGGCAGGGGCAACTGGTCGGACCATTACTGATTTAGGAGACCCGGATACAGGCTCTAAACAAGTAAAGCTACCTCAATATCCCCTTGAACATTTTGGATTGGAAAAAAGGGCCTTTTAACACAAATGGTTTGAAATCTTTGATTGGCTTGAATACTCGATTGAGACCAGGAAAAACACAAAGACAACAACTAGTACAATATGATGGAAACACAAGGGAAGAGAGACACAGTCAACAAATAGATGGAGACAGCAGGAAAGACACAGAGACAGACAACAATTAGTCAATATGATGTAGACAGCATGAAAGACAAAGAGTATGGTGAGCATTAACAGAAAAGGGTAGATACAGGAGTTGTTACTGAAACTGAATAAAGTGTTCTTCCAAAACATGCAATTTGTCAGTAATGCATTTAGCTGTATTTTGTGCTTGGGGTGCAGTCTGTGTCTGGGCTAAGCCCCTAGTCTCCTCAAACTCTATAAACGCCCCTGGTTACGATACATGCTGGATAAATGTAAACATTAAAGCTTATACAGACACATATGTCTATCGCCAGTAGTTATAAACTGCTAAACTACATTTTAGTTAACCACTAGGCTAATATAACCTGTCAAACAAAATTGCGTATAAGCTATATGCCGTACTGACAACATTAAATGACATAATATTGCAAAGATAATATAATATAATATGAAGCTGTGGGTGTGCACATTAAAAACTACAGTCCACATCGAGAACAGTCTCCATTAATTTATTTTTGAATTGTGAATTTTAACATTTTAAAATGTGAAATTGCTTCATCCTCAATCGTGTCGAATCATTCAGCAGACGTTGTAAATTTCAGAACATCTTTTTTTATTTTTATTTTTTTATTTCAGAACATCTTAAATGAAAGAAAATCCCAGTGATATTTAAAGAGCAGCGTTGTTACACTGCCATCTAGTGGTTCACAGAGAAGTCGCAACGTATTTTTTAGAAATAAAAAACTTAACAAAAGAGAAAGAAATCAAAATGTATCCGATTCAAATATAACTTGGAACTGTTTCATTTCACACCCCCGGGCAAAGAGCCAGGGACTGTGAATCATACTGAAGAGTTTCCATTAGTGACCTTAATGGTTTACCAAAGCTCAGTCAGAATAACGTCTGTACAAAGCAAATTACATTTTAAACGATGCATGCACAATCAAGGGCATAAAACATGTGCACTCCAGCGATAGAGCCTAAAATTATTCATGGGTTTCTTTTGTCTAACCACAAGAGCTTGTATAATATAAAACATAACTTGCAGTTCTTTAAACTGAAGGAAAGCAGCACAAACATGCTGCACATAAAAAGAGCATTGTGATCATTTCGAAGGCAGAATTAATTTATAAAATATTAATGTACTGTAGCCATATTCCAACTTCTGTGAATTTTATTATATGGCAAAATACAAAGGCTGTTAAGCTTACAGTCTGGTGCACAAATGTTGCTGATTTTTGTCACTGCTTCTTTCATTGCAGGTTTTTGTGTTATGTCCTATGGCTTGAGCCGTTTGGTTAAACAGTTGTTTTTATTTTCCAAAATCTCTCATCAAGAGGCAAAATGTTATGTAAGGGAATATTTACTTGTATTTTGTATTATTATTAATTCTAAGCAAACAAATATTAGTTTTCTTTCAGCAGAATTTTGGTATTTCTGCATGTAACAATTCAGCCTCTCTATTTCCTATAACCTTAGATAAAAGGGCAGGAATATTTTATTCCTCCAGGCAAAGCCCCAGAGCCTGTGATTCACACAGAAGGAGGTTCCATTGGGAAGTTCAGCAAGTGCCAGAAAAGATCAGCACCTGATCATCTCCACCACAGATATTCCATCTGCCTTTGAACTTACAACTGTTTGAACTGAAAGCCCCTCAATTGTCCAGTGACTCATACTCATGGCATAGACTTGTGAAAAATGTTCCATAGTGAGGATGTCTTCAAAAATAATGCCATAAAACTTTTCATTGATCAATTAATATCATACAAAGTTACCAGTTCCGCTAGGTCACCTGGAGACAGTTTTTCTTGGCAAATAGGATTTTCCAACCCTCTCGGAGAATTCTGCACATTTCTTCTATCGATTTAGGCTGTCTCAATTGCTTCGGTCTCTTCATGTACTCCCAGACTGATTCTGTGTTCAGTGGGGGGCCATGCTATCTGTTGCAGGGCTCACTGTTCTTCTAATATATTCTATTTGCAAAAGTAATGTTCGAGAGTTAACAATGTATATTTCCTATGCACACACTAAAGCTGAGGATATAAATAACCATCTTAAGACAAATGTTTTTGTGAAACAAGACTTTTGCATAGTGTATATAAATATATACAAATGTACAGGCAAAAAAGCCACAGGGGACCAAAGTCCACAATATAGATTTTGATCACAAACAATTTGTTAATTAAGTGAATGAAATTAATAATGCTTGTTTCGGCATAGGGGGTGTTTAGGTAATGGCTAAGTCACCAGTCACACTCTCAAGAACAAAAGGTGCTGTAACAGCTGCCATAAACATCCTACTGCTCTGGGCTGATGATGGCAACCAAATACAAATAATATGACGCATAAAGCAGGAAATCCCCTGGTGTAACTCAACTGTCAATTCAACCTCTCGGGTTATACATATTATAGAAAGGTTGAATGCATTTTTTTTTGTCTCTTGACCTGTTTTTACTTTGTTGGCAACAGTAGTTTGTGTTAATGTTCAGTGTTTGCATTTTATTGTCATTGTTTAATCACTCATAAGGTAATTTTATTTCAGAGGTCATGATTTTACAAGAACAATAGGACCGCTCACAGTTTTTCAGGCAAAGTTTCCACTTATTTTCCTAATTTTCACAAATAACTCTACTTTGGCCCCTTTGATCCACGTTCATTCCCTTCTTATGAAGAGAGATACCGAGCCACTGCACATACTGATGTAACTGCTTTGCGATCAAGTTTTTCATGTGCAAACAAAGCCAGGAGAGGCAAAACCTAGTCGTTAGTCACACCTTGAAAAAAAAACATGTTCGTTAATGAGAACGTAATGGCTCATGTGAAATGTCTTGTTATTCATTCCTAAATTAATTCAGTAGCATCACGACATGTTTATCTATTTAGAAAAGGAGCCCTTCAAATGTTCAATACAAGAGAGGAGGGGTATGTCACTCCTCGCAGATATCTTAATATTTCAAACACTGCAAAACATATTTGAAAAAACTTAAGCCAGAGCCACCAAGCAAGATACATTTCCACAAAATACTCTGCATTGACCTGGATTACTGAGAATAACCACAGACACAACAACCTTAAACATACATTGCTTACAGTATACTGGAGTATTTTACATTCACAGAACACTCTTGGCAGAAGGTAGGTAGAATATATTGACTATAGAAGCAACCCAAATAGAAATCATGTTTAGACATATCACATTGTGAATTACTCATAAACATAACCTTTGAGAATCAAGTAAGTGACTGTAAAAGGTAATATGGAGCCGGCAATCTATCATCTCTGTGGAAACCAAAGCACAGGATTCTCAGAGGTGACCTTGTTGCTTGGTGATGGAGCTTTGGAAAAAAAACAAAAAAGACGGGCTGCTGCAGCTGTCTCCTAGGGAATCTAGATGTTCAAAACTAGTGATGAAACTAGATACACCAATAGGATCATGGTCAATATGGTCGGAGCACTTTGTGAACAATAATGCTATATTATTAACTAATTTCATAGTTTCTATTTCAGCTCTTTTTTTTTATTACTACAACATGAATATCCAAGGACAATCCTCATGTATTTTATCCAACATTTTTAGCTAAATAGCTTCCAGTCCCTTTTTTCCACTGTGATATATTGCTTATAGTGAACTGAAGCAGAGCCATTCAATTCAGAGCAAAACTGAGCAACTGAAATATGAGCTCTATACTGAGAATAGCCCTAGGCATTTTTTCTTGCCCCAAATCCATTTTAAAAGAGGGGGAACAGTGTAAGAGGAGGAATGGTTATAATTAACTTCTTTCAAAAACAGAGTTAAAAAAAAATCTGAGAATTGTGACTTGATTTTAATAAATCCATATACAGGGTGACTTTTACACATAGTTACCATTTGTAAAACAATAAAAAAGAAATTGAAAAAGGAAAACAAAATAAAAATATACACTTAAATTAGGGTGGTAGAGGCATAATAAATAATCATTTATCAGGCATTCCCCTGGGTTTAAAACCCATTAGGTTACTTATAAATTCATATGGCTCACTGGCACCTAACTAAACAGTATAAAAAATCAGATTACATGTTTGAATTAATGTCTCTAGCCATGTGATAAAATGCACATACCTTGCACATCTACTGCTCTTTTGCTGTGCACAATGAACTCACTGTTACCCGAAAAACAGCTTGAATTTTTAGGAAATGACTGAGGAAACCTTAATACATTCCATACAATTTTAATTAAAAGATAAATAGTATCCTACGGCATTAACATTTACAAGTTTTTCTCTCTTGTTGAGTACAAGTAATTTTCCCCCTCATAGAGATCTGCAGAGCATGTGTCTGAATTCCCACCCATCCATGGTAGCACCACTGAGCTTCGGCCACATAGGCAGGTTTTAAGACACAGTCATAAGCAATTATGGGTCACAGTTTTCCACCCTCTTTTCCATCAGTCATATGGGACACCCGCATACCCACATCGTGAGAGTCCTGAGTTTCGGCTGCAATGGTTTCCACCACCCCCTCCTACAGGATGAGTCTCTGGCCCAAAATTTTGCGGTTAATCTCTGCCAAGGCCACAGAGAACACAAAAGCCTTTTCGTCCGAGAGGTTGGCATAAATGTCAACCTCCTTTTCCTGTTTTTCTGCAACAACAACAAAAAAAAAAACTATGTTTAGACCTAACAGTTATAAACAGGATATTGTGCCAGTGTGGTATAGGATTCAAAGCACAATTTAAATACAAAAGGGGCAAAATGAACTTTATACTTATGGAAATTTAAGCAGAACTCCTTGTTTAAGAACTAAGGACAAAGCACAGCAGATTTGCAGTCAATAGAAAAACACAGCTCCTCTTTAGAAGAGCTGATAATGCATAGATGCTTCCAACAGGGCAATGATTTATTCAGCAGTGAGTAAAGAAAGGACTATGGTTGTAAATCATTAATTCACAATACAAAAGCTTTACACTCGGAACCACATCACCTAGATGACTGCTGAATACTGATTAAAAGTTTTTTTTCCTTTTTTTGGGGGGAAATGCAGACCAGTTGTGAAAATCCTTCTATTTTGCATTTCTATAATTGAATATTTTATTTAAAAAAATTATATTATCAAGATAACATGAAAAAATGAACATAAATTTCCAGATTTCTTAGTATTTTGGTGAGACCCACTTTTGTTTTAATGACCACATGCACTCCAGCTTGCATGGACACAGCATGATTTATAAATGGTCCAAAGTTCATCCTGTGCTTCAATGGAATCAAGAAAATCTGACTTTTTGTACAAAGTTAACACGATCAATGTAATGCATTTTCTTAATTAGTAACCTAGGAAATAGTGCAGAATCTTAAAAATGTCTTATTACTTTTACATCATATTTATTTTTTTGACATTTACAACATTTACATTTTCCAAAATGATAAAAAAAAAAGTGTATTTACAGGTTTAAATCAGAATATAAATCCCAGATTTTTAATGTGGCCTCTGTTGAACAGCACTGTCTCCGTTTTTAGAAAACATTACTTGCATCATACTGGGGTTGCTCAACAGAGGGTTTAAATTTATAGAAAACACTATTTCTTTTAAAGTTGTGTGGCAGAGTATAGACAGATAAAGTGGGATCAGTGGTGACATGCCACACAGAAGCTTTTGTTCTGAATAAACATGAAAATAAACAGAATTCTCTATAGGGTGACAGTAAAATCAAAGGTCTGAGTGAAGGTCAGTTAAGCAGAGGGGTGTAGGTCTAGTCAAAATGTCTTACTGGCTGCATGCTCACAAGTCATGGCATGGCCCTCAAGGACACAATTAGCATCATCACACAGCCAGTATTGTTATATACCTTCTCTTAGCCGCTCACTCCTGCTGTGAGCTTGGACATGGGCAGGGTAAAGGAGGGCTGGCTGATGTTATTTTAAGGGGAGGTGGATCCTTTGTCACATATAGTGTGGACTCCACAAGTGAGTAAAACCTGATGATCCATGTTATACCAGCATGATTTGGGAATGTTCCAAGCAGATCATCCTGTGTGCTTTATTGAAAAATTTGATAATTGACCAATAAACTGTGCCGAATTCAAACATTTTCATTTAATGTTTTTTTATTGAGTTTTTTTTTTTTATCCTAAAACTTTATTTTAAATCCCAGATTTTCAATGTGGTCTCAAACTTTTGGATCTCACTGTATGCCAAAAACAAAGTGTAGCCCAATGTATCACAGCAAAAACTTGATTAAGGCTTTATAAATTTAACAAACAAAAGCCATTGTCGCTCTTGCAACACTTTCTGAATGACTCCTAAAGTGCTTTGACCCAACAGTTGAAGTGAGAATCATTTTAAGATTGAGGTGGGATATGAGAAAGCAAAGCCCTCTTTTGGATGACTCAAAATGGAAAAAATAATACCTGAAAACAGATAAAATGACAGCAATGTCAACTAAATTTGAGGCAAAATGTCACACTGATCATACCATAAAAGGTGCTTGTGAGGGGGATTACCCTGTAATCAAGCATTATCCACAAGACCCCTTCAAAGCACATCCACTCCATTACATTCATATGGATAATTGAGAAAATGACAGATGACAAAAGCACATTTCAAAGAGACTACTTTTTAGATTTGTTCTGTTTATATTATTTATAAATGGGATTTATTGCATTCACTTTATAATGATATAATAATTGCCACAGATATTCCAAGAAAAGCATTCAAGGGCGTTTTAACAATATTGTGTATATTATTATGATTGTAGAGAGTAAAATTGACAACTAGCATTATTGTAAAAAAGACAAAATGGAAGAATAACAGATTTAAACCCTGGACACCTAGATTCTACATTTCTAGGTGTTTATAGTGGCCATAAATCTATAATGATTGCTTTTTCCCTCCAACACAAGTGAGCGGTTTACCTTTTTCTTCCTCCTGCTTCTTCAGTCCAACAGTTTTTGGTCTGCCTCGCCCTCTACGAATTGGATCGGATTGACTGTTAGAACGGGATTGTTTCCTATTTTCCATATCATTGGTAGATGTTAAGTTTATCTTCTCTTTTCTGATTCTTTCTGTACGTCTTCTTTTGGGATCTTTTGGAAACACAATAAAATAAGACATCATATAAAAGATTAGGTTAAAATTCTACAGAGTAATAAAATGTGTGTCCATAACTGGAGTTGGTAGTAGACATATTCTTTTCACTAACTAGCCAACAAAACCCTCTATAAACACATGTGCATAACATTTATTATCTTTAAACTCGCTCACAACCATTCTTGACAGACTAAAAAGGCAAAAGAGAGATTGATATTTATCATGCATATATGGGCAGAAACTTTAAAGCACATCCATATTAATTGCTACAATCAGAGAATTAAGGGGCCATTACAATAGGAAATAGGCCTGCATCTCTCTGAGGGGGTTTATTTATAGCACTCTTCACCATTTGAGTATATATCATGGATAAAATGCTCTCACAACCCTGTGCAAAGACAGCTGATCTGAAGGACAATTTTAAAAAGACTACACCACACTACAATACTAATAATAAATCAGCTTTGAAATTGAAAGCTTTTTAAAAGAGCAATGACAGAGCTTGTCAAGGATCTCACAGAGCAAAAATTCTGATGTAAGAGAAAATATAAAAAAATAATCAATATTTGAATGATTAAATCATCTTAGCAATGTAACAGAATTGTGTAAATCTTTAATGACAACACATTCTATCACCTTCTCAAAGCTTTGAAATATTTATATATGCAAGCATTTCCATGGCAGCCATTTGATTCTTAATGCTGCGATAAGATCTTTGTCTGCTCCCTCCCTTCACAGCTCTGCTGTTCTATGACTACACTAATACCAACTCAGGAATCCAGACCCTGTCTGTCAATATCCTGCCCTAACAGGAAGAGCTCTGTTCTACAACCAATCAAGACTATGCAACTGTATTTCTCCAGAACGATGACAATAAAGGGTGCTTCCTGTGTAAATATTATTGCACAATATCTGGCTGTAAATAGGCCTGTCACGATAATTACGTTTTCGACTTATCGAATGATATATGGACATGACCTCAATAATTTTTCTGATCTCGATATTGCCCATTGTTTACATGCGTGTTTGTTTACATAAGAATGATTGTCACCAACATTTTAGGCAGTTGCGCTGTTTCTGTCTGCATCGGAGGCTCAGGCAGCTCCTCCACACACACACACTGAGTGGACAGCGACAGGTGAAGATTACGGCTTACTCAAGGCTAATAGGTGTTTTTCTGGATGATTGCATAATTCCAGCCAGAAAGTTTGGAATAAGTACAAATGGACTTTGTTTCAAAGCTACATTCCACAGCTCCGGTGTGGGAACATTTTGGCTTTAAGCCGAATGAGAGAGGAAAGCCCATTAACGTGTACGAGCCGGTATGTCGACTTTGTTTAAAAACAGTGGCAATGAAATGTGGTAATACAACTAACATAAAAGCTCATCTAAAACATAACCATCCCATCCAGTTTTCTGAGCTGGGAACAAAAACCGTAGCTGGAGATGGAGAAGGGCATTCTCGACCATTCCAATTAATATTTGAATAATCTTAAGAATTAAAAGTTAATTGCTCTTTGGAAGGGTGTACTTGCATTATTATGCTATTATATTATCATTATATCAGTGGCATAAAATGGTCTTAAAATGACAATAATTTATCACAATTATTTCCGGGACAATATATAGTTATTGTGACAGGACTAGCTGTATATGTGATGAAGTATTTTTCTGTTATACTCTACATTCAGAATATACAGAAGTATAGACTCATTCTGGCAAGCAGTACTTTTCAAAACAAAATACTTTAGCCACATACAAGACTTCATCTCATGTGATGGACATCCATCCATCCATCCATCCATCCATCTTCAACCGCTTATCCGAAGTTGGGTCATGGGGGCAGCATCTCCAGCAGGGGGCCCCAAACTTCCCTATCCCAAGCCACATTAACCAGCTCTGACTGGGGGATCCAGAGGTGTTCCCAGGCCAGTGTGGAGATGTAATCTCTCCACCTAGTCCTGGGTCTTCCCCGAGGCCTCCTCCCAGCTGGACGTGCCTGAAACACCTCCCTAGGGAGGCGCCATGGGGGCATCCTTACCAGATGCCCAAACCACCTCAACTGACTCCTTTCGACGCAAAGGAGCAGCGGCTCTACTCCGAGCTCCTCATGGATGACTGAGCTACTCACCCTATCTCTAAGGGAGAAGCCCGCCACCTTTCTGAGGAAACCCATTTCGGCAGCTTGAACTCGCGACCTAGTTCTTTCGGTCATGACCCAGCTATAGGTGAGGGTAGGAACGAAAATTCACCAGTAGATTGAGAGCTTTGCCTTCCGGCTCAGCTCTCTTTTCATGACAACGGTGCGACAGAGCGAGTGCAATACCCCCCCCCCCGCTCCCCGATTCTCCGGCCAACCTCCCGCTCCATGGTCCCTTCACTCCCCTGAACAAGACCCCGAGGTACATGAACTCCTTCACTTGGAGCAATACCCCCTTCCTTACCCGGAGTACGCACTCCATCGGTTTCCTGCTGAGAACCATGGCCTCAGATTCAGAGGTGCTAATCCTCATCCTAGAAGGTCACGGACAGATGATGACTTAAAGTCTACATCATCTGCAAAAAGCAGCAATGAGATCCCCAGCCCACTGAACACCATCCCCACCCCGACTACGCCTCGATATCCTGTCCATGAATATCACAAACAGGATTGGTGACAACGCGCAGCCCTGGCAGAGACCAACCCCCACATGTGATGGGCAAACAGAGCTAAAACTAGGAACAGCCACACACATTTCATTCAACATATAATCTGAATTACAATGCCCATACAATGAACCAAATAAGGCAGCAACTAAGGCAACCTAAATAAAGTCCTATTTAAAATATAGGTTCATAATTCTTAGAAGATTGAAGTGTAAACCCTAAAAAATAGTTTATCCTTGTTTGGAAACAAGAGACTAAAATGAAAACAAGAGAAGAGACATTTTAGTAGGCACAACTTCAGCCTTTTACCAAGAGAAAAATTACTCCACCCTTCATTAAACATCAAATAAGTAGGATCTCACATGCCCCACACATTAACAAATGGGTTCCTTATGTAACTTGCAAGAGCCTTGTGAAAACTCTTGATTTGAGTGGGGATATCAATATATACTTCACAAGACTATGAAACGTTCATATAAAGAACATTTGTGCAGAGCATTCCATTCATAACTCAAACCAAAGAATAACAATCACAGACTACTGAGTCTTCACTGCCAGAAAAATGCTTGTCAGCTGGTTTTTGAACAATAAAAGCACAAGTAGTACACTGGGATTGGGAGTTTATTTTTTGTGTTCAGAATTAGTGGCTGTTAACTGGGTTCCACAAATTTCAATATCAATAGTTCTCTTGGCTGACCTATAACTTGCCTTGAGTGTGTAAATACTTGAAACAAAGCAGATAAACAAATGATTGCAAAGCTTATTTTAAACCACAAAGTTCCATTTACAACAAAAATGGGAAGAAAATACTGCACACATAAATGTGGTCACATTCCCTAATGTGTAATCCACGTAGTTCTCAGGTTTAACAAGATCACTAACCCAAGCTGGCCTCTTATCACTCACAGTTAAAGTCAGAAGTATACATACACTTAGGTTGAAGTCTTAAAACACATTTTTCAACCACGCCACAGATTTAATATTAAACTACAGTTTTGGTAAATCGTTTAAGACATCTACTAGGACAAGTAATTTTTCCAACAATTGTTTACAGGCATATTGTTTCATTATGAATGGACTATATCTCAATTCCAGTGGGTCAGAAGTTTACAAACCAAGTTAACTGTGCCTTTTAGCAGCTTGGAAAATTCCAGAAATAATGTCAATCCTTTAGAAAATTAGCTTCTGATAGGATAATTTGAGTCAATTGGAGGTGTACCTGTGGATGTATTTTAAGGCCTACCATCAAAATCAGTGCCTCTTTGCTTGACATCATGGGAAATTCAAAATAAATCAGCAAAGACCTCAGAAAAAAATTATTATGGACCTCCACAAGTCTGGTTCATCCTTGGGAGCAATTTCCAAATGCCTGAAGACACCACATTCATTTGTACAAACAATAGTATGCAATTATAAACACCATGGGACCATACAGCCATCAAACCGCTCAGGAAGGAGATGCATTCTGTCTCCTAGAGATGAACGAAGTATGGTGCGAAAAGGGAAAATATCTAAATCCACAGTAAAAAACGAGTTCTATATTGACATAATTTACAGACAGACTACCATTTGCAAGTGCACATGGGGAAAAAGATATGACTTTTTAGAGAAATGTCCTCTGGTCTAATGAAACAAAAATTTAACTGTTTGGGCATAATGACCATTGAATCCAAGGTATTGGAGTGGCAATCACAAAGCCCTGACCTCAATCCGAATATTTGTGGGCAGAACTGAAAAAGTGTGTGCGAGCAAGGTGGCCTACAAACCTGACTCAGTTACACCAGTTCAGTCTGGAGGAATGAGAAAAATTCCAGCAACTTATTGTGAGAAGTTGTGGAAGGCTACCCAAAACGTTTAACCCAAGTTAAACAATTTAAAGGCAATGCTACCAAATACTAACAAAGAGTATGTAAACCTCTGACTCACCGGGAATTTGATGAAGGAAATATAAGATGAAATAAATCACTCACTATTATTATTCTGACATTTCACATTCTTAAAATTAAGTAATGATCCTAACTGACTTTACACAGGGAATGTTTTCTACGATTAAATGTAAGGAATTGTGGAAAAACTGAGTTTAAAGGTATATGGCAAAGGTGTATGTAAACTTCTGACTTTAACAGTATATAACATACTTATTTAATTTTCTACTGGCTTTGTTTTGAAGAATCACTTTCAAAAATCCCCCACATTAAAATTCCAACAAGCCTAAAGTTAGATCCAGTTCAATACCGAAGAATCCCAATTGTATCATTTAATAAAACAGTGGAGATTTTTAATTCATTTTAATCTTACGCAATCTGAAAAGTTGTCAATTAATATTTTGTGACTAGCTTCTAGATAACAAGACATTAGTACAGGGAGGGAGTAGGAGGCAGCAGGAACAAGCTTTTCAGACAGGAATTAGGCTAGTTTGCCCAACCCCCATCCTTCTTAGCACTACTCAACTCAAGCAAACAGTCACCACTGTGCCACTCATTTCAGTATTCACTGGAAACTTGTCTACAATTTATTTCCATTCAATAGCCAATACGGTCAAACACACACCAACAGTAAAACCCCAACATTTCTTATCTATATGATTCATGACTAAAACCAGAGGACATGGGCTACGTTTGCAAAGTCAACTAATATGTGCAAATAATAAAGTCAATAAAACAGATTAAATGAGTTAGTTGTCAATTGCACATTTTCAGTGGAAAATAAAAGTTTTCTGATCGATATCTGGAATTACATTGCAATGAAATAATTATATATACCCACAGCAGTCCCATTCAAGATCAATATTAGCATAGACAACACATAAGATAAACAACACAGGCACACATAATTGAACATAATGTGACATAGGCATAGATAAATGGGATATTTATGGGCATAACAAATACAAAAGCTGCACAATTTACCCATCACTGGATTTGATCTCTCATTTAATTTAGCATTGAGAAGCTTTCGGCTGATGAAGACATAACCACAAGGACAGGATTTACAAGCCACAGGGATCTGAGAGAAACAGAAGGATAGAAACAACTCAGAATGACTTCAACATATACAGAAATTAATGTAAAAGGACTGACAAAGATTTTACAATACTGGACTGAAGATCTCTTTAATGTTAGGCATTTAGAGTGGGTTGCCAAAATATTATCCTTTATTATCTTTTATAAAGGCAATACTGACTGGGTAAAAACTAACGCTGACCCTTCGTAAGAAGGAAATTATAAACTGAATGTGAGCCAAAACAATATTACAACACAGTGCCGCGAGTCACGTATGTGCAAAATACACATCGATAATGCATCATGTATAATGTCAACAGTATTACTAAAATCTGCGCGAACATATAATGTCGTCATCATTAGAGGTGGTTGAGCTTCAGGTAATATTGTGCATATTTATAAGCAGTGTAAACACAGAAATCATCTTTCTTTGTTATATTTATTAGGGCGCGCACAAACCGCATGAAACCTACGAAGAATTTCATTGTTTCAGTACAGCTTGATGGAAATCCCTACACGTAGTTATTGTTAAAAAATTCGTTAAGGAAAGGGTTCCCTTTCAACCCTAAATTCAGTGTATTATCATTTGATACGATGCGTAATATTGATAATAGCACTCCAATGTAACCGACAAAAAAACGTGAAAAGCTGAACACCATATTTCAAAGCATGTTGCCCAGGCAGCAACGTTGTTGCTCACAATAATCGATTAAATAACTTTGTCTCGTTGAACCACACTGAACACAAAACACTTGAGAACTTAAAAAACAAACAAAAATATTCATCATTCAATATCAAACAACACCTCACCTGTTGGTCACACTCGGGGCATGATTTGGTAGCCATTTTTACTTTCTTCACTTTATTTGTAGACATATTTATAACCGAGGAGTCTAAATAATATCCCTCGACCTCGGCGGTGAAACTTCCAGCAGCATACACTGGCTAGGAGTGCAGCTGATCGGGTTCTCGTGTGCTCCAGCACACACACGCAGCCAACGGACCATCAATCACACTGTGCACAATACGCATGCGCCATGTGGTGGTTTACTCTTTCCCGGGTCGTGTCTCGAAGGGAACACTCTCGAGCTGGGGAACGTCTCGCGAGAGTCGCAAGCGACATTCACAATTTTTATTTTCTTTCCCCACCACAGAAACCAAACATCCACCCATACACCTAAACCTTACTCTTAAGCTCAACCCTAAACCTAACCCGAATACTAACCTTAGAAACAAGAAACGACACCCTTGCGAAACTTGCTCAGATCGAGGGTTCCTTTTTTTTTTTTTTACAAGACCCTCTTTTAGATGACGTTAGCTACTGTCAGCCATGGAGACATCGGGTCGAGGTAGGGGCTTTGAGATATTGAGCAGCAACGATAAATATTAGTGTACAGATTTTTTTTTTATTATTATAATTTTTTATTTCTTTAATCAGTACAAGAACAATCCAACTGAGAAAAAAGCGACATAGAAGAAAAAAACGTATAAAAGTGTATATCAAACGAACATCAGACTATACATTTTACAGTCTTATTGCCATGTATGCTTTCACATACAAGGAATTTGTCTTGGCGACAAAAGCTTTCAGTGCACAAACAATAAAGCAACAAGACATAATAATACAAATTAAAAGTGAATAGAAAATAAAGTGTATATAGAAATATACAATAGGACAATATATATATATATATATATATATATATATATATATATATATATATATATATATATATATATATATGTATGTATGTATGTATATATATATATATATATATATATATATATATATATATATATATATATATATATATATATGTGTGTGTGTATGTGTGTTTGTGTGTGTGTGTGTGTACAATGTACAAATACAGAAGCAAGGGAATGTAATGGCAGAAGTGGTATGGTATGTTGGATACATATAAATAGACTAAGCTGTGTGTTGCACATAATTATTGCTCAGTGGGGCAATTTTAACTGTTCATGAGAAAAACTGTTCCTGTGCTTGACAGTTATAATATAAAATCAAGATGCAAAAGGTATATCAAAGTTAATACTCTTTTGGGATTTTCTGCTTTTATTTTTAACAGATAATGAAAGCCAAATATATCTGTGGCAGGGCAGAGGGCGGGGCTGGATCTACACACCTGGTCCCTTATCAGGCTAATCAAGCCTCCGAGAGGGATAAAGGCTGACTGCGGAGGATGGTGCGGGAGAGAGAGATCGTTTACAGACATGTCCGTCTGTAACACATGTGTGTGTGTTTTTGTCTTTTGTTTAAAGAGCAACATGCAGGTTGAATTTATAACTGAATTAATACTTTATATTGTCTGCAGAGGTCTTTTAAAAACACATATGTAGAAATTACTAATGAAATCTCATTTGATGTAGAGATTTTGATGAAAATGTGCTAGGCTCTGGAATACGCCTTTCCCGCTATCAACGCGTCATATGACGTAGGGCGAGGCAAACAAAAGAGCTTGCGGTCAGCTCTCATTGTGGGTGTTGATGTAGTTAGGGCAGTAGTGAGAGACAGAAAGTTTTAGATCGAGTTTTAGAGAAGCCATAATGGTAAATTATTGTGTTTGTGCTGGTTGCACGAATTCCAGCCTGTCAGGACATCGTGTCCATCATTTTCCTTCTAGAAAAAACAAGGCTTTTCGGTCTTGAGTGCGTTTTGTGCAGGTGAAGAGAGCAGACTTAACTGCCGCGTCTGTTACCACACACTCGGTCGTTTGTGGCGCACATTTCACTCGGAGAATTATCGACCTGGAGATTTGTTGGAGTCTCGGATGGGATTTCGGAGTAAGGACCACGTGAGGCTGATTACTGATGCTGTTCCCTCGGTGCACTCGATGGAATCAAGTCCACCGTCAAAGTTTACACCGGATTTTGGCGCGGGCTGGACTGGAGGACAAAGTGCTAACGTTAGCAGACATTCTGTGCAACGAAAACGAGGACTTAGCAGAGTAAGTCTTACTTTTAATTATTTTAACTCTTAATTTGCTCATAATTATACGCCTGTGGGCCATCATAGGCATGTTCGTCTACACATGAGAACTCGGTTTCTTCATTCGCATCCATTGTAACCTGAGCTTGAACTTGACCAGACTCCCTCGCCCATCGTCACTTCCGGTTAGTGCTTTATAGACGCGGAAGTTATTTTATCACAATTTATCTCAAAATATCGTTAATGGCTAAATATATATTACTCCAGTTCAGAAAATCTAGTTGTTTTATCATCAACATACACTATGCTATATAGGGGTGTCCAACCTGCATGTTGCTCTTTAAGTTTATCATTAAAATATTATTTATATTGCCAAGCCGGTTCTCGCCTCCTCCTTTATATTTAACTGCGTTACACTGGTGCCGAAACCCGGGAAAGAGGAGGGATGCCTGTCGCGGAGTCCTCGACACTGCCGTCCACCCGGGGGAGTACCACTGCCATCCGCCGGGGGATGGAGTAGACCGACCGCCCGGACGCGGTGAACAGCCGCCGTCCGCGAGGCGAGTGGGGACTGGACTCCCCGACCGCCTGGAGTGATGGAGCTGCTGCCAGGGGTGGAGAAGAGCCCTGCCATCCCCCAGATACGCTGAGGGGTCGAAAAAAGACCACCGTCCGCAAGGGGAGGAGGGAAGTGACTCCCCAACCACCTGGAACGGTAGGAGGAGTGTCCCCATGAGTCGCCGGGAACACGGAGGGGCGTTCTGTTCGCCGGGGGGTCATGGGTCTGACTCAGGTCCGCCTATATTTCCATTAAAAAAAAGTATACTGGTACACACTGCCAGCAACTTTGTCGCTGCAGGTCGCCAGTGGCTGGCGGTGAAGTCGCTAGTGGGTGTTCCCACTACTGGTTGCCTAGTAACGTTTATAAATGACATTCACTGATGTCATTCCATTGCTGTTGACAGCAAATCTCTTTTCTTGCTACTAAAAACAAAAATTTTGGAGGGAAAAGACTAAATATAAATGGAATCAGTACATAAAATGCTTTATATCAAAGATGAATGAGAAACCAGGCGTGCTGTTTGCCATAGCGGCTGTTTATCTGCGGCGAAAATGCAAATGCCGGTCTGTCTGGGTCCAAAAAATCCCTGTGATCTCAGATACACCTTTCCACGCAGTATTTTTCTTAAAAATGTCCTTGTACGTGGGAAGAGACATATCATAGAGCACTGGAAAATTTCTAACAGCAAGAATTACCCTTTCATTCATCTTTCCGTTACTGCAGGAGCTGAGAGAGAGAGAGAGAAGGATCACGTGAGCTCTCCCGTCTTGTCTCCTATTGGCTGTCGCTTCCGTTAGTCGCTCTTCATTTGAATAAAGTTGAAGTTGTCTCAACTTTGTCGCGTCACTGGACACGCCCACATCTAGTCGCCAACGGTCGCGACAGCTCGTGTCGCCGGAAGTCGCTGTGCTTTCATTGAAAATGAATGGTATGGAGTTGCTGTCGCGCGCGATGTCGCTGGAAGTGTGTACGCACCTTTAGGGCTTAGTATAAGTAGGTCACTCGAGACGCAGTTTAAGTGCTGATAGCGGTGAAATATGCTTGGTGAGACAGTTGCCATCACCTGGCCCAATAGTATGTTCCTGCAATACCGGAGGCTGCATTTTCAGGACCGCAGCCCTAGGACCGCATTTCTAGGACCATGTTTTTTTGTGACAGCGCCACCTACCGAATTGGAGAACTGCCAACCTAGGACTGCCCTGCTGTCCAAACTGCATCACAGTTGTTTTTAATGTAAATAATAATAAATATATATTCACATTTGTTACTCACACTCTGATTGTTGTCCATCTTCTATGTTGCCAGAGAAAATGCGGTCACTGGTCCTCTAATTCAGTAGGTGGCGTTGTCACTAAAAACCTAGGGGTCTAGAAATGCGGTCCTAGGACTTTGGTCCTGAAAATGCAGCCTCCAGTATCGCAGGATCATACTACTCTCACCAGGGGCGGACTGGCCATAGGGAGAACCATGAATTTCCCCAGTGGGCAAGCCGCGAAAAGGGGACGAACTGCCGACTTGTTTAGAATGGTGTTCCATAAGCCCAATTCTGTATGCTTTACAATCAGTGCCTCTTTTTTAATAGGTTATTTGGTTACAAAATTAATATCCTAAGCGTTTTAAAGTCTAATATTAAAGTTGTCAGACAATTTGTGCAAGTTGTGCAGTTATTGTCCAGCAAAAGTATCTGATTACCTTTACAGAACAAACATTTCTCTAAACAATATTCCCAACCACCTGGCAAACTGGTCCCTTCTAAAATGTATTCAAATATTTCATCTGGACTGTGCAAAAATGTTTCACTTCTTATATATTTCATTGATACCAAGGCTCAGAGCTCCCATTATCAGGGTTAAGATGTTTACTTTGTCACATTTATTCGATAACATTTGAAAAAAAAAATGTCTTCTATTACGTAGATTTTTAGACTGTTTCTGACAGGCTTGCCTAAAATAATCTCATAATTATTCACTGCATTGACGTTCTTAGCAGATGCTTCCTTATATGCAACTAGTTCTGTTTTTATCCATTCACTGCTTGACTTTTCTTTTTACTGGGTTCTTAGAGTCCCACAGTCATGGGAAACCTCGAAATATCATGACATTTTATAATAGTTATTTTCAGGCTTGTAAAGTCATGGAAATTAATACAATCTTATTTTTTTATTTTTTATTTCTATATTTTCTATTTAAATATATCTATATTAATATCTGTTCTAGTAATGATTATCTCTAAAATATGCTATTTGATTTGTCACTCTTTGTGAGTGTGATCTCTATAAAATAGTTTAAAAACCCTATCCAGTAATCCCAAACAACTGGAAAAGTCATGGAAATTCTTTGGTAAAAAAAGTGTTTTTTATTTTTTATTTATTTATACTGTATCTGAAAAAAGGTTCTACAATCTAAATATGCATTGTGTTGGTAGGAGGGATTGAGAAAAAGTGTGCAAAACAATTGGGAGCATGGAATAATTGGATCTAACAAAGGAATGGATTTTTAATACAAAACAGTAGATACATTTTTATGGAAGTGAAAATCACAATCAGAGAGTTGTTTTTATTTAAAATGGGCCTATAGCTTTAATAACAGTATGCCATTTGAGGTAATTAAAAAATAAATAGAGTATTTCTGGACCTCCGTTATACACTGCACAGTCACACACTGTTTGAAACACAAGTCTTCTGAAATTTCAGCTACAAATCCCCCAACAAATTTAGAAAAACTTAATACACAATGTTGCATGCCTATTGAAAATAGACAAGTAAATCCTAAAAAACATTTTAAATGTGGCTCTGCAGACTTCAGACTTGTAAGTTGAACTGTGGTTTTCCTGTTTTTCATATGCAAATCAAGTAGTGACAATGGTTCAGCCTCAAAGAAGATTAAATAGGCTACTGGTGCATAAAGTTTTAATGACACTTTCTGAGAACATTTGAAGTTTGATGTGACTGAAAGAGAATCTTCTTAGGGAATTTTCTGGAAGAATGTTCACTGAGTTGTGTTAATATGTGACAATACATTTCACTGGTTTGCCATATGTAATCCTGTTTAATCCTTGTTTTTTTACTAAATGTGTGTGTGTGCCGTATAAAAATAGTTTTTAAATAAAAAGCAAACCTAACAAACAAATACTGTTGTAGTGGTAGATTTGTGGGGTGGGCATTCTATTCTGAAGTGTGTGTAATGTAATTTCAATGAGATTGTACAGCCTTGGCCCTTGTTTCCAACAGATGGCAGCATTTCGTTCAGATTATTATCACTGACAGACTACAGAAACATGTTCACTTTTCTAATCCCTGGGAGTTTTTGGCACATTCACAGACTGCCAAATGTTTGGAATAATGTACAGATTTAGATGTTTCTGAAGGAAATTGGTACTTTAATTCACCAAAGTGGCATTCAGCTGATAAAGTAAAGTTAAGACATCACTGATATAAAAAACAGCACCAGCACAATAAAAAAATACAATTAAATGTTTTTCATCAAATCTAGACATGCAGGCCCCAGTTTTAACAGCCATCACTCCAACACTTTATCCTTGAGTAATTATGCTAAATTGCTAATTTGGTTCTAGAAAATCACTTGCCATTATATAAAACACTGCTGAAAGCTATTTGGTTTATTAAATGAAATATTAAATGAAGATTAACATTGTCTTGAGTTGCCACAGTATGCAATAGACTGGCATGTCTTAAGGTCAATATTAGGTAAAAAATTGCAAAATACAAACAGCTTTCTCTAAAAAACCCGGCAGTCAATCATTGTTTTGAGGAATGAAGGCTATACACAATGCTTGAAATAGACAAAAAACTGAAGATTTCATACAAAGGTGATCACTACAGTCTTCAAGACAAAGGACAACTGGCTCTAACAAGGACAGAAAGAGATGTGGAAGGCCAGAAAGAGTTGAATTAAACAAGAGAATAAGTACATCAGAGTCTCTAGTTTGAGAAATAGGCACCTCACATGTCCTCAACTGACAGCTTCATTGAATTCTACCCGCACAACACCAGTTTCATCTACAACAGTAAAGAGAAGACTCGGGGGTGCAGAAATTATGGGAAGAGTTGCAAAGAAAAATACGCTTTTGAAACCGAAAAAGAAAAAGAAAAGGATCGAGTGAGCAAAGAAAAACAGACATTGGACAACAGATAATTGGAAAAGAGTGTTATGGATCTTAAACCCATTGAGCTTTTGTGGGATCAGCTGTAAGGTGAGTGAGAAGTGCCAGACAAGACAGCCACATCTATGGCAAGTGCTACAGGAAGCGTCACCTGAGTATCTGGACAAACTGACAGATGCCAAGGATCTGCAAAGCTGTCATTGCTGCACATGGAGGATTTTTTGATGAGAACTCTTTGAAGTAGTTTAAGAAGTTCTGAATGTTTCTTTTCAAATTGTAATAGTAAATTAATAATGTTATTAATGTCCTGACTATACATTGTGATCAGCTGAAGCCACTTTGGTGAATAAAAGTACCAAATTCTTTTCATAAGAGCAAAATCTGTACATTATTCCAAACTTTTGGTCGCCAGTGTATTTAACAGACTTTTGTTTTTTTACCACTGTATTTATTTATTTAAACTTAGAAGATTATAAGATCTATAAATTTGTGCATTTATGTAAATACCATTGTTTCAAATAATAATGGTAATGCGATGACTACAATATGAAAACACCATTTGCCATAATTAGAAGGTGAAAAAAAGGATGTTTTTATAGTTACTTTTATTGGATAAACTGTACACTAAATATGTCGGGACTATTTTGACTGGTCCATAAAATCATAGTTATAATCTCTGCTACTTCTGATTATTCAAGAATAATGTTTTTGAAATAAGATCAAAAACAGATAATAAAAACAACTAACTAACTAACGCAGCAGGATCTTCTGAATGGCTAAAGACAAAAAAATACAAACATTTACTCAAAATAAAAAAAACCTGAAAATGATCATTCCGATTTTGCTGTCTCTACTCTTCTGATGAAATTCCGACCGGCTATGACAACGCCGTTAAGTCTCCTCCCATCAAACACACCCACGGCCTGCGACGACGCCTACATGGCTGGATATTGTAGTTTTATTCCTTGTGCGTTGAATGGTGACGCTGGAGCACGCATCAGCGTGAAAACTACAATACTCATCACTAACAGACACAAGCGCGCTGAATGGTGGATGATAGTAGGCGATTAGGTGGTTCTCTGAGTGCGATACAGTCAAATACTTTATCATGCCGATAGGCCACGTAGGGAAGAGGACATTTCTAAAGTGACTTCGATCTCTTTATTTTTTCATTTTAACCTCTGCTTTACACAACCAGCGATCCAACACAGGGTAGAACTACGGTGTCGCGCCGCACGGTCGTCCTTGTTTCGGGCTTTTTGACAGGTTCATCACACGGTCTCTTCCTCTACTTCCTCACTGTACAGATATGCATCGCTTGCAATCGCTAGCAGCTCGATCATTGATCGCTGGGCCTCTTGATCAATACACCCCCTTTGCGCTGACCTCTTTGCCTAGTTTTACCGGGGTGAGACACAAATCTCAAGGTCCGTCCGTAGAGAAGTACAGGCAGATGCGCTTCAGCTCCGCCGAGGCGAAAGTGGCTGCTGGGCGTCTGAATGGTAAATTGCGGGAGAAGACCCTGACAATGGAGACACTCAACCCGCATGTGAAGGCTGTGGAGTACGCCGTGAGAGGACCCATCGTCATCAAAGCTGGAGAAATAGAGAGATACTTAGAGGAGGTGAGAAAATCACTGCAGGGGTCAATACTCCACAGTTTCATAGATGATGTTGAAATATGTGGTTGTTTCTTCAACTTTGGCAATGTGGACTTCTACACTGCAAAAAATTAATTTCTTTATTGCTGTTTTTGTCTTATCAAGTTAAAAATATCTAAAATTTCTTAAAGTAAGATATGTTCACTTGATAAGCAAAATGGCGTAAGATATTCAGTCTTGTTTTCAGAGAAATCTGACGAAATAAACTTTATGCTTAAAACATTGAATTAAGTTTATTTTTCTATCTTACCACGTTGGCATATAGTTCTTTCTTGTTTTAAGCATAAACCTCACCAAATTTAGTTGGATTTTTCTGAAAACAAGACGAAATATCTTATGCCATTTTGCTTGTAAAGTTTATTTATCATATTTTAGGAATGTTGAGATATTTTTACTAGAGAACAAGATACAAATACTAATTTAAATTTTGTTGTTGTTGTTTGTAGTGCAGAAAGTAAAGTCTCCTTAAAAAAAATTTCAGTCCTTTTTGAAAATATTTTTTTTTTACCTTTTGCAACTAACAACATCAAACAGTGTATGTACTGGTACATGGATTACAGGATATTAATGTCATGTTTGCCTGGAAAAGTCCCACCACAGTGTCATTTCCACCACATCTTAAATTCAGTATTGTATTTAATTACATTTGATTTTAAACGGTTTTTTTTTTATTCATTTGTTTAATGTATACTTTAATACACACAATTCGGTAATGTTTTCATACTTTTAGTATAATTTGGCAAAATGACAGCTTGAAATGATGCCCAATAAAAAGATTCTTCTCACAAGTGATATTTACCTTAATTTTTCTCATATTTCATCTCAAGCATGCTCTTCACTGACAATTTTGTCAACTTAACAATTAGGGTACAATGGGGCTAAAGGCACACCTCAAGGAAGATTAGCTTTATCTTTTCTCAAAATGTATCAGGATCGAAAATTGTTATTCCTATTGTACATTGAAAAATAATTTGTCAACTGCTTTTTTTTAATATATTTTTAATTTCATTTTATTTTTTAGTAACAAACTAAGATAATGTTTATTTAAAATAACGACTTCTGGAAAGGGTTAACGATTTCCTGTTAATTTCAAACACATTCTGCATTTCATTTAAGTATTCTATAAACAAATAAATCTTCATTGTGATTGGATCAGTCAACGTGAGCCCACTTTGAACATTTTTCATAACAAATGTACCCTCCCCCCATCCTAACTTAAACAACTAGTTTTATAGGGGACCTTTTTCACCTTCAAGGGGGCTTTTTACCCCCAAACGCTATCCTTTCATATTGGACAGTAATTGAATTTTTTTTTTTTATTGAATCACCTTGAACAAAACTGAAAATAACAAATAAGTATTTTGTCTTAATATAAATGTGATAATTTCAGTGATTGTCTTTAGCTACATACATTTGCAACAAATTGCC
Source organism: Xyrauchen texanus (assembly GCF_025860055.1). Classification (NCBI taxonomy): domain Eukaryota; kingdom Metazoa; phylum Chordata; class Actinopteri; order Cypriniformes; family Catostomidae; genus Xyrauchen; species Xyrauchen texanus. The sequence goes on from NC_068276.1 coordinate 38,998,553, forward strand.
CAAAAACAACCTTTAGATATTACACACAATGATCTCATGGATCTTATTTTTCAGTGTATAGGAGTGTAACAGGTGTTTAGGAGAGTACTGTGGTAGGTTTTTTTGATTTTTAGTGGTTTGGGAGAAAATAGGGTCCTGTTGGACCCTTCACTAACGTAAACATTTATTAGGAGCAAAATTATTTGGTTAGGTGGAAATGACGCCACCACTGTGGAAATGTCGTAGGTTTTGAAAACTTGATAGAATTTGTTTTTTCACTTTTTGTTTAGATTATCATATTTGTATTAATTTGTATTGTTATATTAGATTTTCATAGTTTAATAATAAAAAGCCTATAAATAAGCTATAAAAGTCTATATATAAAAGGCATTTGAAAGGTACTAAAAATAGACTTTAATAAAAGCATGGTAAAATGTTTCCACAGTCTCATGTGAATTCGTAAGAATAATAAGAGAAAAAAAAATCACAAATTTGGTGTCACATATTTTGTACAAACAATCAAATCCATTGTTCTTTCATTATGCACAAAACATATTTATCAACTGCAGGCATGGTCATAGCTTCACATGTATGGTTAGGTTTAGGTATGGGCTTTGGGTAAGGGGTTAAAATTACTTTATATATCACAAAAGTGTGTTCCGTTACTATCTTCATTATGTTTGTATACTATTCTGATGATAGAAAAACTTTGTAATATGGCACTTTTTGTACCACTGTCTCCCTAAGATGATTCGCTGATGTTTTTCCTCTTTTGTAAGTCGCTTTGGATAAAACATAGAGTTAAAAAAGGAATACATTATTTGGTAAAGAATAAAACTGATTTCAGCTGGGTGCTACTTAAAAACACTTAAGCAATGCATCCTTGATTGAAAAACACGAAGGAAATATGCATTTCTTTTAACTTATTTTTTGTGAATACATGAAATGTAACTTTTTAAAAAGGCTAAACATGTGTGTTCAATTGCACATTTTCATATATAATTTCACTGGTATCGGCACCGACTACTGAAATTTAGTTACAAGAAAACACTACTGTTAGGTTTACCTTTTCCCCTACACACACACACACAGTTTAAAAATGAAACAAAATATCAGGGTCTGGGTTAGGTTGAAGTCGTACATTTTCATATGAATGAAGTTGTACGATTTCTTACAAATTCAATATCTCGTACTATACTTTTGAATTTCAAGTTGAAATCTGCTCATCAATTTTAATAAAACTCAACCCCTGGGACATACAATTGCCTGAAGTTGAAGAAAAACCTAGGCCTACATGTCAATGTGTAATGATAGAAACTGCTCTGCCAATTCTATAGTTAGCAAACAGTAGTTGCATAAGTAAATCTTCTCCCTTAAAGATGTTCAACCACAGGTGCAGAGCAGATGAGAAATAATATGTTTTTAGTAATTTTAGGCTCATTAATAACTAATTTTAAAACTTCAGAAATAATCAAACATACTGTAAGATCATTTCTAAACCAGTTTTTGTTGGTTGGGTTAGATGACATTCCCTCAGGGACATGCAACTGTTGCTACTGCTGGAAATAGCCGAAGTAATATACACAATGATTACCTCACAGCATGCCTTGGCTCATCTCTCTCATTTTTTCTTTTCTTTTCTTTTGTACAAAAGGGTATTGAATGGAAACATCCATCACAGGCCACATAAAAGTAATTTTAGGCTTTAACCTACTTTCGCATCTACAATCAAAGCAGTGCAACAAAAGAGTCTAATTCATACAAAGCTGACCATTCGGCAATCATGTTCCTTTTACTCCCTTTACCATGACATAAAAGTTTGTTTTAGCTTGCAGACTCAGTCATGACAGATACGCACTCAGAAAGAGACCTCTAAATATAGACCATGAACTGGTGCCTGCTGGAGCTTCAATGATGGTGGGACTGTGCACTGGCATGCCCTCAGCACATGACTGGATGGAACTGTGATTTTACCCATGTAATATGTTTTTGAGCATGGTATTTTATACTATAATGACACAACCTGTTAATGAAGGTTCAAACAAATGGCTCAACATAGGTGGATATAATCATTTGATTTCCTACAGCAGTTTAATCCTTTCAGATGATTTGATGTGTACATTGGAACATGATATAGTTCATCATATAATGGACACCTCTCTCATTGTTCAACAGGGCAGTACAAAACCCTTCTCTGAGGTTATCAGAGCCAACATTGGTGATGCACACGCCATGGGACAGCAACCAATCACCTTCCTCAGACAGGTAACGAAAACTATCCAACATGCAAATTAAATTTCCCTGAACAGTTCATTGCTCAAGGCACATTGTGGAATAACAATAAACAAATCATTGTTTTATTAATTACAAAATTCCTCTGCAGCCTTAGAACAGATTCTTCAGCTCAGTGAATACCCTAACCCGTTAACACGTGGTAATAAGATGCGTCTTGGGTTTTCAGATAACATGTGGTTAGGTGAGACTCATTGCTGTTTACACCTGGTCAGTTAAAGGGTTAGTTCACCCAAAAATGAAAATTATCCCATAATTTACTCACCCTCAAGCCATCCTAGTTGTATATGACTTTCTTCTTTCAGCAAAACACAATCGGAGTTACTATATAAAAAAATGGCTCTTCAAAGTTTTATAATGGGAGTGAATGGTACCTTAGATTTTGAAGCCCAAAAAAAAAAGCACATCCATCCATCAAAAAAGTAATCCATACGGATCCAAGGGGGTTAATAAAGGCCTTCTGAAGTGAAGCGATGCGTTTTTGTAAGAAAAATATCCGTATTTATAACTTCATATACTATAATCACTGGCTTCCTCTATCCTCTGCGCTTCTGCGTTCATCACTTCTCACCGGAGGTTACGCTACACCTACGTCATATGCTGGAACTCGACTCTCTCATGAACGCATGTACAGCCATAACCCGAAGCCAGTGATTGTAGTTTATTATGTTATAAATATGCATATTTTTCTTACAAAAGCACATTGCTTCACTTCAAAAGGCCTTTATTAACCCCCTGGAGTCGTATGGATTACTTTTTTGATTGATGAATGCGCTTTTTTGGGCTTCAAAATCTAAGGTACCATTCACTCCCATTATAAAGCTTTGAAGAGCCAGGATATCTTTTAATATAACTCCGATTGTGTTTGGCTGAAAGAAGAAAGTCATACAACTAGAATGGCTTGAGTAAATTATGGGATAATTTTCATTTTTGTGTGAACTAATCCATTAAATGCATCCTGTGACCACTTGTGTTTGAATTTCTAGGTGAGGGTCTCTGAGTTCATGATGACATGCAGTACATCAGTCATTATGTCAAAGTGTTACTGCATGACAATAAACTTAAAAAGTCCAAAAGCATGAATAAAACTGCCGCTCTGTTTCTCCCAGATGCAGTTGAAATCTAAAAACAACACATTTCGAGCAGAATTCTTTGTTATTTTAGTGGATTGCCTGTGTTCGCTGAGCTTCTGATGTGTTTTCATCTGTGTCTCTTCATGTTAACACTAGACACACTGAAGAATTTCTGTGAAGAACTCGTACTTGTTCAAATATTCGGAATGGATGGTTATTTCCTTTTTAAAGCTACTTGTAACCGGCAAAGTTTGAGCTCTTGTTTTAGCATAGTTGTTGAATGACTGTTAAGAGGTGGCGCTTCACTGTTGTCCAGGACACATCGGAACAGATTAGTGTTTATATCTGCATTGTGATCATATGCGTTTTTGACTAACTCCACTGCAGTATGTGCTTTTGTGATCTGATCACAAAATGTTTGCACAGCGTTTCCACCTGTTTTAACGCTGAACACTTGTGATCGGATCACCAAAAATGCTCCTTAAAACCAAGTGTAAACGGGGTCTAAACGACTGGGCTATCATTTAGCTGTATAAATTACATTAGTATCCTGGAAACAAGATCAAAGAAAACTTTAAGACTTTAGATGTTTCTGGTTAATGCAATATTTAAATCCGATTTCTCATTTACCATTGATGGTTGTGTTCATTGTATATCATGAAATTAGCTTTTGTTGATCACTCACAGTTTTGGAAGGCACTGCAAATTCCAGTGGAAGATGGCCTCTTGTGATTGGCCTAGTTTAGTCAGAGTTGATCTAGCCTGTCAGTATGAGCTGAACAAAAGCTTGTGTGATGGACTGAGCCGGTCTCTGCGCAATTATAGCTGCAGCATGTGACATGGAAATAAATTTGCATGAAATCCAATTGGACATAGCTTTGCATACTAACGTGGTCATCTCTAGTCAGTGTGGTCAATGTGTTGCTTTTCTCACAAAAGAGAGGCTGCCTCCAGCCTGAATGTTTATGGGTTGGAAACTTTGGGAGGAGCTGGATTCTGCTAGCCATCTGCTTATAACTCTTTTGCTAGGGAACAAAACTCTTCCTCCCAGCACTGAGCAAAGAAGCTTACAGTAATGCACATTATCCATCCCCATGCCTCTTATTGGTCAATGGAACAAAATGTTAACAGTGGAATACTGTCAGAATCAGAACTCATTAGATTAACTGCATTGTAGTCTCTGATTCAGCTTTGCTGTTTCATTGCAGGTGGTGGCTCTCTGCACTTTTCCTGAGCTGTTGGACAGCCCCGGTTTCCCAGAGGATGCGAAACAGAGAGCACGGCGTATCCTGCAAGGCTGTGGGGGACTTAGTCTTGGTATGTGCGTTTGCTCCTAAAGATGCGTTGTTGAAACTAGTGAAAACCTTGATATTAACTTTAATGTTTTGCTTTGGTTGGCTTTTTAGTTTTAAATTATAAATGCAATTTTCAGCATGCCTCTATAGCTATGGTAAAATGCCCTGTTATTGTAATTCACACAACTCTCTGGATGCTGGAGAACAATAGAACTGTACCACAATACTCAGTGCCAGTGTAATTTTGCTACATTAAGTGTTTTATGAGTGCTAACTTGTATGTTTCTGTCGCAGGGTCATATAGTGCAAGCCCGGGTGTAGAGAACATCCGCAAAGATATTGCAGCTTACATTAAACAAAGAGATGAGGGAGTGCCTTCTAACTGGGAAAACATATACCTCACCACTGGAGCAAGTGATGGCATTATGGTAAGTGATGGTATACAGTGGCCCCAAAAAGAATTTGGACACTTAAGTCAATGCAAAGTATGAATGTCTTTGCATTATAAAAAATTAAAAGAAAAAAATCAAATAAACCAATGTTTGTGTGGTTTCAAATGATAAAATAATAGATAAATAGTTTATTGTTCAAAATCAAGACCATGTACATTGACACTATCTAGTTGTCAAATTGTGTGGGACATGTCCTTAATATGCATTTTGATTTTGTTTTAAAGACTATTCTGCGACTGCTAGTTTCTGGGAAAGGCTGTTCTCGGGCTGGTGTAATGATCCCCATCCCTCAGTACCCTCTCTACTCCGCTGCTATCTCAGAGATGGACGCAGTACAGATCAACTACTACTTGGACGAGGACAACTGCTGGGCCCTGGACATCAATGAACTTCACAGAGCTTATCAGGCTGCCAAACACCATTGCCAGCCTCGAGTCATTTGCATCATTAACCCTGGCAACCCTACTGGTAGGAAAATTATAAAGCTTTCTTATCATGTGTGCTTGGAAACCTAATACCACATGTTATTTAGATTCAATAGCATGTGCACTGGAAAGATGAGAATGTCCACCTTGCGTCATGCAGTCATGATCTTTCTCTAATATTTGTAAAGACAGTGCCAGTGCTTTGACCTCATGTGTAATTATAAATGATCATTTGACAGTGCTTGGAGAGAGTACTGTATCTCATCTTAATATATTGCAAGATGACTGATGAAGGTGTTGAATATCTGTTGCCCTGATTTCCTTCATGCCTCTTTAACCTTTCACAGGTCAAGTCCAGAGTAAAAAATGCATTGAAGAAGTCTTGCACTTTGCCTATGAAGAGAATCTTTTTGTTATGTCAGATGAGGTAATACCATCTGTGCTCTTATGTTCAACAGTTGAATTAAAAAGACTTAGTTTAGGTCCAGCATTAGGGATGCACTGATGATAAAACTCTTCCGATACCTGAAATGATACCGATCCGAGTGTTGTTTTTTTCATTTTCAGTTGAGAATATCTACTGTATACTTGAATGTGCTATACTAATTTGGGTATTTTTTTTTTTTTTTATAAATGTAAAGAAACAAACCTCTAACTACACATTATTTCAATATAAATGTATAGCCTATTGAGAAAAACTTTGTTAACTAGTCTTCTGGATGAGGCAGCAGCAAAATGAACAGTAATTCTAGTGAAAGTCTTGGGTAGAAAAGAAGCCAGTTTTCTTTGCACAATTTTTGTAATTGGACTTAGATCTCTTTTTCTTTGTTCACTTTAGTTGTAAGATATCAGTCCACTTTTTTCATTCACAGTTAATTTTTTGGATCCAGTCAACTTAAATATTGTTGTAATTTGTAAACGAATAATAATGATAAAATAATAAATTATTATTATTACTAACATTTAGAATTTTATAATACAAGAGTAATGTATTTTAGTCATGCACTTTTAAATTTAAAACCCTCTTGCTTTTATTATGAAGTCCTGTTAGTGTCTGTATTTGGGCTAGTTCACTGTAGTTTTATTCGCTTATTCAAAATCTGGTGAAATGCTCCTCCGGTGCCATTCTAAATGCATGTTATTAGTGAACCGAATTATCGAGCAGCTACATTTGAAATGCTGTTTGTGTGGAATGCTTACATACTGCACGCCGCTCTGAGAGCTGGAGTGCATCACCAGCCTGCGCGTGCTATGCGTTTGTGTCGATAGAGCCACGTCATTCAATAATGCGGAGCGCATGCAGGGCCGTAGCTAGTGGGGTGAAAGGTGGTAATGATTCTAGGGGCCCAAAAGGTTAGGGAACCCCATAACAAATTCTAAACTGTATTTTTTAATAGGAACCGGGCCCAGAGCAGTGTACAGTCAGGGGGCGCAGATACCTTGTTACGGCCCTGTGTGCATGCAAACTAGATATTTACTTGTTAAACACAGCCTTTTGCGATTCATAAAGCTATTGCATGTCTTGGAGTTTGACGGTAACGAACATGACGAACACACAGTATCAGATTTGGATCGGGCACGTCAGACCTATACCGATCCGTCTAAAAACTTCAGTATCGAAGCCGGCAATCTAGGTATCGGATCAGTGCATCCCTATTTAGCATATGTTGCTCTACATTAGGGCTGGGAAATATTAATATTCTAAAATATTGCTCACAAATTCAAAATAAAAGAAAAAAAACTGACTCACAAACTCCTTGCATTACTAAAATATATTCACAATCATTTAATGGGTGATATAAAATTAATTGTGAATATTGCAATGCACTTTTTGGTCATTAAAGGAATGTTCCGGTCTAAATACAAGTTAAGCTCAATCGATTGCATTTGTGGCATATTGTTGATCACCACCCAAAAAAATATTTGGACTCGGCCCTCCTTTTCTTTAAAAATAATATTTAATTTGCACTTAAAATGGAAGTGAATGGGGCCAGATGTAAACATTATACAGTACACGTTAACAAGATAAAATTGCTCACTAACCATGTCTGTGTAAAGTTATATCCATTGCCATTATGACGTAAAGCCGATAAACTTTGTAATCCAGGTAAATTATTTTATCATACTAAAATCACGTAGAACAGATTTAATCATACAGAAATCACATTAACACATAATATTTTCATTTTATGCCCATACTTTTAAAACAGTGTGTATTTTAATGTTTATGGACTGGCCTGCCAATTCCATTGTAAGTGCGTTACTGTAAATACAATTTATGTATTTTTTTTTTTTTAAACAAACGAGGGACAAATTTCATATCGGTGCATATAAATGAAAATGATTCAATATTATACTTTGTGTTCATTAAGTGAAAGAGAGTGTGGAAAACAGAGCAGAGTTGCAATTTGTAAGGTTTGCACCGTTCTACTGAGGTGGAACTACCGTTAAAACGTTTAACACAACTAATTTGATTACTTACCTTAAAGCTCGACACGGCAAGGAAAGTTACAAGTTTGTTAAAGTTAAAGCGTAGGTTGCTTCAGCTAAAAAGTGACAAGCTTCATCATACAGAATTCAGTTAATGTGAGTTTAATGCGCTTTTTACTTTCTGTGTTTCGTTTATAACTGATACCATTTACTCTGAAACATGGACGTACATGGAGAATGAAGTTATTTAAATTTCTTTTGAGCTTGGGTAATTAATTATCAGTGATTTGCAACAAAGTAGCATTAAAAAGCAGAACCACCAATCTATCGGTTTTAGCACACAAATGCAGGACAATATTGAGAATTTCTTAGTTATATCCCCCAGCCCTACTCTTAGTCTTATATTTAAACACATTTAAGCCTGACATTTTCAGGAAGTACATGTGCCTTGACCACCTACATTCTGCTCTAATTTTAAATGCTTGACTTCCACATGACCACCATGTTCTCAGTGTTGGTTTGTGCTGTTACTGGCAGGTGTATCAGGACAATGTGTACGCTCCTGACTGTCAGTTCCACTCCTTCAAGAAGGTGCTATATGAGATGGGTCCTGAGTACTTTAACAGTGTGGAAGTTGTCTCCTTTCATTCCACCTCCAAAGGATACACGGGAGAGTGAGTATCGCTGTCTGTGACCCTTTGCTGAGGTCTGCATGTGTCTCTTTAATTTGATATGGCTTCTCCAAGATCAGTTTTCGCTGGGACAAATTCACATGACATAACCACAATAACCTGAAACATGTTTAGAAGACACCTGGCTTTGTCATTTATAATTTTAAATAGAAATATAAAATCAACCACCCTGTAAAATTTGTCATTATGATTATCGCCATTTGTAAGGAAAATCTTAACTGGTTACAGTTTTAGAAGCAGCTCAGGAACTGATCTTGAGGCAGTGCACTGTTGCATTAAATCCATTATTTGTTATAACAGTAAGTAACCACTATTCCTTTATGCTCAAGACCATTCAAAATACAGTTCCTCTATTTCAGCACAATTCAATTAAGTATCTAACACCATTCAGAATGTGTTCTGACTGGTATAAAATAGCTTTCATTGTTTCTGTTACAAGTTTAAACAGATAGGCCTTTCGCAATTGAATAAAGCAACTTGCCCTATGATTCATTGAACTAATTTGACATGTCCTTCCACAAGGTGTGGCTTCAGGGGTGGATATATGGAGGTAGTCAACATGGATCCTGAAATCAAGGCCCAGCTGGAGAAGCTTTTATCAGTGAGACTATGTCCCCCCTTGGCTGGCCAGGTTGCAATGGATGTCATTGTCAACCCTCCACAACCAGAAGAACCCTCGTTCAACCAATTCCATCAGGTCAGTGTAGTACTGTTCTAGAGCAGTACAAAGACAATGGATGGGACAATAGCTTAGTTTGTATTCATTTTTGTGTATGCAAGCCTGTAAGTATAATAATATACGCATTCCAGAAGCATACTTTGGCTTTAACTGGGCATGTTCGTGTTTGTCTGATCTCTCAAAGGAAAAATCTGCTGTGCTGGGTGCTTTAGCAGAGAAAGCAAATCTAACTGAGCAGATCCTGAATGCGGTTCCAGGAATCAAGTGCAACCCCGTCCAGGGAGCCATGTACGCTTTTCCCCGCATCTTTATCCCTCAAAAGGCAGTGGAGGAAGCCAAGGCAAGTGCTCCTACTTGGGCTTGCTTGTGTAATCCTGTTGCTTTTGATAGCTGAACTTTGTTTTCCACAAGTTTCCAGGACACCCTACGTTGTTCGACAAGGCGTAACCAGTAAAACCAGTTCACCAGGCTGTACCCATTAATCGCCAAACAAAATCCAGCTGTGTAAACCTGCCTTTTAAATGCTAGCCATGATGTGCAGACTTTTTCATTGCTTGTTTCCATGAATGGAAAGATATTTCCAACATACACACACAGTTATCCCTGTTCGAATACATCCTACAGCTGTGCAGAACTGATTGGATATTTTTTTCAGAACGGATACTTAAAGAAATATTCCAGGTTCAAAACAAGTTAAGCTCAATCAACAGCATTTTGGCCATAATGTTGATTACCACAAAAAATTATTAACTCTTCACTTACAATAGATGTGAATGGGGGGGCACATTTTTGAATGTTAAAATACAAACTTTTTCAAAAGTAAAGCCACAAGACAAACAATATGTGTATTAACATGATACTACTTACTAACCTTTTCTGTGTAAAGTTATAGCTAATTTTATAACTTCATTGCCATGACGAAGTAATGCCATCAAACATTAAAATGACAATTTATACTACTTTACAGCTCAAATTATATGCTAGTTTTAACAGAAGGATTGTAAGTGCTTTTATACAGTTTTAAGCTTCACATTTCTGCCTTTTTAAACCCTCCAAAAATTGGTCATATTTTATGGAATCAACATGAATCCATTACAAAAAAAAAATGTTTGCCAGATGTTTGCAGCTCTTAATCGGTAGTGGTGAACCTGCAGCAAACCTATGGCAACTATGGACAATTTGCTGCAAGCTTGCCGCAAAACTAATTTGCATTTGAAAATGATCTGTGGTGAATTTGTGGCAAGTTTGCAGTGAACTCTTACATTTTTATAAGGGAATGCCACAAATGTTGTCAATTGAACTTAACATATATTGAATTCGGAATAATATCTTAGAATGTTTACATGGAATGCTACTTTTCTACCCGGCTATTCTTCCACTTAACAATTTAGTCTTCAAACCTTTGTGTCCTGTAACTCAAAAATTTGACTGATTTGACTTATCTTTTTGGCAGTCTCTAGGAATGCAGCCTGACATGCTCTACTGCCTGAGGTTGCTGGAGGATACTGGAATCTGTGTCGTTCCTGGTAGTGGTTTTGGGCAGAGAGATGGCACATACCATTTCAGGTAAACCTGGTCTTAAACATGAACCATTTTCATTTTTAGATGATTTCTTTGCACAAGTTTTGAAGCTTGAAACTGCCAAAATAAGAACTATTTTGAATCTAATTTCTCCCCCATTAAAGCGGACAGCCAGTTTTGCTATAGACCATTTCAAGCATGTAAACAATAACAAGGAATTTGAATGGAGGTGTTCCTGTAGCACTTCAGGTATCATTAACAGATCCTTTAAATAGGGCTCTGAGTTAACATATTTTCCTCAAATAATCTCAAACATTTACCTGAGGTGACTTATCCAGATGTTTTGTTGATACTGAGCATCTACATGCGAGAGGCGATGAAAATGCATCGTAGTTTAGCTTCTCACAATTATTTCCTCAGCGGAGAGCTCTGGAACAATCACTCCTGTTATAACACAATCGTTCTATGCAAGTCTTGTCACTCTGCAGACTTCTTTGGAACGCGCTTGGGCATTTCAAATTTCAAATCAGCAGTAAAATCGGACAACACTTGTATCATAAATTGTGCTTCTTTATGTCAGATTACACTAAAATAAAAATTCCCTGCTTTTATAGATAATGTGCATTCTCAAGTTGATTGACAGTTGATGTCTGTATCTAAACGGTGACTGGCTCGTTTACCTGTAAGGCGGGACTTGCTTCCTACATTCGTTACCTGTGTGCTCTCCCATTAATTTTAATAGAAGTGAACTGTCTCTGCTAAATAGTTTCTGGTTATAATCAATGAAGCTGTCTGCGTGACCCGCAGACAAGGTAAGGATTTATTTTTTTAATGAAAAAAAAAAAATACATTTTTGTCTCCTTTCTTCTGGATAAAAGTGTCTGCTAAATGTAAAAGTAAATGAATTGCGGAGCTTAGTAATCGTGTTAAAGTCATTATGAATTAAGCTTTTTGTTGTTTTTGAATGAGGGTGCGTTCTGTTCCGAAGTAATCATCCCTATGCGCTTTGAAGACTTTACCATTCACTGTGAGAACATGCTTTTTAAAAATTATTTTAATGTTCCTTGTGGTTCACTTATAATATTACATTTTTTTGCACAAAAAAAACAGTAATATATTTGTAAAACATGAACAAGTTTCCACCTTCATTCTGACCCTCTGTCAGAAACTTTAACTGCCTCTCCTTTAAGACTTGACAATAATCACCCACTGTTATGATTGGCTCTCTGCTCTTGACTGACCCACTCTCTCCTTGCCATCTCACTGCTAGTGATGTAATGGTTTCACGGTATACCACAGTTTTAAAAAGAGACTGTTATCAAATGTTGACATTTATAATTCACAGTATTGCACTCACGGTATTACTTAGATTAATTTATTGTTTTCTAAAATCCAGGTAAAGGAATGAAAGTTTCCATTGTAAATATCAGTTCATTTAAGAGAGAATCCGCTATATTTACACAGTGTCATATAAACTTGATAAAATAAATCTCTAAATTGCAAAACAGTAGAAAATCGAGTGGTTTTAATGTTATCTTAAAGGGGGAGAACTAGATGGGTGATTTTTATTTATTTATTTATTTATATTTTTTTTAATTATTATATTTAGAAACTGTATAAATAAAACGTATGCGTAATTTGATCCATTTAACTTTGCATTGTTTTTCCTTCATTCAGAAGGTGCCCCTAATGGAAAACACCTGGAAAAAGTCTGATTTTAATACAGGCCTATGTATAAGTTATAATGTTGCCTGCATTTCAGAAATCCGTTAGGGATGGCATCAACGAACTTTAAAGATTATTAGAATTATTTATTCATCCAGAAAAATGCCCCAAATTCACATCCTGGGCCATCATCCAGTCCGATGAATCGTTGCTGTATTTTTCGAATAATCTTAGCAAGGCACCTTAATACGGTCAGATGCAAATGTCTTTGTTTGGTCTCATTGTTTCAGAATGACAATCCTACCACCCACTGAGAAACTGAAGGTACTCCTTGGCAAAGTGCAAGATTTCCATATCAAGTTCCTGAAAGAGTACTCCGCTCTGGAGCAGCCACAGAGATGAGATCTACCCTGATCTAGAGTATATAAGCTGGCCAGCTCTATCTCATGGCTACTTAACACACTAACCACTCATTTAAAGGGTTTTAATCCTAGTTTTGATGCATGATTGAAAGGATTCATAGAATTGACTTCCTATTTTTTGGAGGTGGTATGGTGGTAGTTTTGGGGAAATATTAGCTGTTTAGTCAGATGTAACACCAAGCTTGAATGCTGAAGAGCACACACAACAACAGACATTTCTTCTTCTTTTTTGTATTTAAATAATAAATTCTAAAACGTTACATGATCAGACACACGCTACCATAAATGAGATTCAACAACAAAGGTCAATAAGTTTCCAAATCAGGACACTTTTGCAGTTATTTGCACCAATGTGCAGAATTATTTAGATTTTGTTGGCAAGGCATTTCCCCCATAAAACATCTGCAATCTTTATTTAATATTCCTTCTATTCATGTTGCACCTTTATGAACTATTCAAATCTATTTTGGCTGATGCAAATTTAGCATTTTTTCACTTTGGCTGTATATTTAAAATGTCAAGGGGTTTTGTGACTGGAACGCTGACGGTACATGTTTTGGTTCTGGAAAGTTGACAGAAATACTTATGTAAACGTTTATGTTGGCCTCTCCATAGTTGTACTCATTGCCATGCAATGTACATGACAAACTTTAAATTTGTATTCTTTTTTTAAAATAAAATTTAAGAGAAGCTTCTGTTGAAGATTGTGAATAACAATGATTTATGGTGTCTCTGACTCTGTATTTTCACTGTAGATATTTGGCAGCATGGAATGCAGGGAGCACTTGTGGAAAAATTGATGGCCTATAATTAATGTTTACTTGTGTATTTTATACACTGCTTTAGTCATGCAAGCAATTTTATCATCGAAACTCTTTATCGTCATCCTGTTTGAAAGAAACTAGTTAATTGGATATTTTATTGGAATATTTACAAATTAAACGCATACCATTAGGCCAGATATATTTGTGCCAAAGTCAAAATATTTTGATTAACTAGTGGTTTTAACCATCCCTTTTTGACTTCTCATCTGTCATTTTACTTTTATATTAAAGCCATTAACAGAGCTTAATGCATATTCTATCACTTCATTTGAGGTGCCTTCAGGATTTAATGAACTGATTTTTATTCTCTCTACATGCAGTAATGTATCTTACAAAATTGTAATGAAATGTTTTTTGTTCTCTTCTTAATATAATGTTCCTTTTATGTAATTTTTGAGAATTGGCCCAGTGTTCACAAAATGTAAATACTAATATGAGCTGCAATTAAAGTTGTAGAAGTGGAGACTGTTAAAGCTGATTGCATCTGTTACAAGTTAAGTTTTCTTTTGTTTTTATTAAAGATGACGAAATGAAATGTTTACTTTGATCATTAAATATCAAAGTGTACAATCTTTCCATGTTTGTCCAATGTTTTTTGGGGATTAATGAAGTACTTTCAATCAACAGTAATGTTTTTATTTTGCTCTACATTTCAAATCATAAGTCTGGGAAAGCCTGGAATTATGAGAATTGTAATATTGTGATTACGAGGCTGGAAAAAGTAATCGAAATTAATAGAATCCTTAAAAAGACATGGAAATTTCTGTTCAGCTCTACATATAATAGTTAATTGGCCAGAAGCTGCTTTTTGAATGCAATATGTAAAATTACAGTTTTTTTCCATGGGGCCATGGAAACCCTGGTCTAAAAAAAAAAAAACATTCAGTAATGTATATGAAAACAAAAAATGGTTCCCAGTGGCCAGGAGTAAAATTAAATGTAAAACTAAATCTTCCTGTGTAAGTTCAAGGGATTGTTCACCCAAAATTAAAATTCTATTATTTACTCACCCTCATGTCATCCCAGATGTGCATGACTTTTTCTTCTGCAGAACACAGAGTATTTCAGCTCTGTAGGTCCTTACAATGCAAGTGAATGGCGGACAGAACTTTAAATCTTCAAAAAGCACATACAGGCACCTTAAAAGTAATCCATATGACCCCAGTGTTTAAATCAATGCATTCTGAAGCAATATGATGGGTGTGCGTGAGAAACAGGTCAATATTTAAGTCAACATTTTTTTTCATTTTAATTGTCACCTTTGACCAGCCCCAACCAGTAGGTGGCAATACGCAAGAAGAATGAAGGGCTAAAAAAAAAAAACAAGAATGAAAGTGAAGATTTATAATAAAAAGGACTTAAATATTTATGTTTCTCACCCACACCTATAATAGCTTTTGAAGACATTGATTTAACCACCGGAATCTTATGACTTTTTATTCTGACTTGGAGATTTAAAGTTCTAGTCACATTTATATAAATTGTATGGACCTACAGAGCTGAGACATTCTTCCAAAAATCTTTATGTTCTGCAGAAGAAATTCATACACATCTGATATGGCATGAGGGTGAGAAAACGATAAGCAGTTTAATTTTTGGGGCAACTATTCCTTTAACTGCTAATAGACTTTAGTTCAACTAACCACCTCTGCAGTAAGATGATGACCAACATGGTTGTGTAATGTAACTTACTGCCCTCTGAGCAATTAAATTACCTTGTAAACAGCAATGTACATTCCCAATATTGCCTTATTCAGAGGAATTTTTTTAATTACTTTTTTAATAAGAGTCTTGCACTTTCGTCAGCTGCTTTGCCTTGATGCCACAAATGGACCTCTACAAGTCTGGTTCATCCTTTGGACCAATTTCCAAATGCCTGAAGATACACGTTAATCTGAACAAACAACAGTATGCTAATATAAACACCATGGAACCACGCAGCCATCAAACCGCTCAGGAAGACGCTGCATTCTGTCTCCTAGAGATGAACACAGTTTGGTTTGTAAAAGTGCAAATAAATCCCAGAACAACAGCAAAGGACTTCAAAGATGCTGCAGGAAACTGGTAGTCTGGCATCTACATTCACAGTAAAACGAGTCCTATATCGACAACCTGAAAGGCTGCTCAGCAAAGAAAAAGCTTGTGCTTCAAACCTCAGTCCAATAGAAATTTGTGGGCAGAACTGAAAAAGCATGTGCGAGCAAGGAGGCCTACAAACCTAACCCATTTACACCAGTTCGGTCTGGAGGAATGGGCCAAAATTACAGCAACTTGTGAGAAGCTTGTGGAAGACTCCCCAAAACATTTGACCGGTCAAACAATTTAAAAGTCAATACTACCAATTACTAACCAAGTGTATGTAAACTTCTGACCCATTGGGAATGTGATTAAAGAAATATAAGGTGAAATAAACCATTGTCTCTATTATTCTGACATTTCACATTCTTATAATAAAACAGTGAACCCAACTGACCTTAGACATGTAATGTTTTCTACAATTAAATGTCAGGAATTGTGAAAATGTATTTGGTGTATGTAAACTTCTGACTTCAACTGAGATATAGATAGGCCTATATGCACACACAAACACACTGTATCGCTTGGCTTCTTTCAACAATGCTGAACAGCCAACATGGTCTTTGAGTAAGCAATCCTGATAGGAACTAAATGTTGGCATGTCATTAAAAGCTATTAGCTCAGCGAGTACTGACGCATACTACCACCTTGGCATCACAAGTTCAAATCCAGGATGTGCTGAGTGACTCCAGCCAGGTCTCCTAAGAAACCAAATTGGCCCAATTGCCAGGGAGGATAGTCACATGGGGTAACCTTCTCATGGTCACAAATAGTGGTTCTCACTCTTAATGTGTGCGCGGTAAGTTGTGCATGGATCGCGAAGAGTAGCACGAGCCTCCACATGCAGAGTCTCCATGGTGTTGTGCACAACGAGCAATGTGATAAGATGCGTATATTGACTCTCAGAAGTGGAGGCAACTGAGACTTGTTCTCTGCCTCTCGGATTGAGGTGAGTAACCGCACCACCACGAGGACCTACTAAGTAGTGGGTATTCCAAATTGGGAGATTTTTATTTATATTTATATATATTTGTAAAAAAAACAACACGTAATGCATTACCGAGCAACAACACACTGTAAACATGGCCAAGTGACAAGCATCAAATAAAGCAAAGACTTGATTATTTTTAAGAGATATTGAAGGACATTTTATTTAACAAAAACTTTTCACAGAAGTTATATACCTAAAGGTGCTTCATTTTCCTTGTATTTCATTATGCATGACCTCTCTCTCTCTCATAGATGTTTCACTCAGTGAAGGGACCAAAATGTTCTCAACATGCACCTGGATTGCTGACAAATATAGGCAATCATAGATTTAATTCCAACTAGTTCAAAACATAAATCACACTCTCAAATGTGACAGCAGCTGACACAAAGCTTAAATGACAATTACTTTAAATGTTATACATGTTATAGTCTCTTGTTCCAATTCTTAAAATATCAAAAGAAAGGAAAAAAGCAAAAATCTACAAATAAAATAAAGTGGTAAAAATTGAGTACAGATACATACAAACCTAAAAATGGATTGTGATGAAGTCTCATGGTGGTAATCTATTCTCTTGCTTTTTTGTTTTAGGATCGGTCTCCCTCTTATCTCATTGTCCATAAGAGTCACTCCTCTCCAACCAAAAGTCTCAAGTCCAGGGTCAAAACAGCATTTTATGGTTAGTTTTAAACTTGTGAAAACTATGACTAACTAAACAAATCCAAGTTACACAGAGTACAGAGCAATTACCCTTTTCTCTCTGAAGTGGGGTTTCCACTAGAGGGGCAGGCTAGGAGAGGAGGACGGGCAAGAAAGAATTACCAGGTGCAGATCATCTGTGCGTTTACTACAAGGGAATCGGGTGGTGAGGAACGGCCACATGTAATTTAATTTAAGGCAGCCCCAAATCAGATTTGAAACACACCCATTTATTTGTTGTGCAACTAGAACATTTTTAATCCCCACTGTTGGGAGCTGGAAAGATGCATGTGGCAGCCGGGTTTACTGGTGGGCACACTGCACTCCAGGGCCGTGATGTCCTCCTTCGTCATCTGAGCTGTCGTTGTATGCCTCGCGACGGTGACCACCAGAAGAGCTCTGGCTCAAATTGAATTCCTGCAAGTCCACCTCTTCTGCGTCACCAGATATGACAGGCGCATCAGCCCGTGTAGGCAGCAAGTACTCCAACTCCTACAAAAAAGTAAAGGAGGTATTAGGATGATGATGGGTACTACAAAATACCTCAATATTAAATGGGTAGTTAACCCAATTTTTTTTAATCAAATTACAAACCCATATGATTTCTTTAGTGGGATACAAAAGGATATTTTAGGTAGAACATTAGCCTCAGTCACCATTCATATTCATTACAACTTTTCCATACAATGTCAGTGCACAGTAACTGAAGCTAACCTTCTGCCTAACATCTCCTTTTGTGTTCCAAGGAATAAAGAAAAAGTCAAAGGGGTTTGGAACACAATGTTTAGTTTAATGTTGTATCAGCACCAAAAGGGCATTTTCATGGCAAGAACATGGTTAAACAATAAAATATGCAAATAAATAAAAAGCTAAAATGAAAAAAGGATAAACCAAATAAAAAAATCTCTTCATACAGAAATTATAATCCATTTAAGATTTTAGAAAATGTGGAACATAATGAAAATTCTTAGTTTTTGGAAGAAACTTCCCTTCAACAATCACTGCAATTAACTTACCGACAGTTTCTCTGGGCTTAACCAGTTGTTGTCTGGGAACTGCACATCAAACTTAATAAACAAGTCTCCTTTCTCAAAGGGGTTGCGGTACTGTGGCATGCCCTCTCCTCTAACAACTCTGACTGAACCTGCAAAGGACACAATTTTCAGTTTATGAATTAATCAGTTAAACCTCTAAACGAAGTGTCAAATTTATATAGAGGACTCACCTGGTTCAATGACTTTGCCAGCTGGGTATTTTACTACAATCTGTCTACCATCTAAGTGTTTCAATGTGAAATGGAACCCGCAAAGTGCTTCAACAAGGCCAATCTTATGGGTCATGTGCAAGTCGCTGGCCTCTCTTCTGAATGTCTGTTGAAAGAGGATTAGCTTTAGTTCTCCAGAAATAATATTTTGAACAAACAAATCATAAAACTGATGCTTTGTGATCTCATATTAGTCATAATCGGACAAGGGATGGGAACAGAGAACCGGTTCCACTTCGGGGGGAAAAACAAACAAACATTGAAACCAAATGATTATTGACTTTTGGTTCCAATAAACATTCTTGAACATGTATTTCTTGCCATTTAGCAGGGCTTCCCCTCTACTGAATCTCTTATTAGCCAGTTCTTATGAATCTACAGCACAACCAGTGTAGTCCGATTCCCAAAGAAATGACCCGAGCTGGTTCTTTTTGGTCATTCTGACATTCATTCTGATGTCCACCTCTAAAATGAATCAATATCTGCTACAGTGTTATGTAATGCTGCACTCATTGCTCTGGACACTTCAATCAGGCAGTTCAGTTACTGACTGGTTGTTCATTTGACAATGTGTAGTTAAAGACCTACACATTAGGAGTTTTGCTGTTAATAGTGGAACTTTATTTAAAAAAATGGATGTCATTATTTTTTATTTAATATGTAGTTACACAGTAGGACCGATTATTGGGTTTTTGAATATTGCATTTGTCTCTAAAAAGTCTTTAAAAATTAAAAAGTCTGTCAACACCTTTTTGAAAGAAGTTTAAATGCATCTATGATTTAATGCATCTACTCTGGTGAAATCTGACATTACAACATCTTCAGTTGGCAGTAAAAGCAATACAAATTGCATTTCCAAAGTCCTCCTCAAAAAGGAAGAACTATTAAACGGAACATTTCAGTATTGAAATAAAGATAAATCAGAATGGTTAAATACTTTACAATTTCACTCCCGAAATTTCAAAATGTCCAACAGCATGTTTATGAAAGACAGTCACTCCAATCTGCTTCATTATCCTGGAAGCTTAGCAGCCAAGAGGGCACTTCAGCCATACAACATGTGTCTGGCTTTATCGCAGCACTAGAGAATGTGTGCTTTATGACTCACAGCACCAAACACACACTCTGTTGCTGTTAATTAAACTTCTTAAGAGAGCCTTAGGATAAAGGCTACTTAACCTCTAAAAAAAATCTTGGTAAGGGACATTTTTTTATATAAATTTTTTACTCTCGCATTAATTATACGAGTTACCTTGCTTGCAGAATAATAATAAAAATATTTTGCCTGCATCTGATCAATTAGAACAATCCATTACTGTGATTAAAGGAATAGTTCAACCCAAATTGAGAATTCTCTTATTTATTCATCCTCATGCTATTTCAGATGTGTATGACTTTCTTCTGCGGAACCCAAACGAAGATTTGTATAAGAATATTTCAGCTCTGTTGGTCAATACAATGTAAGTGAGTGATTGCCAGAAATTTGAAGCTCCAAAAAAGGACAAGGGCAGCATAAAAGTAAACCAATATAACTCCAGTGGTCTAATAAATGTCTTCTGAACAGATATTATAGGTGTGGGTGAGAAACAGATCAATAATTAAATCCTTTTTTACTAGAAATCTCCATCTTTGACCAGCCCCAACCAGTAGGTGGCAATATACATTTAGAATGCAAATCGCCACAAACAAAAGAATTTGAAAATGAAAGAGGAGATTTAAAGTAAACATTCCTTGTATATTTATCTATTTCTCACCCACACCTATCATCTCGCTTCTGAAGACATAGATTTAACATCTGAAGTTGTATGGATTACTTTTATTTGCTTTGGTGGCCAGAATTTTGAAGGTCCAAAAACAATTCACTTGTATTGTATAGACCAGTGGTTCTCAACCGGTGGGTACGATGGAAGGGAAAAAAAACTGGAAAAACATTTTTTGGGGGCAAATTTTTTTTATCACTAAACTACTGTCATAAAAAGTTATAGTTTTGTATATACATAACTCCTGAATAAAAATTAAAATGTGTTTGGACTGATTTAAAAAAAAAAGTTTTGAACAAATTTGATTGGTTTGTCGATAGCGAGCGCAAATGCAGGTGATAAGCATCAGCGGTTTAATTAAGCGAGTCATTGAGTCGTTCATTCAAACGATTCGTTCAAACGGCCGATTCATCAAGAATGAGACAGATGTTTGTGAATGGGTCATTGAATCTTTGACTCAACCGATTCGTTCACAACACTGAATCATTCAAAACACGGTTATTGCTGTGAGATGCACTATGGCTATGCTGTGATCTTTGTTTGGATTCATTGGATCTATTTTCTGCAAATAGACCAAAACAGTCATTATTTCGTCTAAAATGTAAGTGACTTAATATTATTAACTTGTTTGTTGAACTGTCATATGAAATCAGTGTCACATTTTCAATCGTGAGGTGATGGTAAATTAAGTGATGGTCAATTGTCAGCTCGCTTGGTCGTCAGGTAGTGTGATGCATGTTGCTGAACTGTATTCAAATGTTATAAATATAAAAACACCACATTTTGAAATTGAACTGCAGTATGTTAATTTAGTTTATTTGTGTGTGCTGCGCTCATAGACTTTAGAAAATGGCGCTCATTCGTTTGATTTCAACCTGTCTTTGCAAGGCCGCGAAACTCATATTTTGCTCCTTGCAGACAAAGTGCACGCCTTCACACAAAAACTAGACCTCTGGCATGGCCGCATCAGTCGAGGAAACTGCGCCATGTTCCCCAGCCTTGCAGACTTTATCACTGATGCAGGCACGTCACACGATTTCTCCTCCCTATTTCAAGCAGCGTCTGAGCACCTGTCAGCAATGAGAAAACAATTTGCGACGTACTTTAAAGAGGATTATCGCTCTTTTGCATGGGTTCGAGATCCGTTTGTGTGCACAGCAAACGAGCTATCAATTGATATGCAGGAACACCTTATTGAGCTGAAGAGTGACAGCAGACTGAAGGAACTCTTTAGCTCCTGCCCTCTTTCGTCATTCTGGGCAGCATTGATGCAGGAATACCCTGAAGTCTGTGACGTCGCCTTGAAGATTCTCCTTCCTTTCGCGTCGACATATTTGTGTGAGGCAGGATTCTCAAAAATGACTGCACTCAAAACGAAATACCGCAATCGTGCACAAATCGAGGATGATTTGAGGCTATGTTTATCAAACATTGAGCCAAGAATTGAGGATCTTTGCAAGGCAAAGCAGGCTCAGGTCTCACATTAACATCACCTACCAGCAAGCTTCTGTAAAAAATGCAGATGATGCCTACTATTAGGCCTAGTAATAATAACAATAATAAAGCATAAATTAATATCAGAGGTCTGGTGCCAATTCCCAATTATAGCAATAGCCTAGTAATGATAATAGGCCTACTGATGATGATGATGATGATATTATTATTATTATTATTATTATTATTAATAACAACAACAATAAAGCATGTAACCTCATATAATTATATAGCAATAGCCTAGTAATGATGATAGGCCTACTACTACTCATAATAAAAATAATAATAATGCCTGCAAGCTCACATTAGAAGTCTGGTGCTACTGCCAATTATAATAATAATAATAACAACAACAACAACAACAAAGCATGGGGCAGGTCGGGGGGCACTGGGGCCCCAACTGCAATGAACCAGCTTTGGGGGGGCCCAGCTTGCAAAAGGTTGAGAACCCCAGGTATAGACTAACAGAGATTAAACGTTCATTTAAAACATCTTGATTTGTGTTTTGCAGAAAAGTCAATGATGTGAGAATTTTTATTTTGTGTGAACAATCCCTTTAAAATGGAAGTTAGCTACTCACTGAAAGGTTATCTTTTAAGTTTCTGATCTAAAATAGAAACAGCCACTATAGAAGCTCCTGAACTTTTGAAAAGTGAACGGCATCATACCTCATGCTCCTTTTCCTGCAGGACCAGAACAATGTCTCCAGGTTCTACGCCAGGTGCCTGGTCAGCCTCTCCGCCAAAGGTGATCTTCTGTCCATGCTTCATACCTTTATCCACGTGCACTTCCAGAATTTTCACCTCTTTAATCACCTTTTTGCCCTCACACTTTTTGCAGCGGTCCTTCTCACTTATCACTTCACCTGGAAAATTGAGACGTTTCCATTGAGAGGTTCTCATAATTTTTATCCTCCAGCTAGTCAGAACTGATGTAATAACTAGCAATAATCAAAGTACATTCAGATCCAGAATGCAATAGCTTACCTTCACCATTACAGTCAGTACACACTGACTGCATCTGTTGGACCATACCAGGCGCCAGCTGTCTGATCATAATGCGCATACCACGCCCCCTGCAGGCTGTACATTTCTGGACTGCACCAGACTTCCCTCCCTGGCTGCAGAGACAGAAAAACAGCAACAAGCATGAGCACATATAGACTTAAGCCAAAGTAAAAAAATCTTTACTAAAAAATTGGTGGTCAGTTCAGTTAATTTAATTTACAAATAGCAATATTACCAGGCTAATAAAAACAGGATTAGATAGGGTGTGGTTGGATGGAGAGAGAATACTTAAGCTACTTTTTTTTCTTTGTAAATTGTCATGAAAACACCCATACACTTAAAAATATAAAGAACCATTACTCACCCACTACAAGTGCTACACAGAACATTCTTGCTCAGTTGTAATTTGGTTGTTTTTCCATTGTACACGTCTTCAAGAGACACCCTATGAGAAACAAAGCAGTGTTAAAAAGCTCTTCTAGAATATTAAAATCTAAAAATAAGAACAGTTGAAAATAGTTCACCCATTGAGGATGTCATCTGCAAAAAATAAAAAGACATAAGTAAATCCATATATTTGTGCATAAAATAAATATATAAATTAAATGATATACAAATAATGAAATAAATGCACCCATTAATGCAAAATAATTTAAAACAGTTGAGAAAATGCTAAAATGTTAAAGGAAATGTAAACCTGAAAGGTGATATTTAATTCTATATTTGTAATCATTCTTTTATTTCAGAATTTATTTTTCCTTCATGCAAAATGCTGAGTGAGAGTCAAACATCAGTAGGCGGACTTTGACACCATTGACTGATCATTGTAAAAGTTCTTCACTTGACTATGACAATACCAAATTTTCACAATCAAACAATTAATAGAAGTTTAGCAAAAGGATCACGCTTTTATGATTTCCCAAACTATTCGCTGCCTCGGCGCAACAGCTATCGACCATCTCTTCACCATGGTGAAACTGCAAACTCCCGACAAAAACTGCTGCACCTGGTATCGATAGTTTGACTGTGATGCTGAACAGCTGTTGACATCCTCTCAATAGCAAATAAATACGGAAAAGCATACAGAAATAAACGTATGATTAAAGAAATATAGAAATGTGAAAGAAATGTGGAATAAAAATTAATTTGACACTTCCTTTAAAAATTTGAATCTCACTGAGGGGGGCCTGGGTAGCTCAGCGAGTATTGACACTGACTAACACCCTTGAGGTTGCGAGTTCGAATCCAGGGTGTGCGGAGTGACTCCAAATTGGTTGCTAGGAAAGGTAGAGTCATATGGGGTAACCTCATAGTGGCCGCGATTATTGGTGCACGCTCACAATAGGGTTTGTGCGTGGATCGTGGAGAGTATCATGAGCATCCACATGCCGAGAGACTCCGCAGTGTCATGCACCGTGATCCATGTGATAAGATGCATGTATTGACTGTCTCAGAAGCAGAGGTAACAGAGACTTGTCCCCAAACATTTGTTTTATAATGTTTTTTTTTTCTCCATCAATTGCTGCATTTATTTATTTGTATATCTCCGCTTACATTTTAAATCATTTAAAATCTCCCTTTCAACTGCTTTTATTTTCAGCAAACTTAGTACTTGTAAATATTTGTATCAACATACTGAACAAGTTTCACAGACATGTGACAACCAGAAATGGAATAATGCATCCCAAACATTCCAGTCTTGCAGGAAATCATGCACAGAACAAGTATGGCTGGTGGTATTGTCATGCTGGAGGGTCATGTCAGGATGAGCCCGCAGGAAGGGTACCACATGAGGGAGGATGTCTTCCTTGTAATGCACAGTGTTGAGATTGCCTGCAATGACAACAAGCTCAGTCTGATGATGCTGTGACACACCGCCCCAGACCATGACAGACCATCCACCTTCCAAATCGATCCCACTACAGAGTACATGCCTCGGTGTAACGCTCATTCCTTCATCAATAAACGCGAATCCGACTATCACCCCTGGTGAGACAAAACAGCAACTCGTCAGTGAAGAGCACTTTTTGACAGTCCTGACTGGTCCAGGAGGGAGGGTTTCTGCCCATAGGCGACGTTGTTGCCAGTGATGTCTGATAAGGACCTGTCTTACAACAGGCCTACAACCCTCAGTCCAGCCTCTCTCAGCCTATTGCGGACAGTCCGAGAACTGATGTAGGTATTGTGCATTCCTGGTGTAACTCGGGCAGTTGTTGTTGCATCCTGTACCTGTCCCGCAGGTGATATTCAAACGTACCAATCCTGTGCAGGTGTTGTTATGCGTGGTCTGCCACTGCGAGGACAATCATCTGTCCTTCCTGTCTCCCTGTAGCACTGGCTGGGCGTCTCGCAGTACGGACATTGCAATTTATTGCCTTGGCCACATCTGCAATTTATTGCCTTGGACATCCTCATGTCTCCATGCAGCATGCCTAAGGCACGTTCACGCAGATGAGCAGGGACCCTGGGCATCTTTCTTTTGGTGTTTTTCAAATTAAGTTTTTATAACTGTGACCTTAATTGCCTACCATCTGTAAGCTGTTAGCGCCTTAACGACCATTCCACAGGTGCATGTTCATTGCTTGTTTGGTTAATTTAACAAGCATGGAAAACATTGTTTAAACCCTTTACAATAAAGATCTGTAAAGAAAAGTTATTTGGATTTGTACAAAATTATCTTTAAAATACAGTGCCCTGAAAAAGGGACATTCCTTTTTTGCTAAGTTTATTTCTTCATGAAAATGCAGATTTGTTTTTGCAGGTTTCATCCTCCATACACCCATGTTTCATTTAAAGAAATCAAAGTTAAAACTATAAATGCCGACACTTAACGTTTCTACAAAAACATGTGCTTGGCGACAGTGAAAGAAAACAGGACTTGAGGACAATTAAGAAATAGCGAAGTGTGTCAGTGCGACCACTCAAGGACAGCTAAGAACAGCATAAACAATTTCTACTTAAGTCTCTTTAAGGAAATCCCCAGAAAATCACAAATTGTGTGAACTTCACTCACTTTAGGGGGTGGACCATATCCTCCCCTCTCCGCCGTCCACCATTCCTGCTCCGGCTCTGTCCACCCATGAAGCCAAAGAGGCCTCCACCAAAGATATGGGAAAAGATGTCATCCATACCACCTCCTCCACAGCCTCCTTCTCGCAGACCCTGCTCCCCATAACGGTCGTACAATTCCTTCTTCTCTGGGTTAGTTAGTACTTCATATGCAAAGCTAATCTCTTTGAACTGAAAAGGATAGAGGGATAAGAAAATAATAGTGTCCTTAAAGCAGATAGAATGGAGTTGTTAAGCAGGAGATAAGCAATATCAAGGTTCAAAAACATTAATAAGGTCAAAATGACTTTTTAATCCCCTTTTCTCCCAATTTGGCATGCCCAATTCCTACTTAGGTCATCGTGGTGACGTGATTACTCATCTCAATCCAGGTGGTGGAGGACAAGTCTCAGTTGACCCCACTTCTGAGAAAGTCAATCTGTGCATCTTATCACGTGGCTTGTTGTGCATGACACCGCAGAGACTCACAGCATGTGGAGCTTTATGTTGCCCTCCACGATCCACGCACAACTTACCACGCGCCCCGTTGAGAGCGAGAACCACTAATCGCCACCACAAGGAGGTTACCCCATGTGACTCCACCCTTCTAGCAACCGGGCCAATTTGGTTGCTTAGGAGCCCTGGCTGGAGTCACTCAGCACACCCTGGATTCGAACTCACAACTCCAGGGGTGGAATTCAGCGTCAATACTCGCTGAGCTACTCAGGCCCCAAAAAATTTGACCTTTTAAAAATGCTGTCCCTTCGAACATTAACAAATAAAAATTGCAGAAGTATTCATAAACTCTTCAACGCAACCTGAAAATATGTAAATGGCATAACAGTTGTTCAACAACATGAATCACAGCATTCCAACCATCTAAATACATAATGCCCTACCATATCAGCATGCTTTGGACACATGTAAAACAAAAAGAATATTCTTACCTTGTCGCCAGCATTTGGGTTTTTGTCAGGGTGATATTCCTTTGCTAATTTTCGATAAGCCTGAAACATACATATAGGGTTTCATATAGGTTAGTGTGATCACACCATAGTTACTACAGATCCTATCAATCAAACTTAAAGATCTAGTTTGAGAACCTAGGCCTATTGCGTATCAACAGCATTTGTGTTAAAATGATATCGATCTCAAATCATTTCAACATCCCTTGTTTACTTGAAACAAAAGCAGCAAAAATAGTAGTTACAGTGAGGCACCAACAATGTAAGTGAATGGGGCCAGTCCATTAACACTAAAATACACACCGCTCCTAAAATATAGCCACAAGACATATTACACGCGTTTATACGATTTGTGTGCTAAATCTGTGCCATTTCCAATATTACAACTCTATTGTTATGACGACATAAAACAGCATGAATCGGATGAATCAGATAAAAATCCCTGATTGTAGGACAATACAATCCTGTTATCACGTATAATGTTTATTTACTTCAACTGTAAGTGTCTTTGTAACTACGTTTGCCGATTTTTTTATTTGGAATAATTATTTTGTAGTATAATCAAAATAATACCACAAATGCTATGGATTGCTCTTAACGATTATTTGACATTTGGCGTCTGCGTCATATTCATGTGAACCCAGTGTGGCCTTGAACAGCGCAACGCGTTGCTAATACTAGCTAGAAACCAACAACAGCAGCAGCCATTTAGTCACAACTTAACTAGCACTACTGACTGGTTAAATAAGGCATAGTAGTCGCTTTAAAGAGTTACCAAACGAAGACACTATGTTTTGCGCCTGAGCGTTTACCCCTCTGTGCAAAACACACAATACACTGAGCATGACTAATGGCGCTACACCTAACATATAAAGTAACTACATGACAGTTATATGCGAGAGTTTAGATTTGAACGAAATACATTTTTACATGCGGCCTTTTCGGCACAATGACACATAACGGGAAAAGCCCCGAGCCAAGGCCTCCACACCAGCCACACGTTGAGCTGCTCCAGGACAAAATGTGCTACATGATGACTCCATTTAGCGTCCATGTTCACAGAAATTACATACGTTTTAGGAGGTAAATGGATGGGGAAAGAGACAGCTCATAGGGTTTATTAAACGCTACGACAGACTTCTGTTTGAGAGGTGTCGCCCGTTGATCTGGTTGGTAACTATAGACACTAGGCCAAACTCACGACGAGCTTTAGCTCAGTGCTAATCCTCTCTCTTCCTGATTCTCACACAAAACCCAGCCGGTTCACACAAACATAATCGACAATTAAAGACGAGACATAAAAATCGCTACCTTTTTTAGTTCGTTTTCTGTTGACGTGGGGGAGACCCCGAGAATGTCGTATAGTTTGGTATCGGCGACGTTGGACATGGCTGTGCTGAGAGAAGGACTGTCTGCGGGGAAGCGGAGAGCTGAAGAGAGAAACCGGCCGGAAGCGTCAACTTTAACCTCTCTCAAACACGCGCCTCATCTCACAGAACGAGCACATGTGTCATCATGATGGAGAAGATTCCTCATAGAGACATTCTGTTGACTAATAGTGTTTAAATAATCAAATAAATTAGATTTGTACATCATATACAGCTTTTGGGATTTTTGGGACCAGTGTTGATGTCTGCCGGTTGATGTCAGTTACAACATAGTTATATAATTTCCAGCTATTTTATATATATATATATATATATATATATATATATATATATATATATATATATATATATATATATATATATATATATATATAAAAACATAATGTAAAGAAAACATTTAATAAATATTTGTCTTAATATAAATTGTAAAAAATAAAATGTATTTCTTCTTCTTTGGTTGGGCAATTGGGTTAATGAAAATAGGCTCGTTAGAGATGAGCAAGTTCTGCGCAGAAACGACCACCGGCAGGTGTATGCCGGTTACAAATCTGTCGTCATGACGACGTATGTCAAAAAATGTCCCGCGAGAGCGAGGTGGCCACAGTTTTATTGCCCACTATATTCTCTCGCTTTGGTGGTCTGAGCTTTATTTTGAACTGTAACTACAATGTGGACAAACTCCCTGTAAAAGTGTCCAATTCTCACAAGCAGGTCCTTTTAGCATGGTCTCACTTATAAGCATAATTTCTCACCTCACATATCTAATTTGGAATAACAGAGATATGTTATATAAAAACAAGTCACTCTTTTTTGAGATTGGGTACTCAATCAGATTCTGCTGGTGGGCCAGCTATTTGATGGAGAGGGGCGACCTTTCTCTTATAGAGAGTTTTTATTAACATATAATATTCCAGTTACACCAAGATCATTTGCAATTGTACTTGATGCCGTTCCATCAGGCACAATCATGCTTTTTAGAAATACTGGCAGACCTCAGCCAACTTCTGTCTGCCTCCCTGGATGTGGCTGAATCACTAGATTCATCATTGACCATATTTATAAAAACTTTGCCTTATTGTGGGGGAATGTTGTATTTTGCTTTTATTGAAGGCAAAGTAAAGAAAAGATGTACTTCATTAAAAATTTATTAATTCTGTTGGCAAAATTTCACATTCATCAATGTAAATTCAGCACAAAAAGAAAACTAATTTTGTACTTTTTCTCCATGAAGTTGTACATTATATTAATTTGATTTCTGGCTACAACAACAAAAAGGGGTTAAAAACTGTTAAAATATGGTCCACCTATAATGACCTATAAGCTTCCCCTGGCAAAACTCTATTGTATTTTGTCTACTTATTATGTTTGTATATTGTTATATTTTGATAAGTCACTTGTGATTTGTATTCTTTTTTTAGCAATAAAGATGACTTAAAAAAAAAAAAAAAAAGAGGTGGCCACAGTTGCAGCAGGCAGGCGGCGCAGTTGCTTTTTCCGAGCTTTTAATTTGTTATTTTTATTTTATTAATATTATTATTATTGAATGCGAGGATATACAGACTAAAGAAACAAAAGCTTAACAAATCGAGGACAATATGTAAACATGACAAGATGCTAAGAAAAAGAATACAAATGTAACACCTTACAAAGACATTGATAAAAGAAAAAGTAAAAAAGAAAAGCGATAAAAG
The DNA here is from genome assembly GCF_025860055.1 of Xyrauchen texanus. Classification (NCBI taxonomy): domain Eukaryota; kingdom Metazoa; phylum Chordata; class Actinopteri; order Cypriniformes; family Catostomidae; genus Xyrauchen; species Xyrauchen texanus. The sequence continues at coordinate 39,028,682 of NC_068276.1, forward strand.
AAAGCAAGCATCATTTTCAGAGAAGTCTAATTCAAATTGGCCAAAAATAATCCTTTTATGTAATGTATCGAGAGGTCTTGCAAGACATTATTAGCTATGACAATTTTAACATACTTCCAAAACTGTTGGACATTATGACGGGTCCAGAATAAATGGAGGACAATTTCAGCGTGACTCTGGTAAAGGGAACAAATTGTGTCTAAATAATAATTTGTGAATTTAGCTTTTTCCGAGCTGTGACCGTGATGTAGTTATATTTACAGATTCGAAAATTCCCGGATCAATAACTCATAAGCGAAACGTTGTTAAAACACAAACGACACTTTTTTCCATCCGTAGTAAGGCAGACAACAAGCTAAACCCTAATTTTCTTCAAAACAAGCCGTCCTCCGAGCTGGACAAATAACAAGGATCTCTACGTGAAGCCGGTTGTCAGATGAGTGCGCAGGGAGGGACCGTCAACAAAGAGTAACACCGAAAATGGATGATAAAAAATATTCAATAACTTTACTTTTACAAAGTGTAGTGTCACTAAAATCACTTCACACATCAGTGGTCTACTGCTGGTTATAATACTCAGTTTGGAAAAAATAGCTTTAGCAAAGATTCCACATCCATCCAAGACAAGCAACAAGCCGTGTAAGCACGCTCCATCATTTGTGTCCTCTCACCCTTTCAACGACATCTGCCTTCTGGAAGACGGTACTGCAGCCTGTGACATGGGGTTAGTAATACTGACAGAATTTTTATTCTTGAGTGAACTATTACTTTAATCATACTTTGTCAAAAGGACTATTCATTTCTTTATACGTAAAAGCAGGAATGATGTAGTTGACCTCACAGCTACTCTACTGTGGTTTAAAAACTTGGTGAAACACTCAACCAAAGTTGCAAAAAGGGACAGATTAAGGGAAATGATAATGCATATTTCTCAACTAATTTTAGTGTGAAGTAGCATGAAATCTGTTGGCACTTATAGATACCTGATACCTTTATGACACCCCAGTTAATATCAAGACAGGAACAATCTGGTCTCTAGATTCTAGTAGTTACAGTGCAGCATATCAGATGTTCTGATATGGGTGGAACTTTTACTCTGTGTCCAGCACTTTACAGTAAGTGGGGCTCTTTATGTGAGGATAATCAAGTCACTGATGGAATTGGTAAGAAGAAAGCATGGATCTTGAAAAGTGGTCTGTATATGACAAATGTTTGGAATGGAGGGACTAAAAAAATAAGAGGTCTTGGTGATGTCAGCCGAAAATGTAATTTGTTTCAGGGGCAGAAGAAGGTATTACATTTTGATGAAATATTTGGAAAACCGTGTACCAATGAATTAATAATACTACCTGGAATGTGTATGAAGAGAGTATAAAGGGTCAATTTGATTTAATGCTGACTTTAACCTCAGTGATGATCACCTAGGGGGCTGAGGCCTCGGGGTCTCACGGAGGTTGTGAACCAGTGGGGATTTCTTTAAGACTGCAAGGGAAGCTCAGCTTCCCCTATAATGTCAAAAAAATAATGGTCAAATATGTACTATTGTGTAAACAATTTATTGACTAAAAATGCGTTAGAACACGTTCATCTCGAAGACGAGTTCGTTCAGAATCAGCTACATTACATATAGCATGTCGGCTGACTCGATTTACTTCTCATACATTCCCGTAGCGTCAGTGCATTTCCCTGTTGAAGCCGAGCGTCCATTGACTTCAATGGGGCTGCTCTGAACAGTTTTTTTCAGTGCTCCGAAAATAGACGGTCATTGGATAAATGCTGTGATTATGTCCCGCCCATGGACGCTCAGCGTCTCTGGGGGTGAATGAGGAGTGGGCTGGCCCGGACTCCGGGCTTCCGCGTGATGATTGGAGGATCTGTCGAAAGACTGCATCTCCTTTTGATTGACAGCGAATCTGTACTATAAGAAGTCACTGAAGCTATTTCGCGCTCAGTCCCATCGCGGATTTCTCAAGTGTAGTCGAAAGACGAACTGCTGCAACCTATTTCTTTATATTTGTTTGGCGAAATTGCTAGTCAATTTGCATAATACATTTCACACAATTATACACCACATTCCTTGTTTCAGTTTTACCAAGTTTAATATATTTTGTTTTAGAGCGTTCGTTCGTTCATTCATAGGGCAGAATTTACTTTTAAATAAGTTTATAATGTAGGCCGAAAATGAGCTTCCCCTCTTTGAAGGACCAGCGGCCGCCACTGTTGTGAACTGTAATGCGTCTGTCCTCTGTCTTTTCAAGACATTCGAGGCCTTGAGCACTTCTGCAGTCTAATTAAACATGACAGATCAGTGAGGTGGACACTGCAAGAGGACTAAAGGAAAATAAGAGAAACAAATAAACAGAAAATGAAATGACAGAAAAGATGAAAGCAAGGGAGCAGCTTAATAGAATGGATTGCTCTAGTGTGTACAAGTATTACATTATTTAGGACTGACTAAAGTAGAGTAATCTAGATTCAATGGACATTAGATAAAATATGCATGGAGAATATTTGTGATTCATGAGATTATGAAAAAAAAAACAATCTTACTTGATCTATTGCATGTCAGTAATACATCATTCAAAGATAGTTTAGGTGACATAATTTTATTAAAATGTGATAGGACATTTCTTACACTAATATCTCTACAATTATTCATGTCATGACTAAAATGGAAGCACAGTATAATTTGTAATACAACATATATTGGTTAGAAAATATATTCCTGTTAATTTTTACTTATTTAACAACAATAAAGAATCATTTCTATACAAAAGTTGTACGCATCATTTACAGTTGTCTTTATTTGAAGCTTGTAATGGATTGGTTGTTCCTCAAAAAATGCAGTATAGTGTTATGTTCATAGGCTAAAAAAACACATAATATCCACATGTATTGTGGCCTTTTATGGCCACTTAGATGCTATGATGCATACTGTCATCATAGTAATCTGTTTAATTGAAACCAATGACAAAATGTAAGAAATCAGGACAGTTTTTGTGTATACTGTGGGAATTTTTGATCTAGTGGTCTTTCCCATCCAAATGTGTCCCTCTTAACACCGTGCCCTAAGCATGCACAATGTGATATAGCAACAAGCAATCATTCCTTAGTTTTCCATGTTAATCATTTGTTCTAACCAGCCATGACTGTGCAAAGTGACGAGAAACAACACATTTTGTCAGTCGCTTAGTTTTCTTTTCTGTCATACAGGGAAGCCCCGACCACATTCCAAAATCCCAATCCACACCTGAATTGTATGTTGTATAATGCTCTAGTAAACATAAAACGAATGACTGGCTGATTTTGTCATGTTATGCACCAATTTATCTTTCAGTATGGACAGACAAATTACTTGTCGCCCGTTTGGACACAGTGTAAGTGTACAGAGGGTTATGGACAGTCATCATCTTTATGGTATAATTCGAGTTATCCACAGAGTGAAATAATACAAAAAGTGAGTTAATGCCAAGCAACAACACAAAACCTACATACCGTTTATCTTTCTTTTTTGATACACATAGATTAAAATAGCCAGCCACATTTCATCTCTGTCAACGTATAGTCTATTCACTCAGTGCGCTCCATGTTTGTCTATATTGTACTGGAACCCCTGTGCATGAAAAACAGTAATGAAGGACAATGAAAAAAGGGGTAAAAGTCAGGGCTCTTGTTCTACCTCTTCCTCCCTCACTATTTCAGAAGTCCATGGATATGGAACGCTGTCCCGGGTCCACCACAGTGGTGGTGGTGTTGTTGCTGCGAGCGCTGCCATGGTTACGGATGGTAATGCTCCCACAACCGCTGCCAATGCTGCCTGCAGCCCCTCCTACACTTCCACCCCTCACATAAATCTCACAGGGCATCTCTTCCATGACGCGGTCCTCGATTACCTGCTCGGCACAGTCATGAGTCTGTTTGTAGCCATAGCAGCTCTTCTTGTAGGTGCCGCTGCTGCTGCTGCTATTGAAGGTCTTCATGGGTGGTGGCTTGGAGAAATCATTGTGGTAAGAGAGCTCCATTGAGCTGAGTGTGGTGCGGCTCTGCTTCATGCTTCCTCCAGTGGAGGCTTGGGTTCCACAGTGGTGCTCGTGGACGCATCTAGATATGGTAGAGGAGCGCCGCAGCTTGTGGTAGCTGTCAAGCTCATCTGACAGCTCGGCCAGGTCTGACGACAGCTCCTTGTCACGGAGGGAGAAGAGCTCATAGTTTGGAGGGTCGAAGACCTCTTGGAAGCCACCTTTGTGGATGACAGCTGGCCGGCGGGCCACTACCTTCTTGCGGGGTTGCTTTATTTGCACCAGGATGGAGATGATGAGCAAGGCGAGAACCACACCGGCGGAAATGCCAATCACTGTGCCATGCGTCTTTGTGATTTGGTGAAAGAGTCCTTTTGATTTCCTCTCTGAGGCAGAGACATAAGGGAATGAGTTTTTAATCAAACATTTTAAAGCATAAAAAGAGATAAAGACATACAATCTACATCAGTGTTTCCTGTACTCCTGCTAAATCTCCAGCATCACGGTAAATAAATAATATTTTACCCTAGTTGTGAGCCATCTGAATTGTATGGAAGCCCTTTTTCCACCACATCAAATAAAAAATAAAAAGTCCAGCACACAAATTACTAAATTACTATGCCATAAATCATAAGTGCAAAGTCAATGGGAAGTTTTGATATTTTCGTGCAAGCATGCACAAAGATAGTTGAACGTTTTTTTAATGAAATTACATGTGCTAAGTGCTAATGGATTTAGTTAGGTGTGATTTCATTGTGAGGTTCTTCTCTAGTTATTGCACTATCTGCATCCTTTTATATAGTCCATTCCCTGTCAAGTACCTGTGATATAAACAAAGACATCACATTCATAAGAAGTTGGTAGTGTAAATGGACTGTATGCAGTGAGTTAGAAGAACAGAAATATGGACTTACTTTCTTTTGTGCATTAACTGCGTCCATGTGGAATGTCTGGCATATTTATTTGACAGTGACATGCTCCTTTTATTCGCATGGAAAATATGATTCTTGTCAGGATTTGAATTAATGCTCCATTAAATAATAGAGAATGTAAGTATTATTTATAATATATTATTTTATACTATCTACTGACACACAAATCATTGCTAATATTATCAGTGATTGTATTGGCATGCACTTTGAACGCACAGTTGAATTTTTAAAAATGGAATTTATAAAACGGGAATTTTTTTTTACAAAAAAACGAAACAAAACTGTATTAACAATAACAGTGTTAAAAAAATAATACCAAATCCAAACATTTTACTCTCAACAACATCTTCCACCAGCTTCTTTTCGGTGACTTAAAAATCACTTTTTGACAACAGGTGGAAAAACACCAATACATATGAGATCATAAATAAAATTAGAAATATAAACATAATAATAATAATAACTATATAGGGGTAGTACCTCATGTTTAGAAATAGCTGCCTTGAGGCTATAGAAACGTGACAATGGGTACAATTATCAAGGTCTATTTTAGACTTCGATTTTAAGAATCTCAGGGGCCGGTTGCAAAAAACTGTTTTAGACTTGTCTTACAAGTTAGTTGTCTAAAATGTTGGTCTTAATTTTTTCAGTCAGCTGCATAAAAACTTAGATCAGTCTAATTTAAGACCAAAATGTAAGCCTGCACACCCCCAGGCTAACATTTGTTTACATTCCATGTTGTCATGGAAAATAACTGTCAGCTGAGCCAGTGGGGGCTTCAGTTGAGATGTTGTAGAACACTTTTCTTCACTACATTTCTTCATTAGAATACATTTTGAAGCACTGTTTTCCTCTAATAAGCAAATATTCTGTGAATTAAAACAGCATTGAGCATCCACTGTCGGCCATTAAGCTTACTTTTCCCACAATGCAATGTGAACTACTAAAGAAAACTGTGAGCTTATTTTATGCATCTGTAACGTTAGCAGGAGGAGGCAGATGAGGGGTGAGGATCTAAATGCGGGTCTTTATTGAACAAAGTGAAAACAACTAGACTGGAACAAAGGAAACGTCCACGATGGGAAAAAAGAAACCAAAACATGAAAACATCAAGGGTACACAAACTGGGTGAACAAGGCAAAACATCTACTTCCTGACATCCACAAACAACAAACAACAATCGACCATGACTGACCAAACAACCAGGGTTTAAATAAAGAGGGGTAATGAGGACTAAAGAGGGGTAATGAGGACTCAGGTGAGGACAATGACAAAGTGCTGGCAGTGATGCGAGCCGGGAACTGTGGGAATTGTAGTTCAAGACAATTGACTAGTGAGACACGGGGCACACAACCGGGGATCGTGACAGCAACAGGCTTTCTATGGCATCTTTAGCTAGTCAAACTAATTGTTAGATGCAGTCTTAAGTTAAAGGTGATATATGTAATATTTTTACTGTACTAAATCATAAAATGACCATAATATGTCATTAGAGAATTAGGAAACATGCTAAGTTGAAATAATGGCTTCTCTGATAACAACGCTACAGCCAGTATAGTCTACTTTTAAGTTTCCACTCCGGACTGGAACGTCTGTTTATGTTTTGGCCTGTGTGATCCCACCCACTGCCCACTCACCAATAGTATTTCGACACCGCCAGGTTGTCAGATTTGAACAAGTTTGCAGGCAAACAACACTGCGTACTGCAGCCATGGAAGCCAGCAATTACAGCTAACAGATTTCCCCTGACCTAAAAAGCATCGCCATCCATCTAAAAAAACACCATGACCAGAGGCATCCTTTAAAATGGATGCTGAGTTGGTTAATTTGAGTGTCAATATACTGGCAACCCGCATGAGCCTCGAGTCTGGGGCGGGTCAGACAACTCGCCAGTATTTTGAACTTGGACTGCAGTACCCGTTTCAAACACTTGTTGTCAATCTTGTTGTTACAAACATTGTTTATGCAACTGGCTCCTGAAACTAAGGACGTGTGCTGGATATGTTTTTATTTGATGTGGCAGAAACGGGCTTCCATAGAACTGAATGTGTTGAGAGAGAAAATATGTGGGTGAAGACAACATGTTACTCTATTGCTTTGTGTTCACATGTTCCAACAACAAACAAAGAGCATGACCAGTGTAATCCAATTCACAAATTATCAGTTTAAATCAGTCAAACTAATTTCTAGCAGAGTAACATCAGAGCATTACTGAGCTACCATATCTTTAGATAAAGATACATACTGTACTCAAAATAGTTTTGTTGTAATTAAAGTTGTCCAATATGTTGCAAAATGTATTGTTTAATTTAATATGTAGTTAGAACCAATTTGGGTATAGCATTAATTAGCAAAGGTAAAACTTCCTGAATAAATCCTGGTTAATCCCGTCCCAGGTCATAGATGACTCAGGAAACAGAAACTGGTGGTTATGTTCAAACTCACCCTTGCAGTGGTTCTCATCCCAGGGGTACACACAGTTCTGAACACCGTTGCACACCAATGAGTTGTTGATGCACATGTTGCTGTGACAGAAAAAGGTGTTGCTGGAGCAAGGAGCTGAAAAAAGAACAGATAGAGAACATATAATGTTTCATAGAAAAAGTCTTCTTTCTCACAGTAGTTTGTCAGCGGCTGTCTGCAGAAAGGTGCACTTCATGCCCCTGACACAGGCTGTGTAGCGGGTGTTGGGCACAACACAGTAAATCAAATCTAACAGCCATCACGAAGCCCATGTGTCCATGTTGCAACAAAGCTCTTGACTGAGTGAACGCTTGTGTGCTAGTAAGAGCAGAGGGTAACAAAGAACGGAAAGAGAGGGAGAAGTGGAGATAAGCTTTTAATTGAAAGTGAGTGCCGATCTCTAGGGGTGAATCCTTCAGGCTGTTTCTGCAAACCCTGACTCTCATCCTCTCCTCCCTCTTGTTCAAATGCACAGGGTTCCCATACTTTTTAATAAATTCATTTCTTGACATTTCCTGTAGTTTATGATTAATGGATTAAGATTTTCAAAAACATTAATATTTAATATTTGCTAACGAATCATTCAGACTGGTTTGTGAACCGGTTCAAACCAATTCAATGAAAAGAACAAACTCGAAAGGACAATTCGCTCACAAATTAGACATCACTATGGCTTGCAAGCATACTGTATATTACTCTACACACAAGCAATATTCAGCATGTGATATATTTAGAGCAGAGCATAAAAGATACATTAATTATAGAAATTCCCATTATGTTTCCATGACTAATAAGGAGAGATTACCCAAAAATAAAAAAATCTGTCTTCATTTACTCACCCGTATGTTGTTCCAAAACGTAGTTGACTTTCTTCTGTGGGGTACATAAAGTAGATGCTAGGCAGTGAGTTAGTCTCAGTCACCATCCACTTTCATTGCTTTTTTTTTATTATTTAATTAAAGTGAATAGTGACTGAGACTAAAATGTTCTTTTTTATGTGCCCCACAGAAGAAAGTCATATACGTTTTAGAAAACATAAAAGTTATGTTCCACCAAAGAATGAAGCCATATGAGTTTGGAACAACATGAGGATGAGTAAATGATATAGGCTGAATTCCAATTGAAAGTGATCATCCCTATGCCCTACTCACTCCAAAACACAGTTCTCTTGATGTGGGCAATATGAAGGGAGCATGGCATTACAGTTCGAATGTAGCCTTCACAAAAAGTCTTGTTTTGTTTTGTTTGAGTGGCGTTACCTTCCCGAAATGCCCTTTGGAAAACACCCAGAATTGTAATTTTTGCGTGAACACAGTTTTAAAATTTTCTTATAACCCTGTGTGCAGCCTTATCCCTCTTTCTCCCTTCTTTGCAAACTGTTTTCAACTGTCACCCTCCTTACATCTGCAAAGCTAAAGCAGATCTAATCTGCGAGGTCAGAGAAAATTCAACAGCGTCATGCTCCCACTACTCGATTTCCAAAATTGTAAGACATTTCTAACCTTCATCAGTGGCCAGCACTGCACTGATGCCTGCCAAACACCTCCTGAGAGATCATCACTCATTAGATGAGGGGTAAAGAGGCTTTTCACTCTATTTGTTTCCCTTCTGGTTAGGGAAGACACATTCAAGATGACAATCCAGAGCAGAATGCACTGCTGCACATCCTTGTGTACTGGATGACTGGACTTGGCTTCCATAGCAGAGAAAACACAAATGCAGTGAAACACATCTCAAATCTGAGTCACGGTCCAGCAGTCTACCACCAGAGGCTGCGGTATAAATGAGCATTATCTGTCACTGGTTTGTACATTTTCTGACATGCTCTATTTTAATCTGTCATTGTTCACATTTTCCAAAAATGATATAGAGTTTAGGTCTATAACGATCTGCATTTTAAATAACCAAGTATACAATAGAAGTTAATAAAGATTTAAAGAACTAATGGACGATTGACAAGCATGAATTCAATGAAATTGATCAGTTCTATATATTCATTCATTGATAAAAACATTTGATATAAAAATTTAAAAAAGTCTAAATCTTTGCATCTTAAACTGTATTACATCTTAACAGACCTCAAGGAGATTAGTTCATCCAAAAATATTGTATTATTAATCACTCTCATGCCATCCCAGATGTGTATGACTTTCTTTCTTCTGCAAGAACACAAACAAAGACTTTTAGAAGAATATTTCAGCTCTGTAGGTCCATATAATGCAAGTGAATGATGACCAAAAGCACATAAAAAGCTTAAAAGTTATCCACATGTCTCTGGTGGTTTAATCGATGTCTTCAGAAACAATGTGACTCTGGGTGAGAAACAGAACAATATTTATATATTTAAGTCCATTTTGATCTAAATTATCCTACCCGCAGAGTAGGTGGCGATATGCAGGTAGAATGTGAATCACCGAAAACAAAATAATAAAGTGAAAGTGGAGATTGATAGTAATAAAATACTTAAATATTGATCTGTTTCTCACACACACTTATCATATTTCTTCTGAAAACCTGGATTTATCCACTAGAGTCTTATGGATTACTTTTATGCTGCCTTTATGTGGATTTTGGAGCTTCCAAGTTCTGGCCACCTTTCACTTGCATTACGGAGCTGAGATATTCTCCTAAAAATCTTTCTATGTATTCAGCAGAAAAAAAGTCATACACATCTGGGGTGGCATTATGGTTAGTAAATTAAGAGAGAATTTTCATTTTTGGGCGAACTATTCCTTTACAGTTTTTCCTCATTCGATTTTACACATTTCTCCAAACTCAAATCACTGCTTTCAAAACAATTTTCATCTGAACAATTTGTAATTGTCCTAAACAAATTGTATTGTACAAATTGCATATTTTCCTTGATGTTCATAATTTTTTCAAAACACTATACAAGATTCATGCTCCCAAAACAGTTAACACAGAGAACTAAATTAAAGTCATATTCTCAAATGCACATGCCAGGTAGTCAAATCCCTTCATATTGATATCTGCTGTGTTAGTAATGCACACAACAAAGATAATGCAATTTACAAAAAATTTCACACAACTATCATGACTTTGCTATCTATAAATAAGGTCAAATATGAAAATGCAGAGCAAACAAACAATGAGGAAGAAGAAAAAGAAGAAGAAGAACAAGACAATAAGAGATTGGAAAAGGAAGGGAAATTAGGAAAAAGTGATTAGTATAGGGGAAGGTTTTCTCAATTCTTTCAGGGGTGAGCATTAAAAGAGTTGAGGAAAGACCAAATGGAGATTCTGAAATGATGGTAAGCAGAGAGAAAGAGGACAGCAGTGTGAAGAGTAAAGTAAAGAAGACACAGAAGAGGCTCAAATGATCTATGTCCCTCTCATTGTTCATGTTATGAATCACAAAGAGTTCGGCCTTATTTGAGCAGATCTACAGTGACTTCAATCTCAATAAAAAAGAAAAATGGGATTGGTCTGCATTACCATCTGTGTTTACAGTGCTGTCTTAGGTCCATAAAATATAGCAAGACTTATTTTTCTTCAGTAAAATTCCTCATCCTCTATCAAGAGGAAGAGCAGGAACAACTAGAAACTTAGATACATTTGACAAAAACACATGGAACATGGTCTTTATTGTGGATTGATAAATGTGTTATTTGAATAGAAGAGCTGTGTCTTTAGCTGAATATGTTCTGAATCCAATCCTGTCTATAGATTTGATGTATTTAGTTTTTATAAATGCATTATTAGAAAAGAATACATGGTTTCACTATGCAGTGAAATTGAATTGCTCTGATAAATTAAGAGTTTTGTTGGCTGTGTGAATTGTTTGGAGAGCATTGACTAAAGTTTGGAGAAAAAATTAAATCAACTGAAAAAAACTGTAGGTTACCATGTAATTTTTAGTACAATATGTTTTGCAACATTATAACAAGAACTTCTCTTTAAGAGCTCTTTTAGTATTAATAGTGCTGTGTTTTTCTTTATGTTTTGCTCTTGCACATTATAAGACACCAAAAAATGTGGTCTTGTGATCTGGTGACCAGATTTAATGAAGAATATCCAATTAATTATTCCACTTAAATTTTTTGAATTATTATACAACATTTGGAATCTCTAGTTTCTCTCCCAATATTTTTATCTGTCTCAATGACAGAAAGCATTTTGAGCATTTTCTAGGTGCGTTGTACTGGCACTTTAATAAAAAATAATTTGCAATTGGGCATTTTACAGGGTGAGCAAGATTAGTATTCACATGGAGCTGGCATTGAATGCTATAATTAATTCCTCAGATAATTCTGGCATTTATTAAAAGTATTACAGACTACAGCAACAATGACTCCATGGTAATTTTCAGCAATTTGCATACAAACTTTACACCGTGCTGAAAAGCTACAGGGAGAGAAAATGGGTTATATTGTTCCCATCCCAATGTCTGATTCACAAAGTAAAGCCTCATTTAGTTTTTTTCTGTCATTAAAGCAGCACATGATAAATTCTAATTTTCCATCATGACTGACCCATTAGCATGGAAAATGTGCAACATTATAGTCAGCTTATTAAGAAGTTGCTCTGCTAATTGATTTCCTATGCAAAGGTTGGGGGGAGTAATTGGCTTTTGATATCGCTGCTTTCTATGGAGATTAATTTATTAACTTCACACTTTATAAATATAATTGTTTTTAAATATATGCCAGGTTCGGGATGCCGTTTTGTGGTCCATTCTGCATAATGCATAACCCACTTGCTCACTCGGTTCTCCAGATGGCCAGTCTACCCCTTATCAGCCCCAAAGTGCGTCTGCCCACCGGGAAAATGTCCGGTATGCCAGATTACCAGTCCAGCCCTGATCATAGTATATTTCATTTTATAATTCAACAACTTTTTTTTCCAAAATTTCATGCAACATTTGTGATAAACTTACAAGCCTGAAAAGAGCAGATTTCCAATTCTGTATTCTAAACGTCATGGAGGATTCATCCCTGACTGATATTTCACTCCTGTTGTTGTGGGTGTGGCATTAATTATGCGGGTGTGGCAGCGATGCTCAGCAATGCTTATTACCAGCAGCTGCCTGATTAATGCAACACCTGCACGCCATCTCCTTTCCCCTTTATAAGCAGCCCTTTGTGTGAGTTGTGTTTGTCATATTGTTCTTGTTTGCTGTGCTTTTTGTTCTCTCTCATGCTCATGTCTTGTTTTTTCGTTGGATTTACGTTTTCCTGTGCTCCAGTCTAACATATCTCTCAGTACTCTCTGCATTTGGTTTTATCTGCCTTCATCATCCCACCTCACTGCAGTCATTGCATGCAAGCTTCGTTGTCATCATCATCATCATCATCATCATCTTCGACATTGGACTTCTCTTGCCGTGTTTCGCCTGCTGTGTTTACCACTCAAATATTCATTAAATATAATTTGAACTGTTACCTGCATCTGGGTACTCTATTTATCCTGACACTAAATTAATATTAGATTAAAAGGTGGAATATCCTTGGATTTAGGCTTCATACTGATCTCACAGTGAGATTGGAAAGAGTAGGTCAACTTTTCTTTAGCTAATATACACTCACCTAAAGGATTATAAGGAACACCATACTAATACTGTGTTTGACCCCCTTTGGCCTTCAGAACTGCCTTAATTCTACGTGGCATTGATTCAACAAGGTGCTGAAAGCATTCTTTAGAAATGTTGGCCCATATTGATAGGATAGCATCTTGCAGTTGATGGAGATTTGTGGGATGCACATCCAGGGCACGAAGCTCCCGTTCCACCACATCCCAAAGATGCTCTATTGGGTTGAGATCTGGTGACTGTGGGGGCCATTTTAGTACAGTGAACTCATTGTCATGTTCAAGAAACCAATTTGAAATGATTCGAGCTTTGTGACATGGTGCATTATCCTGCTGGAAGTAGCCATCAGAGGATGGGTACATGGTGGCCATAAAGGGATGGACATGGTCAGAAACAATGCTCAGGTAGGCCGTGGCATTTAAGCGATGCCCAATTGGCACTAAGGGGCCTAAAGTGTGCCAAGAAAACATCCCCCACACCATTACACCACCACCACCAGCCTGCACAGTGGTAACAAGGCATGATGGATCCATGTTCTCATTCTGTTTACGCCAAATTCTGACTCTACCATCTGAATGTCTCAACAGAAATCGAGACTCATCAGACCAGGCAACATTTTTCCTGTCTTCAACTGTCCAATTTTGGTGAGCTCTTGCAAATTGTAGCCTCTTTTTCCTATTTGTAGTGGAGATGAGTGGTACCCGGTGGGGTCTTCTGCTGTTGTAGCCCATCCGCCTCAAGGTTGTGCGTGTTGTGGCTTCACAAATGCTTTGCTGCATACCTCGGTTGAAACGAGTGGTTATTTCAGGCCAAGTTGCTCTTCTATCAGCTTGAATCAGTCGGCCCATTCTCCTCTGACCTCTAGCATCAACAAGGCATTTTCGCCCACAGGACTGCCGCATACTGGATGTTTTTCCCTTTTCACACCATTCTTTGTAAACCCTAGAAATGGTTGTGCGTGAAAATCCCAGTAACTGAGCAGATTGTGAAATACTCAGACCAGCCTGTCTGGCACCAACAACCATGCCACGCTCAAAATTGCTTAAATCACCTTTCTTTCCCATTCTGACATTCAGTTTGGAGTTCAGGAGATTGTCTTGACCAGGACCACACCCCTAAATGCATTGAAGCAACTGCCATGTGATTGGTTGATTAGATAATTGCATTAATGAGAAATTGAACAGGTGTTCCTAATAATCCTTTAGGTGAGTGTAGGTGTATGCTTTACGAAATGCATAACACTGCTCCCCTGTGGCCAAAGCATTAAGTGCTGTTGGGCATATGGGCACGTGTACACTCCATTTTATGGGTGTACTGTCTGAATGGGGTGCCAAAAGCAAGACCAGAAGTGAGTTGTTTTCAGCTGTACAGGCATTAACACAGTGAAGAGAAAGAAATTTATAAAGTTTTATAAAGTCTACCACCCAAACCATTAGTGGAGAAAATATGTAAGGTGAGAATGCAACGTCTGAATCATGCTGGTCACTTATTATGAGATCGTGATTACTCCCCGGTCTCGACACGGGATCTGATCCCGGGTCTCTCCTGCTGCTGACGCAAAACACTTCTGGGTGCGCCACAGAGGTAAGCAATTAAACTGGAATAGGCGGAAACATATCTGATAGATGACGGCTGTCCGCGAGTCGGCATAATGTCGCCAACCCTGTTGGAAACAACATGCCGACCGCCCGTGTGATCATGTTGTTGAAGACTATAAGTGCTGATGGTAACAATATTTTATCCCAGTTGAACGGACTACAACATTTTCTCATAGTATATTAAGATGTGATCTTAATGCATCTAATCGTAACTAAATTTGGTACATTATCTGGGAAATCATCCTACACACTTTGTTAATTCTGTTTTCATACTGTAGTAGAAATTCTATCCTGGAAAAGCAGCCTCTGCCCAGCACATTACAAAATGAAATATAAATTATGTTTTTACCCAACCTGCTGGCTTTTGTTTTTTTCTCTCTCTTTTTTTGCAAGCTTATGCAGCATCATGGCTTTCTCCAAAGGTCACATAAAAATGTTTTAGCACCCTGAAAGCCACATATTTGCCCAAGAAATATGAAAGGGACTTGCTGCTTCCTAATAAATAATATTAATATAATTAATAATAATACAAGGTGGCACTAATAGTGTTCAATCACTGTTAGGTTCTGTACATCTTGTAATGATCTGTATATTGTAAAGTATTGGCTTTTGTTATTATGTTTTTGTATGTTAGTTTAGGAATTTTTGATGCCAAAAACCCCCAAATGTGATGAATAACTTGTGAGGGACCACCTTTTTTATAATATGAAGGCAGCTATTTATTTTAAATATCAGACCTTTTTATACTGCGCAAATAAATTAATACATTTATACTACACTTTTTAAGCATGCTGTAAAGGTGGTAAAAACCTGGGTTTTATATGTGATAAGCCAAAGTAAATCAAATGAAAATATTGTCAGTAAATATTTACTTTCTATTAAACTAAAAGTGGATGAGAAAAAAATATGCTTTCAAAGTAATTTTAGATGTACAGACCTAAACAGATATTTTCACAATAAACATTAGTCCATAAATAGCACCACTGTGCAGATTTGACTTTTTATTTCTTATAATTAAAAATGAGGACTGTCAAAAGAAAATTTTTATCAAGATTAAAGTAATAGTTTGCCCCAAAATGAAACTTCTCTCATCATTTTCTCGCCCTCATGCCATCCTAGATGTGTATGACTTACTTTCTTCTGCTGAACACAAATGAAGATTTTTAGAAGAATATCTCAGCTTTGTAGGTCCTTACAATTCAAATGAATGGGTGCCTCAATTTTGACACTATCCATATGACTCAAATCCATATCTTCAGAAGCGATATGATAGGTGTGTGTGAAAAACAGATTTAAGTCCTTTTTTACTGTAAATCTCCACTTTCACAGTGTTCTTCTTTTGTATTTGGCAATTCATATTCTTCTTGCATATCCCTACCTCAAATTCAAAATTTTGGTCAACATTCACTTGCATTGTGAGGACCTTCAGAGATTAAATATTGTTCTAAAAATCTTTGTGTTCAGCAGAAAGAAAGTCATACACATCTGGGATGGTATGAGGGTGAGCAAATGATGAGAGAATTTTCATTTTTGGGTAAACTATCTCTTTAATATCATGATTTCTGACTAGTCTTTAGAAAGCAAAATGAAACAGAGATAGTCAAATTATGTAAATGTGCATTCAAATGTTAATCTGTTAAACATTTATATTTGATATCTTAAATTAACAAGTGAACTTTAACTGCCCCCAAATTTTTTGTAAAATATGCCACAGAACCCCTTGAGCTTCCTTCAGTGTCACAGGACCCCAGTTTGAAAACCCATGAGTTAGTCTATGTTAGTTATCAATATTTCATCTTGCCATAACCATTAAGAGTATTTATACTCACGATCCACAAATGATGTGAAGAGCATTCGAAAACGGCTGAGTCTGCTGCTCTCATCAGCCCACATGCGTACGACACCCACGCCGGTGTCCAGCATCACGTCATTGGCAACAGTGCTGCAGAATTTGGCTTTCAGGTTCTCTATGGCACTACTGCCATCATACACAGCCACAAAGTTCTTCTTGCACTCATTTGAGTATTCCATCTGGTATTCAAGGAAGCGAAGGTATATCTGGAGGGATGAACCAACAAATGAATCAGCTTGATTCTAAAAAATGCTGACTTGAACAGTAACAGAAAAAAATACAGCAATTTGCCAAAAAAATAAAGAAAATAGTGCATACAAGAAAACACTGCTGCATATTGTGCTGACACAAAGTGAATTGGCTTGATCATTGGAGACTGATTAACAAGAATAACAATGCATATAAACTTTAAAAACAGGAGGTAAGAGATCCCAACTCTATCTAGAAAAGTTTGTAGACACAAAATTTGAGTTTGGCTTGAAAAACTTAGAATGAAAGTTTAACACAGACTGTCTGACTGACAGATAGACAGACAGATAGTTATATAGATAGATACAACATTGCTAGCATGTTGCTTTACTGCATAAGTCAGAAGAACCTGAAGGGGTGTGATAAACTTGGTGGATGTAACTTGAATCCTCTAAAGGAGTATTACAGGAAAAAGTTCACACTTGAATGGGTTTCAATGGGAATTTGGGCCTGTTCGGAAGTCCGCTATGGGAATTCCATAATTCCAATCAGTCAGAAAAGATATAGCTTACTCTAGCACACAGATCAGTTTGAAGGTCTGTGCAAAGTTTGGTGCATGTAGCTTGAAAGCTCTAGGAGGAGTTTGAGTTACAAATATAGTCTCTGAATTATATTAATAATAATGATCATCATTATAATAATAGTAAGTTTATATAGTAGATCATTGGTTTGGCTTTTTCAAGCCAAACTAATTACTTATCTTTATACTTTGTAAACAGATACTCTTTTGCAAAGTTCTTTAGGAATGTTTTTTAAGCCTGCTGTGTTCCAGTCTGCTTAGCGCAGATGAGCGTGTAATCCCTGGGCCATCTCAATGCCGTTTTCCTCCCTCGGTCTTAGTACTGCTGATTCTGCTCTATAGTCATTCTGCACCATTGGCCTAATACTTGCTGCTGTGGCATTGCTAATTTGAGCTTTCCTTGAAAAGTTATCTCAGCAGAAAAAGGGTCGGGCCCAATGGCCTCCTGTGGTCTTGTCGAGCCCTGGTTTTATATATCTGCCCATGGCAGAAGAGCAGGGTCATCTCACTTGATCTCATTTGGAAGGGAAGGGAGAGGAGAGGAGGGTCACCTTGGAATGAGGAGGCGCAAGGATGGTCCAGATGCAGTCCAGTGCATCTCCATTTTTTATCTTATCCTCCTCATCCACTTGACTGGAGCGGATGATTCCGTCTGTGCCGCTGATCTCAAACTGGCAATCTGCAGGAGGAGAAGGTTGGAAGCAGGACAAAACAGGCCAAAGTAAAATTAGGAAACCAAAAAGGAAGGAATACGAAGCACTGAGTGCAAATCTGATGCAAATACAGAGGTGGTGAGATGAAGAAACATGTTTTTGAGAAAAAAGAAAAGGAAGGTTCTACAAGATCTACGGAAAGAATTGGAAAGGCAGCATGAGGCCAACAGATAGAGGGAGGAATGGAGGGTGTCAGTAAAAGATAGCCTGCAGTCTGCCGCAGAGAATAGAAAGCACTTCAGATGGAATTGAAGTGGGGGCTGGGGGTATTGAAGGCTTACCTGGAATTGGATTTAGCAATCCACCGACGTGCAAATGAAAATCTGGGTCTGAAATGATAAGACAGGTATCCCATTACCCAGATAGTTTGCAGGTTGAAATCCCATGCTCCAGACGAACAATAATATCCAATTTTAAAGAGCCGTGGGTGCTGCAGAGTACAGATCTGCTGTTTGATCTAATAGGCAGCATTTAGTGTTTGTATTATATGACCTCTTAAACACGGATAACAAGAAAAACATTGATAAATTCTCAAAGCTACTACATCACAGCAGAACATTTTCATGCCTGAAAATCCACTGAATCAACTTGAAGTCATTGCATTTCAAGTATCAAGATTCAAAACACAGTCAAGGACATAGCCTCACTCTTCACAAGGTCATTCTTTTTAAATTCAGAAAGCATTAGGTTTAGATAAAAAGCTCAAATATACAAAATTGCCAGTGCCTACTGTATTCTATTCAATTGCAAATGTTACCTGCTATAAAGGTGTACTTGATGCGGAAACCTAAGCCTTCGAGCTCCTCGTCACTGATGAATTTGATCCACATGAAGCGGCCCGTGGAGGTGACAATACCTGGACTCTTTGGCCCACAGAAACGATCAATAAGAGGGGAGAATCCAAAGGGACCATCCCTTATCTCAATGTGGTCAAAGCGGCATTCGAAGGAGGGCTCAATATAGTATGTTTTGTCAAAGGTCAGCTGAATTCTCTGGCGAGGGAGAGCTGCAGGAGAAAGGGAATTAAGAACATCTTTGTTTATTTTATAAAACAGAGAAAGTTATTTTTTATGTATAACTGAACAGTATGAGGCATGGAAGAACCCATTGTCTATGCAGCAAGATGCCTTCCAGGAAATGAACTGACACAATATCACCTCATAAAATAATAATACTCTGGTCCTGAGACACGACACACACACACACACACACACACACACACACACACACACACACACACACACACACACACACACACACACACAAACAAACAAACAATGGAAATATTCATGAAAATGAACAATACAGAAGATGGAAAAAAAGTGAAGATAAAATCTTTTTCATAGCACTGTTGTAAGAAATTAATAGACCATTATATTGCAGAGTGCATTTCATTTTTATTTTGATTCATGACAAGAAGAAAGCAGACATGTACTAATATTCAACAATCTGTGAAGCAGCTAGCTCAGCGAGTACTGACATTGACTACCACCCCTGGTGTCACAAGTTCGAATCCAGGGTGTGCTGAGTGACTCCAGCCAGGTCTCCTAAGCAGCCAAATTGGTCCAGTTGCTAGGGAGGGTAGAGTCACATGGGGTAACCTACTCGTGGCCGCGATTAGTGGTTCTCGCTCACAATGTGGTGTGTGGTAAGTTGTGCGTGGATCGTGGAGAGTAGCATGAATCTCCACATGCTGGGAGTCACCGTGGTGTCATGCACAACGAGTCATGTGATAAGATGCACAGATTGACTGTCTCAGAAACGGAGGCAACTGAGACTTCTCCTCCAACAATCGGATTGAGGTGAGTAACTGCGCCATCACGAGGACCTACTAAGTAGTGGGAATTGGGCATTCCAAATTGGGAGAAAAAGGGGGATAATACATAAATAAATAATAAAAAATAAAAAAACTATCTGTGAAGCACAGCAAATACACAACATGTAATAAAACAGACAACTCTTTCCACTAACTAAATTATACACAGAGTGAATTAAGGTCACCTGCTTAAGGCACAACAACCTTAGTCATGTCATTCTCTGAAACAAATATTACTGTTGTCACTGCTGATTTAGGTTTGCTCTATTGAGTCCATTTCTTCAGCTGTATTTTCTGCAGCCTGCATTAAAACTACAAATGCTGCATATTCTACAATCATCAAGAAGAAAAGCTTCATATAGGGGTGCACAGGCTTATTATTGTTATCCAGTTATTCAGTTCTATCAATCAATAAAGATAAACACTTGTTATTCTGATACATAATATCTTCGTTGAAAATTATGGTTCAATATTGTTCTTTTTTTCTGCTTTTTTCAAATGACCAATGCATTTATCAGACTGCATTTTCATGTATTTGGATTTGCTTTGTCCACAGGGGGCGCTAATGTATTGCTTGAAATACTGCTGTATCAAAACAGACTTTTAAAGCGCTATACTGGTATGCAATAACAATAATTATAGTTGTTAAGGGAATATATGGATAATTATATTAGTGTTGCATTTACTATAATAATAGAGAAGAGTACAGATAACTTAAGAACCTAGAGGCAAGATGTGACACTCTTATATTATTAGCCATTGCTTACTTGAGGCAGACGTCAATCATGTTGTCATTAACAGTTTCTGTCACACTGTAATCTAACAGCCAGGAAATCTTCTTATACTTGGAAACTTGAGTTTCTTTGTATTTTTAGATAAGTTACCTTCCAGAATGTAAACACACTCCTTGTTGGGTGGATAAGAGTTTGGGTAGTTTGGAGATGTAAACAGCCCTCCGTTGATATTCCGGATCCACTGGCCACACTGCTCAGCAGTAGATGGAGATTCACCTTCATTCTGAATCTCTGTGAGAGCGGATAGATGAAATAGGAAATAAAATGTACATAGAGGAAATACAAACTTTGACATTTAAACATGCACTCAGTATTTTTTTTTTTTCATTAATAAAGTTTTACTCTTTTAAGAAATGAATAGCAATTTTGAAACATACGCACTAAATTATGAGAACACACATGATATGAAGGCTCCAGTCATATCAATAACCTTATAAAAGTTGTCTTATTCTACATGGAGAGGGTCCCCTCATGTGGGCCACCATGTTAAGATCACATGACCAGCCGAATACTACTCACTTAAAGGTGCGGTAAGCGATTTCTTTTAATGGAATGCTATGCAGAAAATGTTCCTTCACTGCAATAAGTGTCCAGAGATATCTAACCAGTCTCTGTGACAGCTCTAGACAGTGTAAATGGCAAACAAAAATGTAACTTCTGGTACAGATGTACTTTGTGATTTTAATCCTGTTTTCTCAAACAACCTCTGTATAAATTTCAGAGCAAATTACCTACTGTTTTTCAGCTAACTCAAGGTTCCTTAGAGAAATGTAATCCCATCCAGATGTGAATGTCTGTGATTGCTGATATTGAGTTTTCTCAACACTTCTCATGTTTTTAAATGACTTGAACTATCTTTAAGATCATACTTATGCTTGCCAATCTTCTGCCTGATGCGCGCCTTTCAATGTGGATGTAGATGTTTTGCCATCTGACAATTTAAAAAAAAATTAAAATCAACAGGACGGTTGTAACAGTTAAAGGACGGGCAAGGAGGAGGCGGGATCTGGCTGAACAGTAAACAAAGTTTAATGGTAAAACTCAACTTAAAACAACATAGAACAAACATGAACAAAGACACAAAAAACATGGCCATGTGTGCCTCTCGAACTGGCACATTTGGCTCATCTTTATCCCCCTCCTGGATGATTAGCCTGATTCAGGGCAGGATGTGTGTCCTCATAGCCCGGCCTCACCCTCCTCCCTGTCAAAACAGTATTTTGGAACGAGGGGGTGTGTCTAAACTAAACAAAGTCTCTCTAGAAAGTCAGTCCACTGTCGGCCATCTTTGAATGCTCTTGGGAGACTATTTCTAGTCATATCAGTGCAGCTCCTACTTGAATTGGGGAACACCGAAATCAAAAAAATGGTTGGTCAAGATTACGATCAAAGAGCATAGTTTAAATCGGCAGTAAAATCTGACAAAACTGGTAAATTGTGCTGCTTTACCTAACTTTATGCTATAAAACAAAATTTTTAGGCTAGTCAAGCTAATGCACATGCACATTTTCGAGCTGATTGACAGGCGATGTCTGTATCTAAAAGGTTATTGGATCTTTTACCTGTAATGGGGACTTCCTTTCTACATCTGTTGACCGTTGGGCGCTAGAGCTTCTTGGTTTAGAAAACAGCATAGCTGATCTAATCCCATTCATTTTAATAGAAGTGGCCCATCTCTGCTAAATAATCTCTAATTCAACGGCTCAATCTTGTGGAAGTTCCAAAATGGCTGATATGGCTTACAGCACCTTTAATCTCAGTCATTTCTCTGTTATTGGACACTTTCACTTGTGGATTAAATCAATCATGGTTGACTGTGTATAGTGAATTTCTTCAATGGTACTGCTAACAAAAACATAACATGTAATGTTTTAATGATGCTGCATCCAGGCACCTAGTTGTCCAAGTCCAAGACGACATTAACCAACAAATAAATTAATGAATTAATAAATACTGAGTGCACCTTTAAGAGAAATTTTAACTGAAATAAATTAAAACACAGCAAAAATGTACTCTCTGCAAACAAGTGGGAGGAGACTGGGTCAGTATTTTTACATATGGATACAGATTTCATACCATTAATAGTTGCTTGAGCAATGCCATTAACAATACACACTGATACTGATATAAGTAAGACTTTTTACATCTTTTGTGTTCACTAAGATGGAAGAAAGCATTCTGATTTTTATTTTAGCATAAACTTTTTTTTATGATATTACCCACAGACTGTTACACATAAAATAGCATTGAAGGGAACCCACTACGATATCTGCCCTAAAATAAAAACAGAATATCACAGGACTGTAACAGTTGACACATCAGATATGTGTTTTGAAATGTGTGAGTCATACCTTTAATTTTCTGTGCCAGGGCAAATCCCTCTTCTATTACAATGATGAGAACCCAGGCTGTAAAGAAGAGTAAGCAACAGCATGTCAAATGTTAGCAGACAAAATGTAACATGAAATTCCAGCATACTGTGTCCTTCACCTGACACCATGTTCAAGACAATAGAATAGACTGCGGAACACAGTATAAGAAGCAACTAATTAAAATATCAGAGATGACTGGTTCAGAATGACTTCACTGCTTAGAAACAAAACAAAGAAACAGCATAGCTGATTTACAACATATGTTGTGTTATGAATGCTTGTCCACAAAGAAATATAAAAAATGCTGATGATCTCCAGGGCTTTTGACAAGCATAACCAGCAAGAATTCCTTCACATGAAAACCATAGTGCTCAAAGTTTTGCTGGTGAACCACATGGCTATGCTGGTCCACCAGCTAGACCAGCATTAACCAACATAAACCAGCCTTGCATGCTGGTGAAGCTTGCATCAAAAATTCAGTTGCTGTGGGGCTCAAAAGGTCTCAGTGAACTCTGATTCAGTGTGTTTGTGTGAATCTTAGAAATTACTAAGCAGAACAGAGAATCTATATATCTGATGGATCTAGCCATGCCTCGCTCCTTCTGAAAATGACTGCACTAGCCCAGCACTGATTCATGGGTGATGTGGGCTCAGAAACATGAGGACACTGATCACCCAAAACTCCACCATTACTCCTGGCCCTGTCCCAGAGCAGAAATAAATCTAACAAACTGGGTTGCGTTTCCCAAAAGCATCGCAAGCTTAAGTTGATCATAGAGACCATTGGTGCCAATGGCTTCTACGATCTACTTACGGTGCTTTTGGGAAACACACAACACAAGGTCAGTTGTTTTCAGATCCATGTCAAGTCGCCCCTCTTTGACATAAGGGCAGATGGTCAAAGACCGCTCCTAAATGTGTGATTAGTTGACAAAATATCAGCCACAGACATTACTGATTTAATCCTGATAGAATATTTCTTTCTTTCCATGCACATTTTGAGAAAATTAAATATCTAGAAAGCAAAAGTGACATTTTTGACAGATAAAATGAGTTGTTGGTCTTCTAATTTATATTATATAACCTTCTGAATTCTGTAAATACAATTCTATCATCATGTCCTGTTGCAGTTACCAGTCATTCAGTATAATAAGATAAAGACGAAGACATTCACATTATATCAGGAACAGTGTTCTTCAACTAACAGACAGCTACACTCTTTTACATTTATAATTTCTACGGTCCTATTGAATAGTAGTAGTGTTATAAAGGATTGTGTGAAACAGTCCAGCAGAGGTTGCTGATTGGCTGCCTTATCATATGACTGCCCGAAATACTATCGCGTTCTTACACGGAGGACAGTTTAGTTTGTGAAGCGACAGGCAGAAGGAACACCAGTAATTTAAGAGTTGTTGATTCAGTTCATATTGTTTTTGGTGGATTTGTGCATGCAGGAAATTGTGAGTAGTGACATGTTTACGCACTATATGCAGATATTGTGTGGGGATGAGCAACTTTATTTAGTATTTGTGCCGTTTACTGTTTGCCGTTGAATGACTAAATGACTCAGCACTTTCTATTTACCGTCAGTTTGATATGCTAACATTTACATCTTGTATTTTTACTTGTATAAAACTCTCAGCCTCAGCTCATGTTCCCTCAGCATATGAAAGTACCCTGACACATCACAGTATACCCCGCCTATGTTAGGAGATCTTCAGCAGCTGCAGGAAGATAACAGGAGGTTACACCAAACCTCCTGTGTTGGATATGCAGCGTCGAATGGACAAGAGTGGTGTTCTGTCACCCCATCCTCCTATGCAACTATTACAAGAGCATCCTCCCAGTGTCAGAATGAAGCACCAAGCCGTAGCTAATATACCACCACAGTTTGCCCATCAGTCAGCTGTTGAGGAAGAAGAAGACTGGCCACCACCACCTCCCCCAGTGACAGCGGATGAGAGACCGAAACAGCCCAATCCAGGTATTGTAGATGTTATGGAGGAATTAAAGTAACGCATTCATACACAAGAGCTGAAGCTGTCATCTTCCCCATCCACACCAGATTATCAAAAGCCAACAGAGGAGTCAGAGTCATGGTCAAACTCTGGTAATAATACAGCCCCTCCATTGCCACCGCAAAGAGACTACAGCTTCACTGATTTATGACCACGTAGCCAAGAGAGATCATTCAGGGCTCCAAAGCCTTCCATCCCAGACTTCACCTGTGATGACCCTAGAGAATTTGCAAGGCTTCTAATATCCCTGGAGAATATCCTCCCCCTGATGCTACAGAGAGGTTCAAATTCTCTGTAGCATCAGGGCGGAGTAAATCAAATCAAATTCTGTTGGACCATCTCAAATTTGAAGAAGCACTTTTAATTGCAGATTCGTACAGTAACTCTCTGTACCCTAATTCAGATACCATGGCCTCTCTTATCCAGCACTGTGGTCAACCTCACCAACTGGCCTTGCGGAGAATTGCAGAGTTGATGGATGGGCCCACCATACGGCCAGGAGATTTTATGTGATTTCGTAAATTTGCACTGAGGGTTAGAGCTCTGGTTGGAATGCTAGAACAGCTCAAGGAAGAAGGACACATTGAACTTCAGTGTGGCTCACATGTGGCCAGACTAAGCAGTAAGTTGCCACAGGACTTCCGAGCCAACTTCAGGCGATACTTTCACTCCTTAAAGAGAGGAGTTCCTTCCCTCCTGGACATTGCAGAGTGGTTGGAGTATGAGTTACAGATTCAGGAAGATGGTGATATGTTTGATCGGATAGAGACTAACAAATGTGCCGCTAAAAGGCAGAGAGAGTACAAGAAAGATGGTAAAGGAAGAAACAGGCCATTGACTGTGCTGTTAGGCTCTACCCAAACTTCTTCTGAGGCACCTTCTGCAATAAATTCCACATTACAGTGGACCGAGAAGTTCAGCCATTGTCCCTACTGCTGTAATAATCTACAGAACCTAGATGACAGTTGGAACATTTCTCAGCTCACTAAACAGCAGCAAAAACAGAGGGTGTTAAACAACCATCGCTGTTGGAGATGTGGCCACAGTCACCCAGCAGCACAGTGTCAGCTGAGAGTCAACTGTATCACCTCTAAAGGCAAGCATCTGAATGCTCTTCATGAGATAAACATTAAAACAGAAGAACAGTCAAAAGCTGGAAAACTCAGCCCTGAAACAACTTGCGGACTGGTAAATTCCTCCACCGACATTCTCTATTTAGACAGGAAGGCTGGATGCAGTCAAGTCCTTCTCAAGGTCACTAAGGTGCTCCTGCGTAACGGCAATCATACTCTGGAGATGTACGCTATCCTCCTCCAGGATGCAGCATTGAAGTTGAAACTCCAGGGTCCCGCAGAGAGCCTCACAATAAGCACAGTGCGACAAGACCTACGAATAATACAAGTTTCATCTGTGTCCTACACTATCTCACCAGTCAATCAACTCGAGAGAGTTTATAAGATTGGAGGAGCCTCCACTGCCTCTCAGTTAGGTCTGGCGTATCACAAATATCCAGTGGAATGATTGCAGCGCAAATACGGACACCTGAAAATATTGCCCCTGCCAGAGATCAAAGGTGCCCAACCCCTTCTCCTCATTGGTTCAGACTTTCCGCATCTAATAACCCCTATCCAGCCAGTGAGGTTAGGATGCCCTGGGGGGGCCTGCTGCGGTTAAGACAAGACTTGGCTGGAAACTTCAGGGCCCTACTAAGTGCTTACCACAACAGAATGGAACCCAATCATGCTTGTTCATAGCAACACTCTCCCCATCAGCTGAGCTGCATTATCATGTGGAGAAACTTTGGCAGCTTGACGTCTTGCCATACAAGAATGAGAAGCTGGTCACCAGGTCTCGGCAGGCTCAGACTATAGTGGAACTCTTGCAGGCTAAAACGGTTTGAGTGAAAATAAATGGAGTCCAGCGATATGCCACACCTTTATTAAGGGTGCAGTCCATGCCCACTTGGTCTGCCCCGCCAACTTCAGTCCTTGCCAACCTACGAAGTAAAGGATTTAACAGTCCAGCAGAGGGTGCTAATGGACTGCCTTATCATATGACTGCCCGAAATACTATCACGTTATTACACAGAGGACAGTTTAGTTTGTGAAGCGACAGGCAGAAGGAACACCAGTAATTTAAGTGTTGTTGATTCAGTTCATATTGTTTTTGGTGGATTTGTGCGTGCAGGAAATTGTGAGTAGTGACATGTTTATGCACTATATGTAGATATTGTGTGGGGATGAGCAACTTTATTTAGTATTTGTGTCGTTTACTGTTTGCCGTTGAATGACTAAATGACTCAGCACTTTCTATTTACCGTCAGTTTGATATGCTAACATTTACGCCTTGTATTTTTTAATCTTGTTAAGTATGGGCAGCTTTATGTTGTATTTTCCAATAAGGAAGAGTATTTACTGTTATTGTTATTGTTGATATGATTCATATGACGTGTGGTACAGATTGTTTCTTAGTCATATTGTTTCATATAGTTTCTTTAAGAGCATGTTATTGTCTCTTTTGAATATTTCTACATTATAAGACAGTCTAATAATTATTTCACTGTATTGTTATTAATGTTTGATGCTTGTTATGACTTTACTAAGGAATTTACTGTTTATTATTATTTATTTCTGTAGAACCACATCTTTATTCACCTGTAACCTAAAAGAAGCAAGTTTGGAGTAAAAGAGAGTGTAGATGAAGAACGAAAGACGTGTGCATTCTAACAGATGCCCACAGTGATCATAACTCCAAACCAGCAACTCAAATTTAATCCTTCATTACAAGTAGTTTTTTTTTTTTTTACTTGACTTGAAATAAATCGTCGTTGGCTTACATTAATCTCTTTATGATAAATTAAACTGCCTGTTTGGTGAAGAAAAGGCAAACATGATAACTCCATCTAATAAACATCACGCTCTTGTTATCCTTAAGGTTTCATACTTCTTGATGTAAGACAAACACAAATAAAAGGTGAACTGGGATTATCATACGGTTGATGTGATATTTTATACAGTATAAATGAGATTTACAAATCCCAAACCTTGAGCACAGATGTAGCTATAACATGCAAAAAAAAAAAAAAAAAAAAAAAAAAATATATATATATATATATATATATATATATATATATATTGGAAGCTAATTAAATGGAGTTATGCACTCCGAATAGTCGCGTAACAGTCGCTCGCACATCTTAAATAAATATCTGTGAATTTATTTTCTACATGAATTATCTCAAGCGTGCTGTCTGGTTTAAATGAACAGACATCTGGGATGTGTCCCGTGGGACGCAGGGTTGTCGCACATTAAAATGTGTTGATGTGATCTTGAGTAATTTGTCTATACATATATCAAAACAGATCACTCCACGGAGAAGGAAAAAATGCCAAAACTGTCATTTGAGTTAAACACGGCACTTTAGTGTGGCCGATGTTAATCAAAGGCAGATGACAAGAGGACATTTCTTTAGGGTCCGTTCACACCCAATGCGTTTTGCGTCGGCCTCTGTTTTTCAATTGTTTTTCCTAAAAAACATGCAAACATGCGCTAGACGGACCACTTTGACAGTCTTTTAACGTGATACGTCTCGCGCAGGAGCGCCGCGTTTATTTGTCGCCGTGTCAAGTTAAAAAGAACGTCAACTGTTAAAAGCGCGTCTCGAGTCACCTGCGTTTCGCTCTTATTTAGCAAGAACGTGCTCGGTCTGAACTACCCCCAATAAGACTTGAAATGCTCCTGAGCGAATTATTCAGACCAGTGTCAAATAATAAATACGTATTTCCTTGCTTGCGACTTGCGTGTTGCATTCTGATTTCATTTCATTTTATTCTTGTGACTTTGAACTTTTAAAGCTTATGACTTTGATCTAATAAATAGGCCTACATATTTTGGAGAAATTTGGTCATCATCTCGCATATATTTCCAAAATATATAAATGGTTAGATTAGGGATGGAATATTTAACTTCGTGGGCATTATTTCATAAAGAAACTGGTCACAACGCAGTGTTCATGTTATAGGCTATTGTAATTGCTTAATGAACAGCGTGCAGGCTACTTGCATTTACGTTGTGGAACAGCAAGAGATTCAACAGCGTTATTACAACCTACAAAATTAATTTGCAAGGTGTGCAACATGGATGTTATAAAGTAGCCTAAAGTGTTTCCACAACCAATATGAGATAAAATCAATAATTCAATCTTCCCTTATAATTTAATTAAACCTATTGTGTATAACTGACTACTCTAATGACGTCGATCATCAATCAGCGCGTTAAGGCTGTGGCACGCGACAACTGTCACTTCAGCTCTCTCGCGTCGCTCCAGCAAATACCACGAGCTCATGCAGCGAAGTTGCACGAGACGCTGCAGAAATCGAATGCAACTCGCGTTTTGCTGTATTAATGCATCTTTAAACGTCATACGTCAATGAAGATATTATTTGATGTCTTGCAAGCACAAAAGCATTTCCCCGTCTCAAACAGGTCCATGGTTAAACAAACGACGCAAGGGACACTGAACTGCCAGATTTCGTTAAACGCGCATTACATAGCTAATAAACAAAAACACACCAGTAGGTGGCGAAGCAATTTACGATTAGCCCTAAAACTGCAACTTGTTAGTCATGGCAAGAATGCCACGGAAAATTCTCTAAAGAAAATGTATAATAGCAGTTCGTGGGACGCCTATGCAGCGTGCGCTTTCCGCGTTGTGTTTTCGGACACACAAAACATAAATGTAGGCTATCTTGAAACTCACCTCTGTGCATTTCCTTTCGCTGTGTAATTACTGGTGCGTCCGCCTTCGTGAGCTCTGTAGTTGGCGAGCTTTATCTCTCCATCGTTGCCATCCAATACG
Source organism: Xyrauchen texanus (assembly GCF_025860055.1). NCBI lineage: Eukaryota > Metazoa > Chordata > Actinopteri > Cypriniformes > Catostomidae > Xyrauchen > Xyrauchen texanus. The sequence continues at coordinate 39,058,434 of NC_068276.1, forward strand.
GCGAGACTTAAAAATCACAACTTTTCCTCGATCTCTTTAATCCCATCCCTCAAGCTGCAAAAATACCCCTCTGTATTCCTTATAAAGAACATACGCCTCGAGATGAGTGAGAGGTTGTAAACGAATGAGCTTTTAATCCTGTGGAGAAATGTGCTTTAAATCCACATACAACGTATTGCCATAAAATAAGCGACGCGCGTATAGTCCAGGGAGAGGATCGTGTCAGAGAGAGAGTCTGGGCTGAACTGAAGAGATCCCACTAAACGAGCCTCATTCGAGCATCGGGCGCTGTTCGCTTGAATGAGCTGCCTGTGCGCGCATGCGCATTCTTATAAGCGCACGACCCCTGTTCGGCGCGAGTGAAGAGAGCGCGCGGTGAAGTTAAGGTGACGTGATTCAGCTACAGCCACAGCATCAGAATTACGGTAGTGAGGCAAATATATTTATTTTCAAATAACAAATACAAATTCAGATCTAATATGCAACTATGCGGTATTGGTGGTTTTAGAATTGATTTTGCCTTTGAAAGTGAAATCAATTAGTGCATGTACGACACCATAACAACACCATATAAATGTAAAAGAGATTAGCATACAAATTAATGCATGGATGAGAGCAACTCTCAGATATATATACATCTAAGAACAAAATCCTTCAGAGCACATTCTTCAGTAATACACCTTTAAGTTCCAGTGTTTTAAAAAACAAGTATACTATTCATAATATTTCTGACTCAGAAATCAAGGAAAATACATGAACAAAGGCATCAGTGTTAATAAAGAAAAAAAATTATTGGAAAGAAGACAGTCTAAGAATGAACGACACTCAGGGGAATTGCTAGAACGTAAATATAGAGGACAGTGCATGCTGAAATAGAGCAACCTGCTTTGTTGACTATGAGCTTGACATGTTTTAGAGAGTTGTATTTCTTTGCTATCCAATGGAAATTGTTAGAAAAAGTTAGAATAATAATTAAAAAAAGAAGATAAAAAGCTTGCAAAGAATATCACAAAACATTTATTGCAACGTTTCAGTCACATAATCTTTGTCAGGCATTTACAAAACACAGAGTGCCAATCCACCAAATATAAAATATGTCAATCAACACATCTTATAACCGAGATGTAACCATATAACCAATAACAGTCAATTAGATAAAGTAACTCTAGAATACAACCTTCTGGCGAACTTATTCAAAATGTTATAAAAGACAAGGAAAATATTTCATTCTTAAATACAGGATACCTTATTTCTTTTTTTACAATAAAAATACTTTTTAGAGTCTTTAAATGATCTTTATATAATGTTGTTGGTCCTCTTCTGGTTGTAATCTACTGTTATTGTAAAAAATGTTTTTTAAATCTGTATTTAAAAATTAAATATTTTCTTTGTCTTTTATAAAATTTGTAAAAAGTTTGCCAGTAGGTGTTTGTTGTATTCTAGAGTTCCTCTATCTAACATCAGACGTGTTGATATTTTAAATTTGGTGGTTTTGCACTCCTGTTTTATACATTTCTGACGAAGGTCGTGTGACCGAAACGTTCAAATAAACGTTTTGTGATATTCTTTGCAAGCTAAGGTAGTCTGCGTGATTGTTTTTTCTTTTTTTGACATTACTATAGTATATGTCCTGCACCCTACCAACTATTAATCAGTTGTGCGAGGTTATCTGGTTACAAGTTAAATTCCTAATAAAATCAGTTTAGAGCAGATAACATGAACTTGCAGAAAAGGGCCTGGCACAATGCAGCTAAATATGTTTACACATATTTTTGACATGCGCCTAAATTACAGCTGTTTAGAGATTCAGTGAAACAAAAGAACTATCTCACACAGACACATCCATACACATAAAGACAGACAAGTAAATAAATCCTTCAAAATTTACCATGTGAATCTCCAAAACATGAGAGGAATAGTTACCAATGTTACTTTAACAAATAAGGGAAAAGAAAGACTATTATAACTAATTATGTTTATGCCACACCAACATTTAAAAATGGCACTGAAAGGTACACCAAATACTCAATGTGCAAACATCCTTATGTGTTTAGGTTCATGTAAACATTCATCATGACAAATGAAAAAAGAAACATGCCTCTTCAGACATCGACAGATCCAGTAGAAACTCCTAATTTGCCTTAAGATGGATTCCCCTGGTTGCAGGCATTTTTAAATGCATAAATATAAATTAAATTATTAAATAAACCATTTGATGTAATGAATGCAGGGCAGATCTTGTCTGTATTTACTCGTAATGCTTTCCATATTCTAACATGACATCAAAATGGAAGCGATGGGCTTCCTGTCTCTTCTCCCAGTCATCTGCTTTCTGTAACACAAACAATCAGAGATGACTACATGCTCTCAGTAACCTCACAATCCAAAGAGACTGGCTCCCACATGTTAACCTTGCTGTTGAGTTGAATGCGAACACAATACAGTGGCGTTTGATTCATTGGGACAGGAAAGGACAGACACAAAGCGATGAAGGGAGAGAGACAGACAGACGGAGAACTCATTACACACACAATGGCACACTTTACCACAGCAAAATACCTCTGTGTGCGATCACAGATAGAGCCAACACCAGACACTTGCTGCCTGAGACTGATAATAATACACACTGCCAATCCTGGAGAGCGAGTGTGTGTGTGTGTGTGTGTGTGTGTGTGTGTGTGTGTGTGTGTGTGTGTGTGCGCACGCGCGTGTGTATGCACAGTGATTATCCTGTCTCAGTGATGGAAAAAACGGTGTCTGTTCTCAGCTAGTACGAGTGATCACACACTGGATCCCTCTTTGAGGCAAATGTGAATTGGCGCTCCTGTTCTGGAAGGGTCACCTGGATGTATATTTAGTGGCAGGTGCATATTTTTCTCTTGTAACTGTTGCAATGCACGTCGGTCATAATCAAAATGGCAAACGAGTGAAAAAACTTGATGTGCCAGACAGAAAAGGGAAGAGATTACTTTCTTTTTTGAAAGGAACCTGGGGATTTGACTGAGCGTTGTCACCTCCGTTATCTGCTCAGGAGCGAACAGATGACATCTACTCTAAGGATGTACCACTATATGTTTCATTTTGCATGATACAGTGCTGACTCATATCAACATAATTATTCACTGATGAGTGACTTTCAGAACAATAATTGAGGGTTATAGCACACAAGAAATACTGAGAAACATACCTGTGGGCTCATTTCCTGTTAGTGAGTCATAGGCAAAGTTACAGACTGATTGATTTCCCTGTTATAAGTGCTTGACTTAACTACAAAGAGACAAAAAGTTTTTATGCTCCTTCAAGCTCAGACTTACTCCCAGAGACTGTATGGCTCGAGATGGAGCACTTGTATTAAAATCAGTGGAAGAAAATGGAACACCCAAAATGGCGGGTGTACAAAATTACTGTTGAGCTCCAAAAGAGCCAATCATCTTTTAGATACAGACATCACCTGTCAGTTAACTCAAGAATGCGCATGTGCATTAGGTGGACTAGCCTGAAAAATAAAGTTTGTTGTGTGATCTGAGCTGAAGGACCACAATTTATGATCTCTTTGTTGTCAGATTTTACTGCTAGGAAATTGATAGGATAGATAGGGAGCTGTACTTTTATGCCACTTGTATAGGAGTGGTGGTGGCGTAGTGGGCTAAAGCACATGACTGTTAATCAGAAGGTCGCTGGTTCGATGCCCACAGCCACCACCATTGTGTCCTTGAGCAAGGCACTTAACTCCAAGTTGCTCTGGGGGATTGTCCCTGTAATAATTGCACTGTAAGTCGCTTTGGATAAAAGTGTCTACCAAATGCATAAATGTAAAATGTATCTGTAGAAAATTGCTGCCTGTTCCCAAGTGGACTGTCTTGCCTTGATAGGGACTTTTTTTTTTACTACATAGCAAGACTTCCAGATCATTTTAATTCTTCAAGCAGCATCTTATAAATAATGGTCTTTGTAAGATTGACTGTCTGAAATAACATAATGATACATTGTATAGTATCATATTTTCTAGCACAGACCAAAGGGATGATTCCATGTTGTCTAGATAACAACCTGCCATTCATGTGTTGCACCCTTTATGATCTACATGTGTCCTACAACATCCATACCTCAAGGCTCTGACAAGCTCAAGAAAACACACAACTCAAGTACTGATGGAGCCGTAGGCAGCAAGCAGTACAGCATCAATGAACACACAGGCTGACATTCACGTGACCCACATATATCGGCTGTCTCCCGCATGGAAGATTAAATGCAATCATGTTGACTTTCAAGCATTTTCATACAGACCTTTTCATGTCAAAATCATGCTCTCTATTCTCCTCACTTTAAAGGATGAGCTTGAGATGCCATATTGATCTAATGATGAAACTGAGGGTTGTTTACAACAAAGTGACTGTCACTATATGCATGTAATATTTTCTTTATTGTATTTATGCAGGAATATTCTGGGTTCAATACAAGTTAAGCTGAATCGACATCATTTGTGGCATAATTTTGATTACCACCAAAAAAGTTCTAAAAATATATATATATATATATATATATATATATATATATATATATATATATATATATATATATATATATATATATATAATTTTACAACTTATGTATATATATATATCCACTCATCCCTCCTTAAAAAACAAAAAGGAAAAATCACAGTTAGATTAAGGCACTTACAATGGAAGTGAATGTGGCAAATTTTTGGATGGTTTAAAGGCAGAAATGTGAAGCTTATAATCCTATAAAATCACTTACATTAATTCTGTTGTAAAAGTCTGTGTATTATTTGAGCTGCAAAGTTGTTTAAATCATAATTTTAGTGTGTTAGAGTTTACAGCGTTACACCATCATGGCTACAATGTTGTAAAATTCTCTCTAAAATCATGTTAACAGGTATATTGATTACATTTTGTGGCTATACTTTTCAATCAGTGTATATTAACGTTTATGGATTAGACCCATTCACTTCCATTGTAAGTAACTCACTGTAACCTAAATGTTTGCTTTTTTAAAGAGGGTTTTTTGCTGTAATCGACATTTTGCCACAAATGCTGTCAAATGAGCTTAACTTGTATTGAGCCACTTATATTTTAAGAGGTTGATGCAAATACTCTTTTAAATAACAAAATGAAGCTGTTGTGACAAAAAACAAACAAACAAAAAAGACAAATACAAAATGTCATTATGAAAAAGACAAATGTCATTATGTTGTATGTTTAATGATATTAATGTGCAGTTGTAGCAGTCTCCTTATCTCTTCATTGATGCATTTCTTGAATTACGGATGTCTAAATGAATGAAGCTGCTAGGCAAGGTGTGTTCCTGCCCCATGCAAATGATAGAGAACAGCTCAGTAGCTCCCCTACTTTTGTCTGTAACACTGAGTAGGATGAAGAAAGGAGCAATGTGCGAGGAGAAAAATGCGGTGTTTTATCTGTTTGTAATATTGTGCCCCTTTCAGACATGCAAATGGTACAGTCCATAGAGATGGAACAATCTGCCGAGTCCCCTGCTATTTTCACAGGCACTGAAGGTTACCCTCTCTTATCTGCTAAAGCCACTTCAGTTACAAGCTATCAATCGGGGGCAAAGCATTGAAGATGGAGGGCATGGAGAGAGATGAAAGAATAAAAAAGAAAAAAGAAAGAAGGAAAGAAAGAGCTGTGTATATCTGCTGCTTTAAGCCACGTCCGATGAGAACATGCACTTTCATGAGAGGTCTCTTGAGTGTGGAAGCCATGCTGTGAAAAGTGGCTGACATTTCCACTGCACAGATTTGTAAAGGCATATGGTCATACATATCATAAAATGTAATGCATAAACATTTCCACAAAAGTGGAAAACCATATCTCTGACTAGATGCAGAGCATATTTTGAGTTGTGCTACATTTGGATCGCGAGAAACAGCAATACACGTGTTAAAGTCTAGTGTTGAAGCAACATGGAATATTAGACCTCCTGAAGCTTCCACAGCTCACAGATTCAGGAGAGTCAGAGCTTGTTGTTTCTCTCAGACAGTCAGAGGCGAACAGAACTGATTCTTGACCTTCTAATAACTTAGTAAGTGAGCAACGCTAATCATTACCTGAATGTGTGCATCAGGAAATCCTATGCTCCATCCACCACTCTTCAACACAAGACAAAGGCAAAATGCTCCCTCTCTATGTTTTCTTCCTCTCTCTATCTCTCTCTTCCCTTTTGTCAAGCATATAATTGCAGAGCTGAGGAACAGAGATATGGAGCCAGCATGTTATTTTAATGCAGTGTCAACTCCAATGAAGGTCGTGTAGTGGGAAGTGCTTCCCTGAGCAGAGAGCAATTATGGTTTTCAGCGTGCATAATCAGGCACCCACAGCAGATGGCTTTGAGAGGACGCCAACACAAGAACAGCTCTTCTCTTCTCATAAACATGCACACTAAGAGTAGAGCCAGGACTTCCATGAGACCTACAAAGAGATGGACACACACAAGCACTCTTAAAGGTACACAAATGAGTACTACCTACAGTTCCATGATTGTACCTACAGATTGTTGGTGCCAGATGGTTTGGTTTGAGTATTTCTGTAACTTCTGATCTCCTGGGAGTTTCACACATAACAGTCTCTAGAATTGACTCAGAATGGTGCCAAAAAGAAAAAATATCCAGTGAAGGGCAGATCTGTGGATGGAAACACCTTGATGAGAGAGGTCAACAGAGAATGGCCAGACTGGTTCAAACTGACAAAGTCTACGGTAACTCAGATAACCGTTCTGTACAATTGTGGTGAGAAGAATATCAGCTCAGAATGTTATTCTGAGAAGCGGGTTGGCGCTGTTTGGGCAGCACGAGGGGGACCTACTTAATATTAGGCAGGTGGTTTTAATGTTGTGGCTGATCGGTGTACATAGATGCATTTTGTTGACAATGAATATAATGGAAAAAAAAAATGTCTGAAGAGGGTCTTTGCCATTTGCAAATAACATTGCTATTAACAAGCAATGCCAGAGTGTGGGACATTTTCTATTTTTTTTAAACTCCAACATGTTTATTGGAACCACTTAATGATAACCTATACTTTGGTTTACCACATACTGCCAAATTCCCTTTAAGGCAAGTCATGTTTTTATCACCTCCTAGTAGCCTGTGGGAAGCTATTTTCTGTACATACAAGTAAAGCTCCTATCTACGTGAATGGGGAAAGTCCAAAATCTCTAAAACAGTTGGTGAAGATTACAATCAAATTAGGGCTGCAACTGACAATTATTTTGATAAATGATTAATCTTTGATTATTTATTCGATTGAATCAATTAATCTAATTTAATAAAGCTAATTTGTATTTCCTGTGTTTAACTAAAATATATTTAATAAAAAATACAAAAAAGGTTTTAATAATAAAATAAAAAAAAAAATAAAAAAAACAAGATAAAATAAGTTTTATAATGCAAATGCATTTTTGTGTAGGATTATCCACGAACAAAGCTATCAAATGAACACAACAACACATTCCACAGATTAGAGAGATCCCCCACCGAGCCATTAGAGAGTCATAAAACTCATCCATGGTGCCTAAACTGCTATTAAGACCATCTCTGCAAAGAGGCTCCTGGGTGCAGGGGTCACAAGCAATTAAAGATAGAGAACACACTCCCTGGAATTCCCTAGAAAGTCTCAGAACACACTCTGTTTTGTCCTCCGATATAAACCAATTTGCTACACTTAGACTCATCAGATCACAAGACGTGATTATTATCCTGCAAACAGCAGCTAAAAGGGAATCCATGAACCCAGTACTTGTGATTTAACCCTATAAAATATGCACCATACCTAGCCTTGCTAGATAATTCAGAAAATTACTATGACCTGTGATTACTTGTATAACTGACAAATTAATGATTATAGCCAATATACCTTTTAAAATATATGTAGTGATTAGTAATCACTTCTAACTAACAAATCGATGATTATAATCTTTAATGTTGTATGGTAACTTCAAGGTTCAACTGGATATTATACTCCGACAATCAGGTTTCTCATAACGTGTAATGTATTATCCATGTTGTAAAACTAATTAATTAACCAGTATGATTTGTAAACAGGGATTTTCATGTTTTGTTACTTACACGTATAATATTCATGAAAGAATATTTAGTATGTAAATGCTTGCTTGTTTACGTAGAGAATGCTGATGACAACGAATGTCTTGTCTCTTGTACCGTTTTCAAGATATAAAAGTTAATGATTAAACATGCACTATTTTTGACCCGGAGTTTGTAAGAATCCTCCACAAAGGATCATAAATCAACTTTTGAAAAGGACAGCCCAGTCGGCCATGTGACTCTGGAAAGTCTCTTCTGATTGGCTCAGGACACCTTTGGGGTGCGGCCAATTTAAATTAAAAAGACACAAGGAAAAACTCCCTCTTCTTCTTCTTTTGATCTTCCTCTTCTGCGGAACTTCGCTCTTGCAATGCTCTTTTTGGAATCATCTCTTGGTGCTTGCAGATCCTTCGTGTCATGTAGAGTTCAAGGAAGCCTCTCACTCTCTGCTCTACAGTTTACACACCCAACGGGAGTTGTGAGTCCTCCTTGCAGAAGGCCTCACTTCAACCAGATAATAAATATCCACGATCATAACAGAGTCCAACACATCGACGGAATGAACTTTTGACAAAGAGCCAAAGAACCAAGCAACAAAAAGGAAGCAACACAAGGAAACTCAACGACATGCAAGTACATCTCCAAGACTTTTGCTCAAAGTGCAGGTGTATTATTTGAATACTTTGGGTAAACTGATTGTAAATCAATTTAGACCCAAAGAAGGATAAATGGTTCTTAAGGCATTGTCAACAGACTCCATAAAGTTCATTTTCACGGTATTTATCATTCTGTCACTATACTCACCAACCTGTTTCATGTTGTATGTGTTAGATTAGTTTATGTTTAGAATATCAATTAAATGTGTCTGTATTCAAAGATGATTTGAACTGTGGTATATTTTGATAAATTATCTCATCCCTGTTTTTAATAGATTTCGCTTCAAAACTATACCTAAATATGTGTAATATTATTATCAATAAGCCATGAGAATAATATCACTCCAATAAGTGAATAAATTATAATTCACTTATTCATGCTAATTCCTTACAGAATACATAATAATGTAGAAAAGGACAGTTTAATTTAATTCCTAACTCACATACTGTTCCTACATATAATGGTTGTGACGACATCAACTAAGTTTTTCCATGCATGCATATCTGACTAATCGACAATGAAATTTGTAGCCAGTTATTTTTGATTTATGATTATATTATAACAAATTAGTTTTTTGCAGCACTAGATCAAACAACATATTCCAAAATAGCTATCAAATCTGACAACAGTTGTCTCATAAATTATGCTTCTTTAGTTCAGATCATGTAAAAAAGTGCTACTTTTAAAACTTTCTTAAAAGAGAAGTCTTTTTTTCTAATAAGACCTTTGATATTAGGGCAAAAATCATATTCTTGATAATGATTTTTGTATTGTTTTCCTGTAAAAATATAAAAAAAAATCCTTAAAACAAGATCAATCAAATTGATCTTGTTTTATAAACAACACTGCATAAGATATTTAATTTTTTCAGAGAATGTGTTTTTAATGTGTATTTTGTCTTACTGTACTTACTGTTTCGTCATCTGCGTGTTGCCTCCGCGTGTGCCTAGAGTTGACTCCTCTTGCATTGATTGCATCTGTTCAGGCTTGTGGTCAAAGAGTATACGTTGTAAGGCTAGAACGCTCGACAATATGCAATATGTAGCAGAATGCAGAAAACAAAGCATAGTACACTTTGGCATGCACTAGTTAATCTGTGACTACTCTGGTATTCCCCAAGTTCACATATTCAGAGGTACAGATTCCATACAAGAAACAGTCAACTTCCCAAATAGAGAGACACAAACTCACGGGCTCATCCGCACAAATTCACACATAACACTCTAGAAGACATGTGGTGTGGGATTATGAGAAACAGATTTGATATGCTGAAAGGACAGAACAAAGCAATTAGCAGCATAGCAGTGTGTGTGTGTGTGTGGAGCACCCTCTGAGAGTGCCCGAGGGCAGGGCCACACACAGACACGCCCATCTGCTCAGATCTTCACACACATGTTCACTGCTGAGGTATGTGTTTTCGTGAGTCTCTGTGAGGTCACACTCATTTTCCGCATAGGAAGAAGAGAGGATTGACAGATGCAGGAGTGTACGTGTTTCAAAGAGATCCAGAGATGAAACAGGGACTGTGGTAGATGCCAATGATGCAAAAATGGGTTTGGTTTGATCAGTAAATCTGATGATGACTGAGAGGAAATTAAGTCTGAAAATTAAAAGGAGAAATGAAAGATACAGATATCTCACCTTCTCCTTCCAGTGCAGTATTCTGATGATGATGAGAATAAAGACACACACCCCAACCAATGCTATTGCTGTCAATAAGACTATATTACTGGGGGTGAGGTACAGATTTGTACTCCAACTGCAGAGAAACAGGTAAAAGAAAAAAGATAATTTGCAATACGGACTCAAAGATCTATGTTTTCGGTTCAGAGAAAACTTTGGACATCATTCAAAACTCAGAAATGAAATCTGAGGCCGCACATAAAGACATTGCGAACCTGTGCAAATCATCAAAACAGTGACAGCTGGAGTTTACGGCACTGAAGAAAGCTCTTATTTGCACATTGTACCTTCATTCGGGAGCTTTAATATGACGACTCAAAGAACCCGAGACAGCTAAATATAGTCTACCCTGATGTGCACTCTCCAACGAGTTGAAACATCAGGACATCAAAATGAGCCACTTTACAAAATAATAGACGGAGTGTGTGCAAGAAAGTTAGTCTGTTTATGATTACGAATTGTTTGAAAGTAAAACGGCAGCCAACGACACCAGAGGGCAGTCCACAGAGAATAGCGAGAAATCAAGTGAGCTGCTCAATTATTTATGATCAAGATTGGTGGACAGCTTCATTAAGATACATTTCGCCGGCTCTGGTAAACACATTAAATATTAATGCACAAGGAAACACCATCTCAAGGCCCTGATTAGGTCTAGTGACGGATGCTATTCTGGTGTGAATCTGCTTTTAATTAAATTAACAAGTTTATTATCATTAGCTTGCTGCCAGTGAATTTGCATCTCTGGTGCTTGGTGGATACTAAAATCAGTTGGGTTAAAAATGACCCAACACATAGCCCAATGGTGGGTTGATATAGCACCGACCCATTGTTGGGTTATTTTAACCCAATGCATTGGGTAGAAAGTTTTACCCAATGCATTGGGTTATAAAATAACTAATTTGTTGGGTTTTTATTTTTTGGGGGGCCAAATTGTTGCTTTACTCATCCTAGTATTATTGGTACCATTATTATTGTTGACATTATTATTATTATTATTGTTATTATTTCTGTGTAAATAAATTATAATGCACAAGTTACAAATATCTTGAAAATGCTTTATTTCCATTCAATTAAAAGTTGCAAACATTTTCATTAATTAAGTAAATGGTTGCAACTGTATTATCATTTTACTTCCTTTTTATCATTAAGTTACTTACAATCATGTTTCAATTTACAAGAACCACCACAAATAAATAAGTAATAAATAAGTAGGCAATGGTTTAACATTGCTGGCAAGGATGAAGACGATGACGATGGAGAGACGGACACAAGTGCAGTTTATTAAACAAAAGTGAGATCCAAAAACCATAACTAGAAACATGAAACATAAACATGAACATGACTATACTAGACTTGACACAAACAAAACATGACTTGACTAAATCTTGACTCGGCTTGACTTAAGCAAAACAACAACAAAGTTACATTAACAATACTCCACAAAGGACAATGGCAAACGTGAGGGCTAAAATACATTGACATGGGTAACACGTTAACAAGACCACCAATGAAACTACAAGACTGAAAACAATATAACAAGACAATGAAATATGAACCAATAACAAGACAAGACTAATAAACAAAGGAACCAATGAGAAAACACACATGAAACATGGCGGGAACAGAATAATTACATGACTAGACAAGGAAGTGAACAAATTTAAAAATGAAGGACCTGAAGACATGAACAGGACTAACTTTTCAAAATAAAAGACATGAAAAACAGGAACCATCAGAACATGACATATCCCCTCCACATGAACAAAAATAGAATAAACATGACTGTGGCAGCGGGCGCGTGGTCAAGCGCCCGTCCGGGGGAGAAAGCGGTAAGGGCGCTTGCACCTGAGCTAAATTATGTCTAACACCTGTCTCTAATTTCAGGGAGCATGGGGAGAGCGGCATAAAAACGGCTACAGAACCGCCAGCGAAGGCGGGAGATATGTCAGTCTAGTGTTGGCGTGGACCCTAGAGTCGAAGAATGCTCTAATGCATTGATATCATCAGGGACGATGCATCAGAAGGACGGATAGGAAACAAGGGTTTGCGAAAGTGATGCTTCATCATGCACCCCAAAGTTGAGAACATTTCAATGTTGGTGGAAACCCAATTTGACATATGGGATCCGTTGATCAATGAGAATCTTATAGAGACGGGTCCAGTTGCGCTTTAAGAAATCTAATTTGCTGTATGCCCACTTAATTTCAAACTGACACGGCTCTTTCTACAGCCTCAAAAGAGACCTTACACATTCCTATCTGCCAAACGCTCCATAAGAGCTTTCCCTAGTGTAGCAGCCTTAAACCGCTAACCCAGTTTGAGTCCACCAATGATGTTTACTTCAAATGCTCTATGCAGTAGAATCGTTAAATATTTACTCCGCTCTCAGAGAGAAAATTATAAAAAATTATGTACAGAAACATGGCAGATTCGAGAGAGGAAATAAAAACAACTTTTTAATTTGCGTCGAAGTCGTGAGCATTCCGCTTGGAGCAAATGGCATAATTATTAGTGAATCAAGCTGTTAATAAGACTCCAAACATGAAGCAGCATCAATAGTCATCTATTCCCCCAGCTGTTTGCAAAGGAAGTCTCTGGAAGCTTTAATGCATTATGAAGACAGTACCTCTATCAGTTACAAAGGTAATTTTCTCTCTTCAACTTGATTCTCGACAGCAATTAGTAGAAAACGTTAAATCCATCTTTTTGAGGGAAACCTCCAGGGGTACAGATTTTAATTTCCGACAACACATTTATCATAATGCTACATTGCGGTATGCACACACACACACAGACATGCACAAGCGCAGCTAAAGAAGAGTGTGTGGTCTGAAGTAGCTCTGCTGCTGCTATTTTAAGCAAGAGTCTTTAGTAAGCGTAGATGAGTCTTGTAAATGAAATGGATGGGGTCGTACTTGGTCTCCCTGTGGGGAGTCAAGCCTCTGCCTACTGCTGAGGTCAACCGTGGGCACAGGCAGAAAGAGAAGGATTTGTCTCTCTTCACAGTCAGAGACCCTTTACTGCTGCTCTGAGCATTAGAGAAGGAGGGCGGATCAGGGCCCACTCGTTTAAGGGTTAAGCTAACAGAGAGACCCACATTTACAATTATGCAATGGAGAGAACAGGATGGCTCTATTTTAAATATAAAATGAAGACTCTACATTTAGTTTAGTGATATAATAAGATTATATAATGCTTACTCTGAGAGTAAGTCCTTCGACTGTGTTATTGCAGACTCTGTGCAAGGTAAAATATTTAATTGCTAGTACTGACGGCTTGATTTCAGCAACAAATCAAGAGTCTGATAATTGTCACAAAGAATTAATAAAGTTCATTACTATTAATACTGTTAGATAGTCAATAGAATGGCTCCTTTTTGTTTTTAGCCCACCCCAGATAAAATTAACTTGAAACATCACTGATTTCATTTGAGCAATGCATTTTCCTCAAATATTCTTTTAACCCGTAAAAGGCACTGTAAAAGATTATATATATATAGTATATATATAGAGTAAACACCTTTCCTTTCCGTAGATGAGCTCAAACATGAGCTGTCAGCAGGAGAAACAAAAAGCAGGAATTGAAGGTATGATGAGTAGAAACATTCATCTGTGTCAGAAAAACAACCCAGTATGCAGAGCTATTGTTAGCAACCTATCTGTCTTCCTCTCTCATTCCCTTTAGTTTTTGTAGGATTTAAAAAACACAACATGGCAAATTGTTGTACATGAGTCTTGCTTATCCACAAGGTTTGTAAATGTACAGTTGAAGTCAGAAGTTTACATACACCTTGCCCAAATACATTTAAACTCTTTTGACTCTTTCAATGATGCCAAGCAAAGAACCACTGAGTTCGAAGGTAGACCTTAAAATACATCCACGGGTACGCCTCCAATTCAGTACACCTCTAATCAGAAGCTAATTGGCTTAATTGGCTAATTATCTAATGGCTTCACAGAATTTTCTGGAATCCTCCAAGCTGCTTAAAGGTACAGTTAACTTAGTGTTTGTAAACTTCTGACCCACTGGAATTGTAATATAGTCAATTAAAAGTGAAACAAACTGTCTGTAAATAATTGTTATTGTAATGCACAAAGTATATGTCCTAAACGACTTGTCAAAACTATAGTTTGCTAATATTAAATCTGTGGAGTGGGTTTTAATGACTTCATCCTAAGTGTATGTAAAGTTCTTACTTCAACTGAATGTGTATATGCATGTGACCATGGTTGCTATGAGTGTGTTGGCAAATAAAATCTGCAATTCTAATCGCTGCTTGATAAAGACCCCTGTTTAGTGCTCTGACAGCAGAAGAAGCAGACGTCTTAAATTTAAATGAGCAGCATCGGGGGAATTTTAGAGGAAGCTAAAACCAGACAAGGACAGAATGAAGGAAAGAATATATATATATATATATATATATATATATATATATATATATATATATATAATATAGAGAGAGAGAGAGAGAGAGAGAGAGAGAGAGAGAGAGAGAGAGAGAGAGAGAATGACAGTCACAACTGTGAACAGCGGTACATGTTCTCCTCCTTTTAGACACAGTTAGGGAGCAGGTAGAAATAAACCAGGCCATCTGCATGCTCTTCCTCTCCTGGGGCTTTTCTACCCATGAATCCCACCTCCTCCGTCCATATTCTGAGCGTGTTTGTGTGTACGCTTGTGAGAGAATTCATGTCTGTACCTTCCCTCCAGGAGACCGGGGAATGCCCACAAATTGGTGATCCAGGAAGTTGGCTCTGTGCCCCACACCTAGCACAGTGTAGGGCAGCTGCAGAGAGAGATGAGCTGACTGACTGAGCTGCCCCGCTGCAGGAAGAGAGAGAGAGAGAGAGAATGAAAAGAGGTTAAATTGTAGGAGAAGAGAGTGGGATTGTGGGCAGAGTAAAAGGTGTAGGTGAAAAACAGTGTACAGGAACAAGGCATGCACAGGTGAGGGAGGGGGAGAAGAAGATTTAAATTTTTTATTTATGTTTCTGCAATATGCAGAGTTTTTGGGGTCCCGGTGCCTCCCCAGTAGCGAGAAATTGTATTAGCATTGTTGGAGCATGTGACAAAAAAAATTACAAAAATTGAATTTTTGGGTAGAGCAGTATGATGACTAAATTCATATCTTATTACTCTTTCAAAATGCCAGCATTATACAGATTGTGCACTGGCAACTTAGATTCGATTTCCCATAATTGTGATTCCTGTGTAGGTACATTTATGTCACCTCTGTGCATTACAAATGTGTAAATGCACCTTTTTTGTGATATATATGTAGATTCCAACACATTCTCATGACAACCCTAAATAATTTGTCTAAGATGGCAAAATCTTAAGATATTGTACGACTTGGCCTTTATACCAACCAATACACAAACTTAATTTTAAATCAATACAATACAGGAATCACATTTTAGGTGGCCTCTTTTTCAATGCTTTATTTAAAAAAAGGGAAATATCTGTGAAAAAATTTGGTTACTCATTTCATATTTATTTATGCAATCCAAATGAATGTCAATAACCTGTAATACACTTCCTTTGTCTCATTCCAAACTACAATGTTTTCTTTCTTCTGTGCAGCACAAGAGTTATGGTTTAGGATTAGAGTTTGGGTAAGAAGTTACACTTTGCGTTCAAGATTTGGGTAAGGGGTTTGACTTTATGTTAAGGTTACAGTCCCAAACATTATGATTAGGGGTTAAACTTAGGAAAAACCATAATACCATTGTTCATAGGTTCATTTATTTATCCCCATGGAAGTAAAAGCTTTGTACGATTCCTTTTGATTTTGCCATCTCATTCTACTATTACGATTTGTAATGAGACCATGTAGGGAGATTCAGATGTGTCTTATGAGTGCATGTGATCTCAACATGGAAGCTACAGTACCATGAGATGGAGAAACTTATTTTTGAAGTATAAAAAAAGCTTTTTCTGGGCACTAATATGACTGGAGTCTTCATCAAATGTGAGTGTACATCATTTGAATATTTTGATAAAAATATTACTTATTTCTTTAGATTATCTTTTTTTTAAAGTCAACATGAAACTGCATATGTGATTTCACAATGTGAAACAGAATTTCCAACAAGAAAACAAGAAAATAAATAAAAATTTGATTTTATCCAATCAAAATGAATTGGATTGTGAAAAGAGGGCATTTTGTACCAGAATGGAACCAGAACTGAATGTAAGTTTGCAATTGATTGTGGAGAGGACAAAAATTTTGTCACAGGAATCAGGTCA
Source organism: Xyrauchen texanus (assembly GCF_025860055.1). Lineage (NCBI taxonomy): Eukaryota > Metazoa > Chordata > Actinopteri > Cypriniformes > Catostomidae > Xyrauchen > Xyrauchen texanus. The sequence continues at coordinate 39,075,106 of NC_068276.1, forward strand.
TATTTCTTTGAGCCTCTACCTGTGAAAAAATGAAATGGTGACTGGGATGTAGAGGCTGAGGGTCACCCTCAAGAGCATTATAACCTGGGCAGCATTGATACAGAGGTTTGCCATGGATTGAGCTCAGGGTCACTGGCTGACAGGGGGCCTAATTTGTGGTGTCTGCTGACACCCCCTGGTTGAAGGTTGCTCCCCAACATAGCAGGTGCACATGTACTGCAGAGAGAAGTGGCGTAACTGTGAAAGATGTCCATCTAGTGCATGTTTAGAGAGAATAATCATCTGCACTCCTGCAAGGGGAGGCTCATGGAATTGAGAGACCAGGAGCCCTGTGGAAACATGTTACAAAATGAGAAAGAGCTCCTTCAAGTAAAATGAAAGACTAACAGTGACTACAGTGACCCTGAGTTTTCTGTCAACATGAACAATTTATTTGACAAAAAGCTTCACCAAATTACAAAATGTGAGAGTTAAGAGAGTCTCATACACAGCAGCAAAAAAAAAGTCCCTTTCATCTACATACCCATCTAACTCACCATGGACTCTGAAATTTCCAAACAATAGCCAGCCATTTTCTGATAGCACTGAAAGGTGGGAAGTTAGTACCGATTACGAGCTACAATCATTGTAATGATGTAGAACCATTTATAAGAACTACATGACTCTAATGAATGATGGTATGGTCCGGCAAGAGTCTGCCTGTGCTGAACGGAACCAACATGTGGTAGCTTATATTTAAGGTCTTACTCTAGGCTACAGATTTTAGAGTAAAGATGCTTGATCTACTGAAATAACTGACGAAACACTTCACATGTGTCCTGCTATAGCGATAACACCCGCAGTGAGGAGGGGTCAGTCTATTTCTCATGTGTCTGTTAGGGCTGGCTTAATTATGCCATTAAAGAGAAGAACAATCGTACGTGTATAAGCTGATTTTTCATTATGTACCACAGAGAAAAGGACAATAGTGTCCTAATAATATCCCTTTGGCACATAATAGCAGTGCTGGAATTTTGCATGCATTCTGTGGATCCATAGGATACATGAAGGAGAATCTACTAAAAGTGAATCTTGTTGATTAGGAAAAGAACCAGAGCACAAAGATCATTGTATGTAGTATTGCTCTTGTTGAACATTCTCCTGAAAATGCTGTTGACAAAGCAGACAATGCTAGCATTTCCATCTGTTTTCTATGATCACCTATAGATTCAATTATCATGATGTTTCACATCAAGCAATCACACATCTGGGCTCTAATGACTACATCATTTTTGGCCATTTTAGCTCAATTTGAATGTAAAACTGCAAAAGAAGGACCTGGACGTGACACTGCAGAGGGTTTGTCTGTAAAGAGTTATTTCATATATCAAATATACTGTAGAGTGGGGTCAGTGTGTTGCGATCAGTCAAATGATTAAGCTCACGATGAGATGTCCCTCACTGGTTTTCTTCATTGAATGACTGCTTAACAAATGAAAATGAAAAATCAACTTAGGCGGCATTACTCAGCTTTTTATATAACAATGTTCTGTCCCTCACGCACACACAATGGAGTAAGATGTTGTTTAGCTGGGCTTGGTGTGGTATGGATAAAAATACGCACATGCAGATCTGTTGCCCACACATTTGATTGACAGCATCCAATCCTTCTGTTGGGACACAAAGAGGATTTAGATTCAGTTAGCCATGCACAAGAAGGGGTGCAAAACAAGCTAATAGAGCTGTAGCTTGCCTCCTACACAAACTCCCACTCACTCATTCAACCATAGTCCCCACAAGTGCAAGTGCACATATTCTCTTTAACTCTACAGCTGTCGTACCATTTAAGTAGATGATGTACTCTAATGAATGCAAGAGAGAGAGAGAGAGAGACAGAAATATCTTCAATCTAACAAAACAACAGGCAGGTGAATAGCTCTCTGGAGACTGAATGGGTAAAAAATGACATGCTTTACCAATGCTGCCTTTAAAATCACATTCATGCTAGGCACAATACACAAATAGATAGATAGAAGAAATATGGTAACACTTTAGAATAAAGGTCCATCATTAATAGATAATTATTATTATGATCTGGGTGGTTATGGCTATGATCATAGTTAGCTTACCTTACAGAAATACATGGATGTATGTACCGAACCTATGTATTCCTTTCGATATCGCTTCTGTTTATTAAACAAATTACAAATTCTGCATGTTTGATATTGCTGTAGGTCTTTTTAAATATGTCTGGTAACCCATAAGTAATGAGTCAAGTGTTACTACATAAGTATGAAGAAATTACAAATGATCTGTACCATTATTTTAAAGTGAGGGTCATTGTAACGCATTATTAATTAATGAGATCTTACTGTTTACTTCCTTGGGAGTTAAAGGTTATCTGGACCATTATTCTAAACTGAAAACAAATTATAAACCATTAATAGTAACTGAGGTGTTACTTGTCAGTTAGTAATGAATACTCAAGTGTTTGTTCCTACATTTTATGAATTTAATCATACAGATCAAGCAAACATTCATAGACATTCCAAAAAAACAAGAACAAAAAAAAAATTCTGGTATTGAATTATGAATCACTGAAATAATTGAAAATAATTGTAATATTGTATATTGTAAGATAATAAAATTATGTGTCTAAAGGACAAATGTGTTGAACTCCACAAGACTTCAACAGAAAATGGAGAGAAAACCGGCGAGGGTTTCCACATGTGTACCTCCGCCCTAGACAGCCCACTCTGTAAATGCGTTCCGTTTTTATCAAATTAATTTGACATATTTCCTCCTTTGCCTACGTTCGGTATGAACAGAATGTATGTTAATGTTTACCACGTGCAGGCGGACGGGAGGGCAGAGCAAATTCGCACAGGCTCTTCTTTAAATTTCAGAGTGAGCATTGAATATGGTGAACCCTGATTGGATTAGAAGCTTGATGGATGTGACACTCATTGTTTTCTTTTTTCATTGGATCCATTAAGTTACTCAGAAAAAAAAGCACTTTACATAAAATGAAACACTTTTTGTAATATTAACCTACAGTATCTATGAATAAAAATGTCATTTTAAAAATGTTTTCTAAAAATATTTTTTTGTGTATATTCAAGTGTGTATTCATTAATTCATAATGCAATACAATGACCCTCACTTTAAAATAATTTGTAATTCCTTCATGTTTATATGGTAACACCTGACTCATTACTTATGGGTTACCAGAATTATAAAAAAAAAGACCTCCAGCAATATCAAACCTGCCGAAATTAATAATTTGTAATGAACAGAGATATCCCAAGGAATACACATGTTTGGCACATACATCTGTAAAATGAATATGATACTCTACCAGACACTGTAGCCATGATTTAGCAAACTGTTACATTCATAAATTAATCCTCACAAAAAACACACGTGAGCGCATGTTTCTCTGAAGGTGCATTTCATGATCATGTTCACAATATTTCACAAAATTTTGTTTTGATTAGTAATTAATATGTAGTTATTTTAAATTAGTCATAGTTAGTTAATAGTTCTCAATGAGGATAATCTAATTCAGTAATTATTGATTACCTAACAGTGAACTACCTCAGTCATCAGTTCACTATTATTTACTGACTGGTTAATCAGGTTTCCATATTAGTAAATAGTAGTAACTAAAGTGTTAATGTAGTACTACTCATTAATCCTGTATTAATTCCTGCATAATTACCTATTACTGACGAATCATTGTTTGAAAGTGTTACCAGAAATACAATACACTGCATAAGAAGCGAACACGAAATCAGATTTCAGTGGCCACACATCTCTCACACACACTCATCAGAAACCCTAACATAAACCCAACAGCCCAGATCATCTGCCCAAGCAAACCTCTTTGTTAAATTATCTTGGGTCTAGCGTCGCTATAGAAACCATTCTTTGCCCTGTCGATTGGGCGCTTGTGGAGCGATAAAAGGAACAAATGGTGGCGATGCAGCCTGGGCCTGAGGGATTAGAGAGTAACAACCGCTCGCTGAGCCACAGAGCCAATATGGTGGCCTGATTCAGACACTGATTTGTGTGTAGCGACATGTGTCTGCTCTGAGGGAGATAAGTGGAGTCTTCCAGAGGGCCCCAGCAGCACTTCCCATCTTATCACCATACCATCACGGAAAACTGCAAAGCAAAAATACAGCCACTCAAAGTCAGAATGGCATCAAGTGCAGAGTGGAGGGAAAGATAATAATTTTTTTTGGACCACAACTATTTAAATGACAAATTTCAGTCATTCTTTGAACAGTCTGGATACCTGAATGATTCTTTTGGCTCTTGAATTAGTGAAAAATAAAAAAGCCTTGGAAGAACCTGGTATGCAGGAATTATATGATTTGTTTTGTTTTTAACCGTTCATGCACATTTAATGCGTAAAAATGTAGACTGTGTAAATACCCCTTTATTCCACTTGATTTTGAAGTTAAATGTGTTCTGTTTTCAAATAACTTGGTGCTGCTGTTCCCCACCAGGAGCCTATAGCAGTTTCTTGACCTCAAAAAGATGCAAAATAACCTTATAGCAAAAACACCAAATACCCATCAGAGACTCTGCAGGCACAATAATGTCCTTTTAGAGCAACATAGCACCAAATAATGCCAGCAGAGCAGTATTTGGAATATACACACTATTAATGAATATTCAGAAAATGCCATTCAATGCCACACCCACCTAAGCCAAAGTGACGTACAGATTTTCCCCCACAAAGACCTAACCTACCAAAAAAATAAAAAATATACATAGGCAGTAGTGTTCACAATCCAAAACATGTCTCTTAGAGCCACAAGAAATAACTCAAAACTACTTATGAACTCCCTTATCTGCTGTATGAAACTCCAGGAAGTGGGTTTAGACATTTTGCTATTAACAAAGTGGAATCATTGCAACAAAAATCCACAAACACAAATCCTGTAGAATTTTTTTTATACATTAGTACACTTTCGTCTCTGAAATTTGATTGGATGTGCTAAGTTCAAAGCCGTTGTGGCTTGCTGCCTTTTCGGAAGAAATTGTAATAGTTGGCTTATACAAAAACTTATTTTCCTCCCATTTGCCTCCCAAAGTACAAGGGGTTATCTGAGATACCGTAGCTTTCTGTCAGCTCGAATCAGTCTGGTCATTCTCCGTTGTCCTCTCTCATCAACATGACATTTCCATCCACAGAACTGCCGCTCACTGAATGTTTTTTGTTTTTGGCACCATTCTGAGTAAACTCTAGAGATTGTTGTGTATGAAAATCCCAGGAGATCAGCGGTTACGGAAATACTCAAACCAGCCCGCCTGGCACCAACAATCATGCCACGATCCAAATCACTGACATCACATTTTTCCCCATTCTGATGGTTCATGTGAATATCAACTGAAGCTCCTGACCAGTATCTGTGTGATTTTATGCACTGCAGCCACACGATTGGCTAATTAGATAATCGCATGAATAAGTAGGTGTACTGGCTTAGCTAATAAAGTGGTAACTGAGTATACATAAGTAATTTGTATTGCATGAATACATATGGAATGAGTAACCACATTTCCTGTCTTATAAAAAGAGCTAGCTAAAACGTGATGCCTGTATTGTGTTGAATTAAAATTATTTTAGTTAATTGGTTGATCTAAAAGTAGTACCTTTTCATATGAGAAGTCGTAGGATATCTTATGAGTTCGTCATCTACTATAAATTATTAAAAGTAGTCATGTGACTATGTTGGCTTATTGCTTTATTAATACACACTGATGTACATTGAAATAACCCGATATTTTCATAGAAACATTGTCATTGATATCTCTCTATTGTTTGTATATTTGTAAAGATTGCTAATGCTTCACCAGTGTACACCCTTGTTTTTCATGCCGATATCTTCATAGCGATATATCTGTTGAATCTTCAATCTCGATCAAGCAAGAAAGAGAGTGGGAATGAGAGAGTGGTAATTACGGAGGACAGAACTGCATTAGGTCAAACCTGTCTTTCTCTCTCAGCACATGTGCACTGAAAATAATGAAAGACTTCAAGTAGTTCTAGTGAAAAAGGGGCGTTTCGATCAATTACCGATAAAACAGCCTCCAACAAAGGTCATTATCACAGTCTCTCTTGATCTCTATTCATAGGGAGGAAGCAGATGATGTGGTACATATGTTGAGAGTGAATGTGCTTTCTTTGTGATTTTGATGGATTGAAGTGAGGCACAGAGACAGAGGGGAAGGTAACACCAGCTGAGACGAAAACAAAATCCTTCTTTTGCTCTTTCACCATGACGATCCAGATCATAATTATAAAGACATGTACTCAGAGACAGCACGAGTGTGTGTCTACTAGTATTTTAAGGCTATGTGACAAAAACAGAGTGATTTCTGCACACAAGAGATGATAGTTTTTTAGAGAAAGATGGAGAGAAAGAGAGGATAAAATAATCCAGTTGGCTTGTGAAAGGCTGGTGGTCCCTATTTGTTGCGGTGGAGAATAAGATTGGGTAATTCAGAGAGGAACAAAAGCTGTGATCAATACTAATCGTCCCTCTCACTCCAGCGGCTGGGCTAAACGACACTTCACAGCACATATGTGAGAGTGTGAACGAGGATGAATAGAGAGAGGAAGACGGTCAATGGACTTGAGAAACATTCAACTAAAATTGTGTATTACAGTTTTTTCAATTGCTTACACACTAAAATTAAAACTTTCCCACAATTAGCAAAACCTCACACTCAAGGAGCAAAACACCGGCCTAGATTTGGACAACTGTAAGCACATTGTCAGCTTCACACTTTTTGCAAAACATTACACACGGTGATTTGCAAATCACTAAACACACTTGTATGCATTTGACACAGAAATGTATCATGATGTCATTTCCTTGCAATTTCAAAGCAAAGGCTTTCAAATGAACACACCCATGAACCAATTGGTTAAACAAAGCCACCAGGTGTGCACACACACTGGTGCTTACATTTTTTTTTGGATTGCTTACACACTAAAATTAAAAGTAGTACACTATTAGCAAAACCTTACACTCAAGTAGCAAAACATCAGCCCATATTTGCACAACTATAAGCACGTTGTCAACATCACACTTGTTGCAAAACTCTACACACAGTGATTTGCAAAACACTAAACACACTCAACATACATTACACACAAAAATCTATCATGAAGTCACTTCCTTGCAATACCAAAGCACTGACTGTCAAATTACTGCACCGTCCAACCAATTGGTTCAACACAGTCATAAGTTGTGCAAACACTTGTTTGTTAATTGTAGACACACCAATCAGGTGTATAAGCACTATAAAAAGCAGCAGGTGAGTTCACCGGTCTTCAAGCACAATGGAAAGAGTCAGAGAAAGAGTAAGATGAGGAGGAGAACGAGGAGGAGGACAAGGAGGAGGAGGAAGGGGAGGAAGAGGAATCAACAGAGGAGGAATCAACAGAGGAAGAGGAAGAGATGGAGGCCATGCTGGAGGTAGAAGTAGAGGTAGAGGAAGAGGTAGAGGAAGAGGAAGACAAGAAGGTGCTCAAAGAGGACCGAATCTGAGAAATGAGATCCGCGCAACACTGGTTGACCACGTTGTCAACCACGGCCTGACGCTGAGGGAGGCTGGACTGCGAGTACAGCCAAATCTAAGCCAATACACAGTTGCAAGTGTGATAAGAACATTTCGACTGGAAAATAGGTATTGTAAAAATATCATCATATCAAAAACATCTGCACGGTTTCAGTAACTGCTTACAGTACTGTATTCTATGCACTATCAGCACTTCTGTTACCTTTTCCTGTGAAATTACTGTACTATTTTATACTGTTTTTTTTTTTTCTACATAGGATTGAGGGTCAGGAACGACAAGGGGGAAGGCCTCCTATGTTCACAGAATAGCAAGAGAGGGAGATAGTAAACATGGTTTTGGCCAACAATGCTATAACACTCAATCAGCTCCAAGCTAACATTGTCAATAACCACGCCAGTTTCAACGATATCCATCAGGTCTCAACATCAACACTGATAGGGTGAAACGACTGTGGCATGATTATGCAGAGGTATGTATTCACTTTAGCAGTGTGATCTTGCATACTGTCTCATAATCTTTTACTGTATTGTAATATGTATACTAGATCTACACTGAACTACACAATTTTGCCTTACACTGTTCTTCAGAGAGTTTTACGAATGGATGGAGAGGAGATCCAGCATGAGTTCATTTACGTAGATGAGGCGTATTTATATATATATATACATTTTTTTTTTTTTACACAGGATTGAGGGTAGAGGACACCAAGGTGGAAGGGGCCCTATGTTCACTCGTGCACAAGAGGCTGCCATTGTGAACATAGTTTTGGCCAATAATTGTATCAGGCTGCGAGAAATCCAAGCCAATATCATCAATGATGACAATATTTTAAATAACATCCAACGAGTCTCCTAAAGAAAAATCAAATATACATGAAGCAACTGTATCGGGCACCATTTGACAGAAATTCAGAGAGAGTGAAACATCTGCGCAATGAGTATGTGGAGGTATGTATTGTTCATCTTACTATGGTGTGGTATTGTGCACTGCTCATAATGTTCTGTCACAAAAAAAAAAATACTGTGCAATAGATATTGAATAGCATCTTATTGTCTTTAATGTGTTTCAGAGAGTCTTGCAAATGGATGCAGCAGAAATTCAACATGAATTTATATATGTGGATGAGGCTGGATTTAACCTTGCGAAAACAAGAAGAAGAGGGAGAAATGTAATTGGACACAGGGCAATCACCAATGTGCCAGGGCAGCGAGGGGGTAACATCACCATTTGCGCTGCTATCACACAAAATGAGGTCCTCCACCACCATGCAAATCTGGGACCCTATAATGCAAATCTAATTCTTGCATTTCTTGACCGATTGCATGAGATTGTCACAGCATTACACCAAGTGGACCAGATGCGGTACATTGTCGTTTGGGACAATGTCTCATTCCATCGGGCTGCTCTGGTCCAGAATTGGTTCCATGATCACCCTGATTTTGAAGTCTTATACCTTCCCCCATACTCCCCCTTCCTGAATCCTATAGAAGAGTTTTTTTCAGCGTGGCGGTGGAAGGTATACGACCTGCGGCCCTATGACCGTTTGCCCCTCATTCAGGCCATGGAGCAGGCCTGTGATCTTATTGAAGCAGCTTCTGTGCAGGGGTGGATTCGTCACACAAGGCGATTCTTCCAACGGTGCCTTGCCAATGAAGACATAGCCTGTGATGTGGATGAAACCTTATGGCCTGATCCAGCCAGATGGAGAGATGAATAGTTACAGTATTCTTGTTGGTTTTACAGTTGTTTTCTGTAATTTCTGTTTACTTTTCTTCAGAGTCAAAGTGTATGTACTGTAATTCATGCAGTCATTTTTATTTGTCTACAGATTTTATGTTTCATTGATTTCATTGTAGGTTGATTACTGTAACTGATTATGGTAAGAAATATTGTAAGTATTGAAATAAATACTTGAAATATTCAGTCAGCAGCATCAGTGTTGTGCAGTGCATGGTCAGTTTATAGTAGGCCTAATTGTGTACATTCTCCCTATATCTCAAACTAATCATGAAGAATGTTGTGGGTTTGTCACAATTTTTTTCCAATCTAAATTATCCCTTACATAACAATGTCTGGCCAAAAATCTAGCACATGCTATTTCCTAAAATTCGTTTTTTACAAATGTGTTTTTTATTTATCACAGCAGTGTGAAACTGGCTGCAATAGTGTCTGATCATTGAGGACTGTGTTGGTTAAATAAAAACTAATAGCCTTTTCACAAATATGTGTATATGTTTTGACTGAAGTGTGTTTTGTTTTGACTGAAGTATGTCATTTTGCAAACAATCTAGGAATTATGCAAATTGAGTGTGGTGTTTGGATAATTGTGCTTATATTTTGAAAAAAAGAACCCGGTTTTCAAAATTGCGTGTAAACAATTGAAAAAAACTGTAAACAATGTCTATAAGTGCTAAAAGTGTTTTAGGTTTATCACAGCAGAGTGTAACTCATGCAAACAGAGTATAGTAATGTGAAACGTGTGTGTTTCATATGGTTACAAAGTGTGGTTTTTTAAACAGAAGTGTATATTGGGAGTGGTGGTGGTGTAGTGGTCTAAGCACCATAACTGGTAATCTGGTAATCAGAAGGATGCTGGTTCGAGCCCCACAGCCACCACCATTGTGTCCTTGAGCAAGGCACTTAACTCCAGGTTGCTCCAGGGGGATTGTCCCTGTAATAAGTGCACTGTAAGTCGCTTTGGATAAAAGCGTCTGCCAAATGCATAAATGTAAATGTATAGTTTTTACAAGAGTGTTTAATTATGCAAAGGATCTGTAGTGTTTTGCTAATTGGGAGTGTGGTTGTGCTAATTGTGTGTAGTGTTTTGAAAACACAGGCCCTGTTTTAAAAATCGTGCTTACAGTTTTTTACGATTGCTTACACACTAAAATGTAACTTTTCCCACAATTAGCAAAACCTTACACTCAAGGAGCAAAACACAAGGCTAGATTTGCACAACTGTAAGCACATTGTCAGCTTCACACTATTTGCAAAATGAGTGTGGTTGAGTGAGGGTGAGAGGAGGAGTACACAGAGGAGGAGAAGGATGTAGAGGAAGAGGCCGAGCCACAGCCAGAGGTCGAGGAAGACCTGAAGCAGGAAGAGAACGTGCACAAAGAAGAAGAGGACCAAACGTATCAAATGACATTCGTGCAACACTAGTGGACCATGTTGTGAACCATGGATTGACGCTGAGGGAGGCTGGACTGAGAGTTCAGCCAAATCTTAGCAGATATACAGTGGCATCTGTCATAAGGACTTTTCCACAGGAAAACAGGTAAAAGATCTGTCTACAGTTACAGTAATCAGCCGCTTATTTTATGCACCATATCAGCACTTGTGATACCCCTTCCTGTGACATTGTACAGTAAGTTACATGTATTATTCTCTACATAGGATTGAGGGTCGGGAACGTCAAGGAGGAAGGGGGCCCATATTCACGCAAGAACAAGAGAGAGCTATAATAAACATGGTTTTGGCCAATAATGCTATCAGGCTCAGAGAACTACAAGCCAACATTATCGGTGACCATGCCATTTTCAATGTCCATCAGGTCTCTCTGCCAACACTGGCACGCATCCTGAAAAGACATCAGGTTGAAATGAAACAACTTTATCGAGTGCCTTTTGAGCGGAATTCAGAAAGGGTCAAACGGCTGCGGCATGAGTATGTGGAGGTTTGTATTGTTTACTTTAGCACTGTGATGTTGCATACTGCACACATGACTTTTTTATGTATACTAGACCTATCCTGAACTACACAATCTTGTCTTTCACTGTATTTCAGAGAGTTTTGCAAATGGATGCTGAGGAAATCCTGCATGAATTCATATATATTGATGAGGCAGGGTTCAACCTCACAAAAGCAAGAAGGAGAGGCAGAAATATCATTGGCCACAGGGCTATAATCAATGTCCCAGGGCAACGTGGGGGTAACATCACCCTTTGCGCTGCCATTTCACAGCATGGGGTTGTCCTCCGTCATGCCAAAATGGGCCCTTAAAACACACCTCACATTCTCGCATTTTTGGACCGATTGCACCACATCGTCACAGCAGGTAATGAAATGCACCAGATGCAATACACGGTCATCTGGGACAATGTGTCATTCCACCGCTCCGCTTTGGTCCAGAACTGGTTTCAACACCATCCACAGTTGACCGTACTATACCTTCCACCATACTCTCCGTTTCTAAACCCTATAGAATAGTTTTTCTCTGCATGGTGGTGGAAGGTTTACGATCTCCAGCCCCAGGCTCAGGTACCCCTCATTCAGGCCATGGAGGATGCCTGTGACCAAGTCGACGCCGCAGCTGTGGAAGGATGGATTCGACATTCAAGATGGTTCTTCCCGCGTTGTCTTGCTAATGACGATATTGCTTGTGATGTTGATGAAATTCTCTGGCCAGATCCAGCTAGGCGAAGAGATAATGTATAGTATGTTTACTGTAGTATTGTGTACAATATTGTCAGTTTTTTCAGATAATTTTTTATGTTTGTTGTTGTTGTTATTTACTGTAATTGTAACCTGTACTGGATACAGTATTTTACGTTTGTCTGTTGTTTGAGCTAATAGTGTTATGCACACTACTGTAGTAGCATGAAAACTGGGACATGTTTTGTTGTGATTCTCCATGTTGACTGATTTGGGTATATGGAGAGAAATAAATGATATTTTCCTCAGTCTGCAGCATTGGTCTTGTGTAGTGTTTGTATAGTTGTACTTTCTGTGTACTTCATTTACAGTACTCTAATTAGACTGACAATTAGACTTGCTAAAAGTGTTTTAGGTTAGCAACAGCAGTGTGTAACTGGTTCAAAAAGATTGAAGTCATATGAAATGTGTGTGTTTCGTATGGTCACAAAATATTCTTTTTATGAAGTAGTGTATAGTTTTGACAAAAGTGTTCCATTTTGCAAATGATCTGAAGTGTTGTGCTACTTTGGTGTAGGGTTGTGCTAATTGTGTGTAGTGTTTTGACAAACCGGGCCCTGTTTTCAAAATTGTGCTTAAACAATTGAAAAAAACTGTAAGGAATCCAAAAATTTTTTAATTGTAGACACACCAATCAGGTTTAAGCACTAAAAAGGCAACAGGTAAGTTCACCTGTCTTAAAAAAAAAACGGACAGTGTTAGAGGAAGAGGGAGTGTGTGGATGAGACCCAACACTGACCTCATTCTTAAATTTTTAGACAGATTACACAATATTATCACAGCAGCAAACCAAAGGGACCAGACAATACATTGTCATCTGGGACAATGTAGCTTTCCATCGTTCTGCTCTGGTCCAAATCTGGTTTCATCAACACCCACAATTTACAGTTCAGTACCTTCCACCATACTCCCCCTTCCTAAGAGGAGTTCTTCTCAGCATGGCAGTGGAAGGTTTATGTCCAGATGGCCCTCATTCAAGCTATTGAGGAAGCATGTGATCAAATTGAAGCAGCATCCATACAAGGGTGGATTCGTCACTCCAAAAGATTCTTCTCATGTTGCCTTGCAAATGAAAATATAGCCTGTGATGTTGACGAGGCCCTGTGGCCTGATCCAGCTAAGCGGGGAGATGTTTAGGTTATTTTACTTTTTTATTCAGTACTGAACTGGAGATGTAATTTATGTTACAGTATTACTGTAAGCTTACAGTACAATGGTATGTTCAGTAATACTGTATGAAAACTGGAAAATGTTTTGTTATGAATGTTTTGTTGAAATGTTCAGTATTGACTGACTTGAGTACATAAAAATAAATATATTTTCATTAGTCTGCACAATTGGTGTCATGTGGTGTTGGTGAATTTATTTTTACACTTTCTCTGTGTAAATGCTAAAAGTGTTTTAGGTTGAGCACAGGAGTGTTTAACTGATTCAAACTAAATCAGACCATATGATGGTTGGGTTTATGTTATGACAACAAAATAAGGTTTTTATAAGACATTGTATAGTTTTGACAAAAGTGTTCCATTTTGCAAATGATCTGAGGTGTTGTGCTACTTTGGTGTAGTGTTGAGTTAATTGTGTGAAGGGGTTTGAAAAACGGGCCCTGTTTTCAAAATTGTGTTTAAGCAATTGAAAAAACTGTAACTAGGTGTGAAAGAATCAAGATAATAAGATTGTAAATGTAACTGGATGCTTTTCACCAAATACCAATAAGAGTTTTAAAATCTCAGCTGCAGTGTTAATTGTACCAAGTTTAAAGCTGAATTGTGTATTTCGCTATGACCGACCAATAGGAGATGAAGGGCGTGGTCAGGTGATGCTTAAATGTAAAGTTCACATAAAAATTATATTTTGATCTTTGTTTGTGTTCCTCAGATGGAAGAAAGTCATGCAAATTTGAGATGGCATAAAGGTGAGTAGGCCTAAATGATAAGACAATTATAATTTATGCATAACCTATTTCTTAAAGCTTTCCATTAATTCTACACATATTCTCCCAATACATAGAACATAGAAAATTACATAGAAAATGCTGAAAAATAATATATAATATATGTAGCTATTTGTACGTTAATATTTGTAACATTAAACGTACATGTTTTTACCTTTGAATAGACATAAAACGTACAATATGGACGTTTGAAAGCATTTAAAATGTAAACATTTTTCTTATTTATAGCTTTATAAACTTAAAATATCGACCAATTCATTACAACGATATTTGAATACGCAAATTGATTATAAATATATTTGTATATTTTTACTGTTTTATAGCTATTTTAGAACCCTTAACTCTATCCTAACCTCTAAACATAAACACATTTCAACAATATAAAAACATGTAACAAGAAGATTATTATATTATTATAAATATATATATATATATATATATATATATATATATATATATATATATATATATATATATATATTACAGCCGATAATCCCACACCTACTCCTAAACCTAACCATAACCATTTATTAAGCATAGGGCAGCAGAACTGAATGAAACCTTTAAAATGTCATAATATAATGTCAACTGAATTAAAAAATGCTACTAATCTCATTGATTATAAATTCTATGAATTATTCAATATGACTAAATTCAAACAGTACACGTAAACCTTTGTACGTTTACAGGTGTTAATACCTAAAATGATGACGTTTATATGCTGTCAATTTGTCCAAATTTTACATTTCGGTGTCAATGCAAATGTAAGAGAATGTACGTTTACTAGAACCAAACTTTACGTAAGAGTACATATGAGTTCTCATGAGATCACATTGGTATGTAAGAGTTTGTCTCTGTGTGTGTCCCTCACTCTAAAGATTCAGAGGGGTTGTTCATTCATTATATGCCACATTCATTTGACTAATTAATGAGAACAGGCCAGAGCCCCATACTGCATCTGTCTCTCCTCTCCCTCTTGTGCATGCTTCTATACTTCATCTTTCTTGGCTCATTTTCTGTTTATTTAGAGCTCTCATTTATTAGCTCAGTACTGCAAGGGTCAGCCCAGTTATACAAGCATGAAAACACGCCTCTCTGAAGTTCTTATTGTTCTGATGTGATTTGACTCACACACACACACACACACACACGCACACACGCACACACGCACACACGCACACACACACACACACACACACACACACACACACATAGTGTTTCCATGTTTTATGGGGACTTTCCATAGACATAATGGTTTTTATACTGTACAAACTTTATATTCTATCCCCTAAACCTAACCCTACCCCTAAACCTAACCCTCACAGAAAACTTTCTGCATTTTTACATTTTCAAAAAACATAATTTAGTATGATTTATAAGCTGTTTTCCTCATGGGGACCGACAAAATGTCCCCACAAGGTCAAAAATTTCGGGTTTTACTATCCTTATGGGGACATTTGGTCCCCACAAAGTGATAAATACACGCTCACACACACACACACACACACGCACGCGCGCACGCGCGCTTACCTTCAGGCAACAAAAATAGCTCACAAACAAAATCAAACACACACAAGACAGAAAGAAAAATAAATTGACATGATTATATTCATGAAGTATATTCAGTGCTGTATGTAATAAAAAAAAAAAAAAATTAGTAGTAGACTAATTCATTATTAAAAGGATGTTTAAGTCAAAGTCCTAAACAACTCTTTATTGGTCTAAAGAATATTGCTCGCTGGAAGTGATGTTAGCTGTAGCTTGCTCTTAAATGAAGTAAACAGAGACACCAAAATATAATTTGTTTGGTTTAGCCTACTTGGTTCTGTTCAGATAATATGAGATCAAGATAACTAATTATGGTAGTTCAATCAAAGGCAGTTATTTAAAAATTCCAGTTAAACAAACTTCATCCAAGGAACAACATTTTTTTGAGTTGCATAACACTGCTGTCAGAATTATGCAGGAATAGATGTTGCCTTCATGGCATCCGCAGTTCTTAAAGTTAGTTACTTTGACCTCAGTCACTTTGTCCTCAAACAGAGAGAGAGAGAGAGAGAGAGAGAGAGAGAGAGAGAGAGAGAGAGAGCAGACAGCAGCAGAAATACAGCCATCCCCTTGTCCTGAGCTTGAGTCTAAATGTGCAATAAGTCTTGATGTGCTGTTTCATTACTGGCCAATGAGAGCCTGAGGGAATAAGAGCCTCAGCAGAACCCTCAGCAAAACCCTAATTCATCCTGCACAGCTCTCCACTGCCCATACAACATACACCCCATTACTGTCCTTCAGCATTAATCTATCCAATTACAGCAGGACATTGATCAGAGAACTGTAGTCAGAAGCTCAGCACAAGAGCACAGAGGGACGACGGGGCCACAGTGCCACTACAGTGTTCTCTACTTTCAGTTGCTGTCTGCTGAAACACTGATTGCTTTTATTTATCTCCTCCTGTGTGTTTTCTAAAAGAGGGCTAACTATTCTCTGTCACTCCTCAACTCTTTTCACATGGAATTCTTTGTGTGGGCTTTGTGAGGATGAAAGAACATGTACTTACCACCATTTGGCCGACATAGTGCACCACAGATGAAGTGAGAAAAAAAGTTAATATGTTGTGGCGAAGTTCACATAGGCCTATAGATAAGATAAGATTAGATTGTATTTAAAAGCAAAAGAAGCACAAAGATTGCTAAATTGAAGCGAAGCCATGCAAAGAAAAATGAAAGTATATGAAATTGTGCCCCATCAGCACATACACAAAACCCATAATCTGATGAATGTATAGGCTCTAAAAAATGTATTTTGGTTAATTCTTAACATAGAGTGTCATATTCCCTGTTGTCTTTTGTTTTGTGCTTTTATGTTGGAATTCTTGTTTAGTTTCCTGTTTACTGTGTTAGTTTTGTAGTCTTTGTAGTTTTATTCCTTGATTGGTTTTCCCTGATTCTTTCTCATTCCCTGATTGTTTCCCCAGGTGTTCCTTGTTTCCCTTGTCAGTTTTTGCTTTTCATTTTATTCTGAGTTAGCTTGTTTATTTTTCAGTTTAATAAAGCTGTGTGTAGATCCTCATTCCTTGCCTGCCTCGTCACATAGAGCACTGTTATGCCATTTCAAAAATACGAGTTCTGGTGTGTTTCAGCTTATTGTTGTTTATAGCTTGTGCATCAAATCTTCATTTTTTTCTGGTTATTATAGAGATTTTGGTTCACAATAAACTGTCTGGGATTTTATTCATGTTGGACTTATTCATGTAGCGTCTATGTCTGTGCCCGTCATAGTAAGAAAACAATAAGAAATATTTTCAACATTCTAAATCGATCAAAAAAATAATAGTAACAATGTCTCTGTCTCTGTCTCTGTCTGTCTGTCTCTCTGTCTCTTTGTTGTTTCTGCAGTAACTGTAGGGCTGAACTGGGCAAATTTCCTCTCTTGTTAGACATTCAAATGTGAGCCAGTAAATTCTCGTTCCACCTATCAGACTCTTCTCCAGAAAATCACCATCACTGTACCTTAATACACAGAGCAGCACACCCAGAGAGTGGACAAACACCAGCTAAATATATTAATTCAATTAAGGCAGGCAAAACTAAAAACAAATACAAAACATGACTCAAGAAGAATATATTCATCATTGGCAAAGCAAGCTCAAAGAAATAAACAAATTAACCTATTTCTAAAAACTCAAGACAGAATAAAAATTGGCATCATATCTGACCAGAATTAAAGACTACCGTGACAGGAAGCTTCTGATGAAGTATCGTGTGAGTGAGCACAGTCTGGATGTAGAGACGAGTCAGCACAGACTGAGCTGGAGACCCAGAGAGGACAGACTGTGTTCACACTGCACTCAAGGGGTCAAAGAGGAGGAACTTCGCTTCCTCACTGTGTGCAGGAAATACGAGACAATCAGACAGCTGTATGTATATAGATTTAGCAGCAGAGTATGTATTCTCCTGTCATGATCTGAAGGGAGAGAGGGTGACCCCTCACTAAATACTGAAAGTGTCAGTTTAATTTACTGTTACTTATTGTTCTCTGTAGTTAATTTTCCTTACATTTTGTGCACTTACCTGTATGCTTATTATTATTGTATAATTAATATTGTTTTGCTTGAATTTTTTATGTTTTTATTTATTTTTTTGTTAATAAATGCTTTGGCAACATTGTATATTGTATTTGGTCATGCCAATAAAGCTCATTTGAATTTAACTGAATTGAGAGAGAGCGAGCAGAGAGAGAGAGAGAGAGAGAGAGAGAGAGAGAGGTGGATGATATTTACGGTAAGATAACAGGAATTGCTATGGTTTCCATGCTAGTGAAGGATTACTCAATAAAATAGGAAAAAGCGTTATCATTTTACTGGACAGAACTCAAAGGCTAGTGTAGAAAGTCTGGTCTGGGTTCTTAAAAGCAGAACATAATCCATCTCTTTAAAAAGATATCACCATCTCTTCTATAAGCATGGAGCACAGAAGCACCCCAAAATCCATTATTTCTAGTTTCCTGAAGATAATTTTTCTCCTTTAAGCCATTTAGTCATTTATCTTTGAAATAGCTCTGTCACATCTTGCTCTCTGTTCTTCTGGGGATACGACCAACTCTTCCATAAAGTCCACCCCTCACAAACACCCCACAGAAAAACAGAACTACACCAAAGATTCAGAGATACACGTGGCACCAGCACACACACGCTGAAAAGTTTAAAGATTAAAAGTAAGCTCAACACAGGGTCAAAATTAAATCTTCTTTCTGTTTATGCAATGTCTCCACTAAGAGTTCAAGGCCAGAGATATATTTCAAAAGAGACTTCAATAGAAAAAATATGTGGGCATTTACACCAAAGTGATGGAGTTCTGTTTACTCTGTGAAGAATTTAATCTTATCTGCTCTGAGAAAGGTGGAACAGGGTCATTCATCTGACAGTCTCTGATCTCGAACTGGCCAATCAGATATCCTTGAAGGCCAAAAAGGTGTAGTCTAAGGCACTCACATATAAAATACAACACAATCATAGAAGCAAAAATACATCAAGTAGCTGAGGTGTGCTTTGTGGCAGATTCTTTGGTATTAGTTTGTTTACTCTGATGCCTGGAAGGACAGTACAGTATGTTCTAGTCAAAACTGATGATAACAGTGGGTTGAGGTTGAATTATTTTATCTCACTGAGAAAGAATACGCTAGACACAGAGATACATGTTTTGTACTCACCAGACGTGTTCTTTAGGTAATTGTTTGAGTCCACTGATGTTGCAAGGTAAATTAATTTAATATTTAATTCAGAATTTCATGTTTCTATACCCATATTCCACTTCAGATGCAGCTTCTATGTTGCCTTTGCAGTGTAAAGGCTCAGTCACATTCTGTCTAACACAGCAGAGTGTTAGATACATAGATACATACGCAGATTAAAAATGCATGACCGTATATGGGACGAGTGTGAAACCTGCAAGTGCTATGTACAAAGGACCGCCCTACAATGACAGTCAAACCAAGAAAGTTTTCACCAAAATTTGAGCCCCATGCTAAATTTGTATAGAGACATTTTGCCACCAGAAGTCCAGATTCCCACTGACATAACTGTATTTCATCACAAACTTTCGCTGTGCCCGTGCAATGAGACCAAGCCTTACACACGAATAAGAATGTGTGTGTGTTTTTGGTCCACACAGCTCACTACAGGACACACAAGCCCATCCCCAACCTTCTTCAGCCTCCTTCTAATGCTGAAATACATGAGCGATCTTTATCACCTTCCAACACTAACATCTACTCAGTGCCAGGGAGATGGGGCAGACAATCTGCATGCCAGCCTGCCAATTATGAACACTTTTTCTATGTGCAGACAATAATACTGGGAACTACAAATGAACAGCATGCCAGTAAATTACATTTCACAGTAGCTTCTGTACCAGCCAATGGACAATGTTGACAGAAAGCAAGACAATCCTGGAGCAGAAGCTTTCTGTCACTTAGTGCCAAACTGACATAAATGAGGGAGACAATGACCTGGCAACTTCAGATGAAACATGTGCTGACAAACAAAACAAATTGCCAACAAAGAGGGCAAAATATGCAGCCAGAGAATCTGACGTCAGTGGTGCCTGAAGCACAGTTAAGATTTTGACACTTTTTTGGAACTCAACTTTTCTTAGACACCAACATCCATCTTATCAAATATCTTATGGATATTTCAGACTCTAAATTCTGATTGGATGAGCCACATTCAAAGCATGCTGTAAAATGACTGAAAACACACACCTCTTATACACTGATGCGCTGAGTCGCTACATTGCTTGGCAACCATAGTCTAAAGTTAAACTAATGAAGTACATTGCTTGGAAAAATTGTTCATTCTGATAAATATGAATAATACATAACTGTTTATAGAATGTTGTATTATCATAGCGCTGTTGCCATAGTTTTATAAAAGTCATTACATTTAATGGACTGCCTCTCGTGGCTTATTGCTTTAATAGAGTTTACATTTCAACCACAAAACTTACAACACACCAACTTGTCACACAAAGAAGGTTATAGGTGGTTACATAAGAGTAAATTTGCATGCAATAGCAGATCATAAAGGGCACCTAATGTAGGCAGGCTTCTCTCTTATTAAGAACTGAAAACCCCCTGTAGCTTAATCACAGAGGAAGACATGACCGCTCAATATAATGTCTGCCACAAGCTCAAAGCAAGAAAAAAACTCCCTAACACTCAGATTGGCTGAAGCATTGTAAACAGCTGAAGAGCCCTTGGGCCATGTCAAGCATTTGAGGACAGGTGGATAAACTCATGATCTCACTGATGAACGGACCAGAAAGAAAAAGGCAAAGGTTGCTGCTGAGCAAGCCAGAGAACACAGAGATAGAACGTAAACGTGGGAAGATAAAGCATGGAGGCAAAAAAGAGCAAAACAGAGAGGCAAGAGGGAGCAGCTAAAAGATGAGATAAATGGATACATCACAAGAACTGGTCGAGGAATAACAAACACCACGGTGAGTGACTCCAACTGTGGACTGAATATTTCAAAAAGAGTTAAACAAAGAACCCCCAAGGAACTCACAGAGACTTCCACCAAACGAAAACATGAACAATCGCAACTGAAATAAATAATTTAGAATACATTTGCCTCTATACTGTTAAGTGTGTGGATCACTGGGTCAAATGTCAAATGTGTGTGTGTGTGTGTTTTTCTATTATTCTAAACTATATTCTCCTACCCAGATAAAAGTAATAAATAGAAAATAACCTCATGACCTCTTGTCATTCCAAAACAAAATCATTATAATTCTTCTGCAGGACACAAAACGAGGCATTTTTAAAGGGGTCATGACATGGTTTTTTTTATTGTATTATTATGTTCCCTTAGGTGCAATTATAGTATTAATATATTTTTTTTTAAGAAAAACTTTTAAAATCTAGTGATTTATGACCTTTTCCCACCCTGTTTCTCATCCTCTGATTCAAACAGTCTGTTTTGGGGGCGTTTTCCATTTAAGACTTCAGTGTTAACGCCCACTGTTATGATTGGCTAACGTCAGTGCCTATGTATCAATTATTGACGCTCCCAGCCAGAACAATATGCAAGTAAACTAAGTAAAAACACTGTGATTATTCATAATGAATGAAATTGCGCTTTAAAAAGTAGTTTAAAGTTTAAAATAGATTACTTACAGTTTGCGTCGTCGTTGTTCCCAGAATAGTCGGCACGGACTTATCTTTGAGCAACAGTTTTCTGGCAAAGCCAGCATCATATTGAGATTTGTTCTCAAAACAGTCATCCTTAAAATGTACAGAACAAACGCTTAAGTTAACACTGCCGTGACTGGGTCGATCCGCAAAAAATAAACTGCATCCATTTTTCCCTGACGTCTGGATCTTTCGGCAGCTTATTCAGAGGTTTTGTTTGACCACAGCCAGGAACAGCACATCTGTGTGGCATCGTAATTTTCCTGTGCACAAGTAGTCTCTGTCAGAGCTCGCTGTCCATCGACTGAACACTTGTGAGGCGACGGCGATACTGAAATGAGCGTAGTCTTGCGCTTAAAGCGTAGTTATCTTGTGCTGGAGGCGGTCATATGCAAACGCTGTTACGTCACTTCTAACCGACACGTCACTTCTAACCATGAATCCAGAACGAGCTGTATTTTGAGCTTGATTAAATAAATGATTAGTTTAGAATGGGGAGGACGTCTTAAAATATTAAACTTGCAGGACGTTTTAATGATACAAAGACCTCTTATATACCAAAAGATCAAGGCAAATTTGGTTTCTCATGTCATGACCCCTTTAAGAATGTCATAATCACTGATTTCCATCAAATAGCAGCGGATAGTGCCTCACTTTAAAGATTAAAAAAGTATTGAAAGTAGTCCATGCTACATCCTATTTATATTCTATATTCTATTATAAGAATATATTCTATTCTATTACAAGTCTTCTGAAGACTTATGATGAACATACAAAAAATTTAGTTGTTATTTTCTTACAAATCAAACCAAATCAAATCAAGTCCTGTAAACAGAACCCAAATAAATTTGACCTCTTGTGCGTTTCAAGACCAAACGTCATGACACAAGAACCAATGCGGTTAAGCGCTATTGACGTGTCAGTGTGGGCTCTGAATACATCAATTAATTATTTTCTACCATTGGGCCAAATGGTTCTGAGCACGATGTGGAATGATTAATGTAACATTTCCAAATGAGCACAGCTCGGCACAGCATGATTATAAAAATTTCTCAGCCAGTAATTCTCAGCATGGTTAGCTAACCGTTCTCAACATACTCAACCATGTTGGTGGAATGGCTTTAGCACGTGACGACTCACGATTGTCAATTTGCCAATGCGAAGGTAACTTATAGCGATTTTAGTTGTTTCTAGCTTGCCAAGTTTGCTAATGTTTGGTAAGTTAGTAGAGTTAGTTTAAGTCTAACTAGTATTGTAGCCTACATTTATTATTCCACATGCCTTATTCCACAGGGAAGTAGATTACAAAATCAGTATATTTGCCTATACTATTTTCATTTATTATATGCTATTTTGTAAGTTAATTTGCTTTTTAGCTAGTCTGGGGACTTTTAACTTTCTGTGTGTTTGTGTCTGGTGGCATTACCTCTCCTCCTTTACATTTCTGTTCATCATACAAAGTGATTGAATGCTTTCATATGCATTTTTTAATATGCATTCGTAAGCATGCATGAGTCACATGGACTAATTTTATGGCACATTTGAAGGATTTTTTAAGCTTTAAAGTGAGTCACTTTCACTTCTGTTGCCTGGAAATCCATAGAACAAATTCATAAGCATTTGCAATGACATTAGAGTGAGTAAATAATACTCCAACTTTCATTTGTGGTTGAACTATTCACTGTGGTTACTACTGACACAATTTTAAGCAAGCTGGTTTAGGTTGACTATCGATTGTGGTTTGGTGCTTCTTCCAAAACACTACTCAGTTTGTTTGAGGAGTCTGACATGTAAACTTATGGCTCAACCAATGGCTAATGAGTTTTGGGGCAGGCCTACCTGTGTCCAAACAATGGTGGATAAATGACACACTGCAGCTTTAAGGAAACCTAGTTCAGGTTTTATGCTGCTGACAATCAGGCAGGAATGTTCAGCAGCATTTAACATGCCAGTCAACAAATACAGAACAAATGCAAATAGTTACAATACAGAACATATTCATTTGTTTGAACTACATACAATATACAAATAATTTCCCTGTTGCAGTGCTGGAATATTAATAGCGTGGGAACTGTATAACACGTTTGTCAGGGGTCCACTCAGAATGAGGCAGGAATACAGCCCATCTTTAAGAGCTTTTATTTAATCACAGAGCCCTCTGCTTTTCTACTGGCCTCAGGGCGAGCTGTCTTCACTCGGCATATCAGAAAGTTAGAGAACACAGCTGACATGATGTCTGTGTGTGTGTATGCATTTGTGTGTGTCTGAAGTAAAAGATGAGTGGCTGGGCAGAAGCCATATTATCCCTTTAGTATAAGTTACCAAACAGAGGTCTCTCTCTCTCTGTCTGTGTGTATGTGTGTGTATTGGTCCTGTTTTAAAAGGGTAATACATTTTTGGTCAAGCTCACGGTAGTGCTTTAAAACATAAATGCACTTTGCAAAAACTCCTCCCATCCCTTCCTACCTTCACACAGTCAGTGTTAGCAATTTAGATTAACAACTGTATTTAGTTACTGGTGTGAATTTCACATTGTCCACAAAACTGAAGGGAGTAGCTCTGATGGAAGACATCAATTGGGTCTATAACCTTCGGATGACACACAGAACCTTGTGTGAATGTTACTGTATTTGCCACTCTAAAACAGGTCTTTCAACCATACTCTGCTGCTGTGTAAATGTAGCCTAATAAACTCTATGACTCAGTATGCCAGTTAGCAGCAACAGCAGATCTACAGATAACAAAGAAAAGTAAAAGAGAATGTAGACATATGGTACATTCAACAGGGGCTGAAAAAGATGGCAGGAGAGGGTGGAGGGACGATTAGACGAGAGAAGGTCAGCAAACAGTAGTAGCAATGAATAAGAGAATATTAAATTGAATAGAGGTGCACAAACCACACAGAAAAATGTGTAGGAGAGAGAGAGTGTGTGAGAGAGGACAAGAGTGAGAACATGAGTGATGAGAGATAAAAGCCTGTATCACACTAAGAACAAGGACAGCTTTGTGACATATTTTTCTCCGACCTTAAGAGCTAGTCAACAATAACACAGAAACAAAGATAATGTTACAGAGCTAACAGACATTCAAAATCATGTTTTATGTCTACAAATGATGCCCAGACAGAATCTGCAGACTTCATAGTTTTAGCATTGCTTTTGGGAGAAAGTCTGCAGAATTGTTTGTGCACAGACACTTCTTCATTTTTCTTGGTTAATGAAATATTTTTCCCATACATTTTTTCCATAGGGACATCATAAAATCATACAATAAAGAATTATAAGCCATGATCCAAACCAACCAGCACTGGGGAGAATCACAAGATTACAAGCTTTGATTTGAAGCTTAAAAGAAGCTTGAAAATTGGAGAAAAAGGTACAAGACTGTGGACTTGAACAGCAATACCATGAAGCATTGCGAATGACAATGTAATTAAAAACGATGGAAAAATAGAAAATCATTGACTTAATGTTGTTTATTGTAAGTATCGAATGTATAAAAATTATATTGCAAAATATTCAGATATAAACATATATACAAGTAGTTTGAGTGTAGGGAGACCAACTCAATTTCATAATTTGCAGTGCATCATGGAAGCGGGTGGTCGCTGCTGGTTTTTATGCCATGGTTTGTTTGACGCAATTCTCTGATTGGTGGGTTTTCCCCCTCAGGATCCAACATGATCATATGGGAAGTTGGCATGTTGCTTCCGAAAGTTCAGTATCCTAGAATTGGCAACATTATGCCAACTCACCGACAAGCCTCATCTCCTATTATACATTTTTGAATTGACTCCAGTATGTTTACCTTCCCCTGTGGTTTGGAGGCTGCATTTTACCCTCTAACATTCAATTTTACTCCACTAATGGTTAGGTTTTGGTTTTCGGTTTGGTTTGGGGGATTCTCTTTATTAAATATGCATTGTTTTCACTGTATTACAGCCTGCACAGCTAAAAACAACTTGATTTAAAACTCGGTTTTGGTGTTTTTCATGGAATTAAAACCGGAAAATGGAGCTCACATGGACCTCATACGCCCAACAACACCATTCGCTTTGGCCACTGGGGGCTGTGGCTCTTTATCTTTATCGGTAAGCATATACTGGTTTTAGCTATAGAAAAATCAACCTTGATGCAGAGCATGATAAAATAAACAGAATGGGCTTCAAATATGTATATTTTTCATCTTAAAAATCAGGGCATAAAAGGGGAATGGCAATTCTTAAATCAGGAAACATGAACTATGAACATATAACAGAAATTAAAGACAAAGAAGGGAGATTTATAATGATAACAGGGAAAATAGAGGGAACGATTGTGAATTTTGATAGACAAATATTTGACTTGATGGTTACTAAAACCCAAGGGAATATAATTTGTGGAGGACATTTCAATATACAACAAAATCCGAGATTATACTGCTCCAGTGGAAATTTAGAATTAAAACGAATAAGTAAAAAGGTGAATGGCTTGATGAAGGAAATTATAATTATAGATGTCTGGAGAGATCAGAATCCAACATGTTGAAACTATACTCACTCCCATCTGCATGCAATATATTCTAGAATATATTATTTCTTTATTTTTATTTTTATATTCATGTCTTTGTGTTTAAATAGAAAATTCAGGTCCACAGTTTGGAGAATGAACTCAGATATTTTAATTAACCCTAAAATTAAACAAGGTTTAAAGGACGAAATGATAACATACTTAGAATTGAACGACAATGGAGAGGTGCTCCGTCGATACTTTGGGATGTGCTTAAAGTAGCAATAAGAGGTTAAATATTTGCAGTCACATCTTCTTTAAAGATACTTAGAAGGCAAAGATTACAAGACTTGGAAATTAAGCTAAAAAATGTAAAGGATGAGCACAAATAAACACTGATTGGTAGTGTGCTGCAAGATATATATAAAAAAAAAAACTACAGGGATAAACGAAATATATACTCAAGAAACAAACAAACAAACAAAAAAAGAGCTCCTGTTCTTAAAACAAAAATATTATGATGTAGGTGGGAAATCTTTAAAATTGCTATCATATAGATTAAAGAAACAACAAGCAGACAGGACCATCTATAAAATTAGGAATCCTCAAACAGGAGATATAGAATGTAAATTAGAACAAATACAACAGAATTTTGAAATATTTTATAAAGCTCATTATTCAGCAAAATAAAAAATTTGTAGCTGACATTACAAAGGAAGTGCTGAAAATAGCTGTGTTAAAGGCAAATAAGTCCCCAGGAGCTGACGGTTTCCACCTGATTGGTACAAATCTATGTCAGAACAATATGCCCCAACATTGATAAAAGCTTGTAATTGGGTTTTACTAAAAAAGGAAATTTTACTCTCATGGAGGGAGGTGATCATCTCAGTCATACCAAAGGAGGAGAAAGATAAATCAGATTGTGGCAATGACCATCCAATTAGTGTTCTAAATATAGATTATAAATAGTTTGCTTCGATTTTGGCACAAAGATAGATAAAATTCTCCTAGACCTTATTCATTTCGACCAGACAGGCTTCATTCATCAAAGACAAACATAAGACGTTCGACGTCAATTTGTGTGCTCTAATATAGAAAATATACTCTTTAGCAGGAATATACACTCTTTTAGCACTGTCGAAGCGTCCAGGGGCGAAATCTGCACAATCTGATAGTTCAACTGCTCGGCTCCGAAGAAAAAATCTGAATGGAATTGCATACCAGCTGCTTTTAAATCCGTATATCCGGAGGAGTTGCATACAAATTCCATTCGCCAATTCTCATTGGCCTTTTCTCAAAGAATGGGAGGTGTTCGGGGCTCTCAAGAGCGACCCCTAGTGTCACTACACTGACACGACTTCGAGTGAGTGACAGAAGGGGAACCTAGAATAAAATATAAAATACTACAACTAAAAAAAGAAAGAGGTGGGCTAAATTTTTCTTGCTTACAACTAAACTATTATTCAGGCCAATTAAGACATTTAGTCTGTTGGAGTTGTCTATCGTTCTCGTCTAGATGGAAGGTCATAGAAAGGAAAATTATAGAAGGAATGCCATTAGCAGCTCTGACTGTGGATAATAAACTAAAGAATAGATTAGTTGATAAAATAAATCCATGCATTAAAATTGCATTAAAAATGTGGCATAAGGCTGTAGATTCATGTGGTTTAGAAGATACATCCTGAATTCTAAGATGAGGCGCATTTGATACAGATTTTGTCCCAAATAGAACAGATGATAAATTCCACACCTGGGCTAGACATGGTATTTGAAATTATCTCAAGTTTATCAATACGGGTATGGACTCAGTCAAAACATTATATCGACCGAAATATGAGGCCATTATTGGAATCAGCTGAGATAGGAATAATAAAGTTGTTATTACCAGAATGTACATTTCACCCTCGTATTAAGGTGGTTTCAAAATTATATGAAGGGTTTCTTCAAGCTAAACTGTAAAATACATTATATTTAAAGAGAAATGTGAAAAAGAAGGGAACCATACTATCTCTTGGGAGGATTGGAGTAATATTTGTAAATTACCATGGAAATCCACAAATTCAACAATGTGAAGAGAATTAAGATGGAAAAATTGTATAAGATTTTTTACTACTCCCTCTCAGAAAAGACACCAGGGGTTAGGTGCAGGCTGCTGGAGATCATGTGGGGAATGTGAAGCTAATCATCACCATATTTTTTGGGAGTGCCAAAGGCTTCTTCCCTACTAGAAAGATATTAAGATGAATTTGTAAGCTATCTTTGGGGTGGTAATTCCTTTAAAATGTGAAACAATATATTTGGGTAACATTCAAGGAGTGGGATGAAAATGATAAGAAACTATTGTTGACTCTTCTGGCAGCCAGTAAAAAAACTAATCACAAGAAAGTGACTGAAACCAGAGCCGCCCACTGCTGAAGAATGGATAGATATAATTCATAATATATATGTGATGGAAAAACATTATATTTCTTAATAAATTCAGACTGATTCCTTTTTTCTAATCTGGACTAAATGGACTGAATACATTAAACCCAGGTCAGATTTTTACTGAACTGTAAAAAATGTAGGTAAGATATCGTCTTTGTCTTATAATGTGTTAGCCCCGCAAGTTATATTGTCTATAGTTGTTGTTAAATGAGAGGGAAAATGTAAAACCTTTGGAAAATTAAGGTATTTGTATTCAGGATTGATATATGGTATTGTTCTTGGTCAGTGTGTACTTTTTTCTCTGATACACAAAAAATTATATATATATACCTACTGTTTCTGATTTTACTATGAGATCAGTCTGCAGGATCATGGACAGTGTAGTTTTTCATCAGAAATTCTGTTTTATGAATGAAGTAGAAATAACGTAGACTGATGTTTTCAACAGAAGCACATACCAATTGATTAACAACCTCTGAGCTCTCGGTAGGACTGTTTTTAAAAGTTTATAAGTTATCATTATTAATCAGTTATGAATGGGACTTGTTGCACTTTATTGGAAGCTAAAAGTATCAAATTAGCCAAAACTTTTAGTAAACAATAATGCAAAGGGTGGGGTGATGTTGAACTTTGTGAATGACAGGGATTCCTGTGATTTCTTTGGGTTCAGATTACAAGCAGCCTGCTGATTCAAAACGCATGTCAAATCCACTGTAAAAACATGTTTGTGTGTCTCACACAAGAGATAAAGAGTGCAGAACTCACCTTGACGTTTTCAGGACAGACAATGGAGCACAGAACACTGAGCCCTACAGATAGGAAAAGAGAAATATAGAATCATAACCTTGTTCCAAATATCTGGCCCTTAGATAAGTCAAGCTGATTGCAGTGTTTCACAGACTCTGGC
The DNA here is from genome assembly GCF_025860055.1 of Xyrauchen texanus. NCBI lineage: Eukaryota > Metazoa > Chordata > Actinopteri > Cypriniformes > Catostomidae > Xyrauchen > Xyrauchen texanus. The sequence continues at coordinate 39,104,580 of NC_068276.1, forward strand.
ATTCTGTATCAAACCAAATACCCTACTACACATAGACAGCATTACATTAAACCCCTTTCCCATTAATGATAATGTCACGTTCCTCTGTTGTCTGCCCTGTGTCATCATCACTGCCATTTTGTTAAAGAACGAATCGGTTACCTAACGTAACCTCGGTTCTCTCTAGATGAGGGAACGAGTATTGCGTAAGCTAGCTTACGCTACGAGAAAGATTAATCTTTTCTGAGATATTGAAGCCAAAAAATTATCCTTAATTTTGTATCATTTGTCAACGCAGTGCAGCAACTGCAGACCTTGAGCGGGCTAGCTAGCGAGCTCATTGGTTGCTCTGCGGCAACTGCTGCAGCCTATAGACGAACTTGGGCGAACTCGCGTCCAATGAGAGGCGTCCGCGCGCTTACTGCATCAAATCCCGCCAAAATGGGTGTGGCTAGAGTGCATATAAGCGTAGTTCGTAGGTCTTTTGACGCGTATGCGGCAGCAATAGCGTCCACTATCCATCTAGACAGTGTCTGTTTCGAGGCGGCGAGACCTTTGGTGCGCCCTCCGAACGAAACGAAAAACTGCTCAGAGCCTCTGAAAGAGGCGGAGCGCGCAGTATACAATCTCAGTGCTCTGACTGGGCAAAGGAGATTGGCGTCGCGTTTGCTATCGGATGCTGGCAGCGCCGATAGGGAAATGACCTGTGCTCTGAAAGGAGTACCGATCACCTTGGGAACATAGCCATGTCTAGGCTTTAAAATGACCTTGGAGTCACTTGGTCCGAACTCAAGACACGCAGCGCTGACAGACAGCGTGTGAAGGTCTCCCACGCGTTTGACTGATGACAGGGCAGTCAGAAAAACGGTTTTGAGTGAAAGGTATTTCAAATCCATGGATTGAAGCGGTTCGAAGGGGGGGGGGTTTCATAGTTTCGAGAACTATAGAAAGATCCCAGATAGGAACCGATGGGGGTCGCGGGGGGTTCATCCTTCTAGCTCCCTTGAGGAAGCGGATGACCAGCTCGTTTTTTCCCAGTGACTGGCGTGCAGGGGTTCAGCGAACGCCGCGACGGCCGCCACATACACTTTGAGCGTGGATGGGGATCCAGATGGGGATGGATGGGGATCCCTTATCCAGCAGCTCTTGTAAAAACACGAGCAGCGACGACACCCCACATGGGTCCAGGTCTCTGTCGGTGCACCATTTTGAAAACACAGACCATTTTGACGCATAGAGTCTTCTCGTGGAAGGGGCTCTAGCGTGTATAATGGTGTTTATTACCCCTTCTGGCAGAGCGACGGGTAGTCGTTGATCACCCACGCGTGCAGCGCCCAGCGCTCTGGGTGGGGATACCAGATCGTGCCGCGAGCTTGAGAGAGGAGATCTGCTCTCACTGGGATGGGCCACGGCGCTGTCAGTGACAGCTGCGTAAGCTCCGGGAACCATGTCTGATTCTCCCAACGCAGGGCTATGAGGAGCACCGAGTGACGCGTTTCCCTGATCCTCTGCATTACCTGTGGCAATAGCGAGACGGGAGGGAAGGCGTAAAGCGGGCAGTTGGGCCAGTCCTGGGCCAGCGCGTCCTCACTTTTCGTGAAAAATTTTGGGCAGTGAGAGTTCTCTTCTGACGCAAAGAGGTCTATCTCTGCTCTGCCGAATATGCGCCATAACTTCTGGACTGTTTGAGCGTGCAGGGACCATTCCCCTGGAGGAATATTGTCTCTGGACAGTCTGTCTGGGCCGTCGTTCAGGTGGCCTGGCACGTGCGCCGCCCTCAGCGAGCGCAGGTGGCACTGGGACCAACTGAGTATGCGTTTCGGTCAGATGGAAGAGGTTCCTGGATCTGACACCGCCCTGACGGTTTAGGTAGGATACCACAGATCTGTTGTCCGAACGGACCAGGATGTGGTGACCCTGAATGACTGGGAGAAAGCGCATGCGCGTACTCGACCGCTATCATTTCCAGACAATTTATGTGAAGGAGCTTTTCCTGAACTGACCATAGGCCAAAAACCGGAGAGCCCTCGCAGACCGCGCCCCAACCCGTGTTGGACGCGTCTGTCGAGATGACTTTTCGGCGAGATACAGCTCCCATCGTCACTCCCGCTGATACCATTCGGCCACTGTCCAGGGCTGCAGAGCTGAAATACAGGTCTGAGTCACCTTGATCGGCTGGCGGCCTGTGGCCCAAGCCCGGCGAGACGCCGGATGTTTAGCCAATGCTGAAGCGGCGCATGCGCAGTAAACCCAGCTGAAGTACTGCTGCGGCTGAGGCCATGTAACCTAGCACTCTCTGAAATTTTTTCAGAGGCATGAGGCTGTTCATCTGAAAGGACGCGGCTAGTCGCTGAACACGGCGCTGGCTGTGTAGATAAGTGAGCCGTCATTGCCACGGAGTCTAGTTCTATTCCAAGGAAGGAAATTGCCTGACTGGGCTGTAGTGAGCTCTTGGTCCAACTGACTGCAAGACCCAAACTGTTCAGATGGCTGAGGAGAACTGTTCTGTGAGACAGAAGCTCCGTATGTGACTGTGCCATAATCAGCCAGTCATACAAATAGTTCAGAATTCGCAAGCCCTGACTCCGCAGGGGTGCGAGCGCCGCATCCATGCACTTCGTGAAAGTACGGGGTGCTAAAGACAGGCCGAACGGAAGGACGGTGTATTGATAAACCTGGCCGTCGAAGGCGAATCTCAAGAATGGCCTGTGACGGGGATTTATCTGAATCTGAAAGTAGGCATCTTTCAGATCAAGAGAGATAAACCAGTCCCCCTGGCGCGTATGCGCGAGGAGTTTCCTGATTGTAAGCATTTTGAACGGTCTTTTTGCAAGCACCTTGTTCAAACCCTTGAGATCTAATATTGGTCTGAGGCCGCCGTCTTTCTTGGGAACAAGAAAATAACGGCTGTAAAACCCCGACTCGCTCAGCGAAGTTACTTTCTCTATGGCCCTTTTGCACAGAAGGTTTGCTATTTCTGAACGAAGCATGCAGGCTGCTTCCGTGTTCACAATAGTTTCGAGCCGCGCTCTGAAGCGGGGAGGGCGGCGATCGAACTGTAGCAAATAGCCCTGTTTTATTGTGCTTATTAACACCCATTTGGAAATCCCTGGGATAGCTTCCCACGCTTTGAAGCGTAACGCTAGAGGGTGAATGGCCAAATCGCCCTGATTGCTGCACACAGCGCGCTGAACAGAATGTGTGAGCGCGCTTACTGTGCTTATGCATGACTGCTCGCAGACAGCAGGGACAGGCTGTTCTGTGAGTGACTTCCCGATTGAGGTGAATGGGGAAAGAGTCACATCTGTTAAGTGATGCACGAGCATAGTCACGGGCACGGGACTTACATACAGAGAAGTGTTTGCTGGCCGTGTGACAGAGCGGGCAGAGAATGGGCACGCGCACGTATTCGTGAGCGCGTTTATTGACTCTAACACTCGAGCGGGCTGTGTCCGCTTTATGTGAGTGGGCTCTGATCGGGACACGGAAGTGTAATGCTTGTGTGTAGAGGTGAACACTGGATTGTGGGCACATTTTCTACACATAAGGCTGGTCGTGTGACAGAGCGGCCAGAGAAGGGGCGTTGCGCACGGATTCGTGGGCGCGTTTATTGACTTTAACACTCGAGCGGGCTGTGTCCGCTTTATGTGAGTGGGCTCTGATAGGAACACGGAAGTGTAATGCTTGTGTGTAGGGGTGAACACTGGATTGTGGGCACATTTTCTACACATAAGTCATGTTTGCTCTTTACAAGATTTCTTTGGGTCGCCGTGAAAACGGCGTTTGAGTGCAGGCAAGCGGGCAGTATCACCGGCTTGTTGGCTGCTGAATCCACCACTGTAGTAGCCTGAGAGAGGGGACTGACAGGGGCGAAGCTTTGACGGTGGTCCGCCGCGGCGGGACTGAGCCGTCGCTTTTTCAACAAGGCTAGGAGGACTTCGGTTGCTCAGGTTTCAGCGCAACCTTAGACCAAGGCCCGCGGGGCGGTGGTCTGCGGCGGCTGTCTGAGCGCTGATCGAGGGCGCAGCCCTGTCGACGCTGAGAAGTCTGACTTTGTTGAGCTGGGCGCTGTGAAGAGGCTCGTGCAGGAGGCTGGTCACGTGGGCGGCCTGCAGAGGAGCTAGCGCGACGTGGCAGGAAGAGGTTCATGGCTTGGGTGGCTTTCTGGACTTCTGAAAAGCGGTCAACAATGCCACTCACCGCGGAGCCGAAGAGACCGGTCGGAGAGAGCGGTGCATTGAGGAACGTGGAGCGCTCTGCTTCTCCCATGTCAGCTAGCATTAGCCACAGGTGTCTCTCGGTCACAGTCAGCGAGGCCATGCACTTCCCTAGAGCTTGGGCTGCAGCTTTGGTGGCGCGAAGGGCAAGGTCCGTCGCGCTTCTTAGATCTGTAACAGCCTCTGGGTGCCTGCCTTTCTCATCCCACTCCCGAAGAAGGTCCGCTTGGAGGATCTGTAAGACGGCCATGGAGTGCAGAGCAGATGCGGCTTGGCCGGCGGCGGAATAGGCGCGGCCAACATAGGCGGAAGTCACTCTGCAGGCCTTAGACGGGAGCACTGGCTTAGACCGCCATCTCGCGGAGGGCGGGCAAAGGTGTGCTGCTACCGAATCCTCGACCGGGGGGATGGAGGAGTAGCCCTTCTCGGTGGCGCCGTCCACCGAAGCGTTGCGCGGCGACGGCTCTGAAGAAAGCAGCCATCGAGTCTGTTGGGAGCCTGCTCAGGGGGCAGTGACCACTCGAGCCCGAGGCGGTCGACGGCCTGTGTGAGGAGGCGTGTTAGTTCCCCTTCGACTCCGGCGCGGGTCCTGCTGGATTCCTGGGCCGAGGAGGAGGCGTGGGAGCGTGACCACTCCTCGCTGTCCGAAGCCATGATGGAACAGCCCTTATCCTCCGCCTCGTCCTCCGAGATGGCCGCAGTGCGGCCGCTGGGTGGCAACTGCGCGTCCCGGGGGGGGCGGGGAGGGTGAGAGCGATGCTCGAGGGAGAGGTTCCGGCGAGGCAGTCGCTTCTATCACCGGTTCTGGCAGCCTTTGGAAGCGGCGCTTTTTCCTGCGTGGCGGAACGGAAGACGGCGCGGCGGCTTCGGTTCTGAGCGTTTCGAGTCGAGCCCGCAGGGTCGACATCGGGAGCTCCTCGCAGAGGTCGCATCCGCCTTCAGCGAGGGCGAGCTCTGCATGCCCCAGTCCCAGGCAGAGAGCGCAGATGATGTGGCGGTCTCCGGCGCTGAGAGGGGCGCGGCATGAAGCGCAACTGCTGCGAGGCATCTTAAAAAAGACGCTCGTTACTCTTTTGTGAAGTTCGTTAAGAACTAGCTTGCTCTAAAAAAGGATACGTCGCCGGATGGCGTAGCTCGCAGGATGGCTGAAGGTGGCGGAGACGGCCGGCTTCTTCGAGCGCTGTCCAAGCTTGCTAGATGCCCCTCGAACGGCAACGCGGCTTCCAGTTCAGAGATGCGAAGAGCTTCGCTGAAGAGATGAAAATCAGGGTTCCAGCCTACAAACTACGTTTATATGCACTCTAGCCACGCCCATTTTGGCGGGCTTTGATGCAGTAAGCGTGCGGATCCTCTCATTGGACGCGAGTTCGCCCAAGTTCGTCTATAGACTGCAGCAGTTGCCGCAGAGCAACCAATGAGCTCGCTAGCTAGCCCGCTCAAGGTCTGCAGTTGCTGCACTGCGTTGACAAATGATACAAAATTAAGGATAATTTTTTGGCTTCAATATCTCAGAAAAGATGAATCTTTCCCATAGCGTAAGCTAGCTTAACCTCTCGTAAGAGAACTACACTTCCCAGTATCCACCTGTCATCATCACTGCCATTTTGTTCATTGTTCTCACCTGTGTCCTATTTAGTCATCACTCCCTGTGTATTTAAGCCCTGCTTCTTGTTTTCTCCTTGTCTGTCGTTGAATGTTGTTGATGTTCGCTTCCATGCCTGTGTTCCCATCTCCAGTGTTTTCGTGTTTTGTTTTCATTTTGCCCATCGTGCCCATTGTGGTAGTTTTGTTTGTTCATGTCTGTTTGTTTCCTTTCGTGTCAATAAAGAGAACTGCTTTTGGAGCCGCACCCCCTCGTCTGCCTTCGCTGCCTCATTCGTAACAAACAGACAGACCAAGGGAGCACAAGGGGCAAACCGACAGATCAAGGGAGCACAAGGGGCAAACCGACAGATCAAGGAGGCACAGGGGGCAGACAGGCAGTCCAAGGGGGCACAGAGGGCAGGCTGGAAGTCCAGTGAAATTAACTGAATTATATGTGAATCCTTAAAATGGCAAATATCTAACAGTAAGACAGACAATGGCATGATGCAAGCAGAAATTATATTGAAAAAGGAAAGAACAAAGCAAAAGTGGCTTTGAAATGAAAATGAAAGTTTTCAATTATTCCGAGAGCTTGTCCTTTGGAAATTTCTTGATTTCCACATTTGGTTTGACAGAAAAATTTTCTGCGTGAGAACAATGAACAAAATGGCAGTGATGATGACAGGTGGATACTGGGAAGTGTAGTTCTTTAACAAAATGGCAGTGATGATGATGACAGAGCAGACAACAGAGGAACGTGACAGATAACATATAGCTCAACATAAACCAGCAATGATGTTTCTGCTCGCCTCTCCATCCAGGCATCAGGCCTTGAGAAAATGAATTGGGCAAAATTTTTACTAAATTCCCACTAATGGCTTGAAAAACGAGTCAGGCTCTCATCTTCTCTTGAGGCCAAAATTGACTGTGCGCTAGAGAGCAGTGAATATAAAAGGAAAAGCAAAAAATCATTAATTGCTCATTAGAGGCACACAAAGAACCATCTGTGTGTACCGTTGCATCTGTCTTTATCTAAATGTGCTGTATTAGATTTTTAAACTGGCAACGACAGGCAGCACTACTTAAAGAAATTTCAGGATGTTCCCTCAGCACCAGCATGAAATTAACTGAATTATATGTGAATCTTTAAAATGGCAAATATATAACAGTAAGACAGACAATGGCATGATGCAAGCAGAAATTATATTGAAAAAGGAAAGGACAAAGCAAAAGTGGCTTTGAAATGAAAATGAAAGTTTTCAATTATTCCGAGAGCTTGTCCTTTGGAAATTTCTTGATTTCCACATTTGGTTTGACAGAAAAATTTTCTGCATGAGTTATAAAAATTATAAAATCTAATATGTGGCTTCATTTTTCAAAGTGAATGTACTGAGAGGTGAAAGAGAGATGTGACATGAAGCCTGTAGGAGTCTTTCATTCATGCAGAGTCAAACCTTTTTTTGGGGGATCTTGAGAGACAAATACGGAGAGAGAAAATGAAGTGATATTCGTCCTCTATGAATGAGAAAAATTGCTGCAGGACATTACAACAGCATGCTGCATCACTCCTGTACAGGTCCTTCCCAAAAAATTAGCATATTGTGATAAAGGTCATTATTTTCCATAATGTAATGATAAAAATTAAACTTTCATATATTTTAGATTCATTGCACACCAACTGAAATATTTCAGGTCTTTTATTGTTTTAATACTGATGATTTTGGCATACAGCTCATGAAAACCCAAAATTCCTATCTCAAAAAATTAGCATATGATGAAAAGGGTCTCTAAACAAGCTATTAACCTAATCATCTGAATCAACTAAATAACTCTAAACACCTGCAAAAGATTCCTGAGGCTTTTAAAAACTCCCAGCCTGTTTCATTACTCAAAACCGCAATCATGGGTAAGACTGCCGACCTGACTGCTGTCCAGAAGGCCATCATTGACACCCTCAAGCAAGAGGGTAAGACACAGAAAGAAATTTCTGAATAAATAGGCTGTTCCCAGAGTGCTGTATCAAGGCACCTCAGTGGGAAGTCTGTGGGAAGGCAAAATGTGGCAAAAAACACTGCACAACGAGAAGAGGTGACCGGACCCTGAGGAAGATTGTGGAGAAGGACCGATTCCAGACCTTGGGGGACCTGCGGAAGCAGTGGACTGAGTCTGGAGTAGAAACATCCCCGCATTCCCCAGGTCAAGCCACTTTTGAACCAGAAACAGCGGCAGAAGGGCCTGACCTGGGCTACAGAGAAGCAGCACTGGACTGTTGCTCAGTGGTCCAAAGTACTTTTTTCGGATGAAAGCAAATTTTGCATGTCATTCGGAAATCAAGGTGCCAGAGTCTGGAGGAAGACTGGGGAGAAGGAAATGCCAAAATGCCTGAAGTCCAGTGTCAAGTACCCACAGTCAGTGATGGTCTGGGGTGCCATATCAGCTGCTGGTGTTGGTCCACTGTGTTTTATCAAGGGCAGGGTCAATGCAGCTAGCTATCAGGAGATTTTGGAGCACTTCATGCTTCCATCTGCTGAAAAGCTTTATGGACATGAAGATTTCATTTTTCAGCACGACCTGGCACCTGCTCACAGTGCCAAAACCACTGGTAAATGGTTTACTGACCATGGTATTACTGTGCTCAATTGGCCTGCCAACTCTCCTGACCTGAACCCCATAGAGAATCTGTGGGATATTGTGAAGAGAAAGTTGAGAGACGCAAGACCCAACACTCTGGATGAGCTTAAGGCCGCTATCGAAGCATCCTAGGCCTCCATAACACCTCAGCAGTGCCAGAGGCTGATTGCCTCCATGCCATGCCGCATTGAAGCAGTCATTTCTGCAAAAGGATTCCCGATCAAGTATTGAGTGCATAACTGAACATAATTATTTGAAGGTTGACTTTTTTTTTGGTATTAAAAACACTTCTTTTATTGGTCGGATGAAATATGCTAATTTTTTGAGATAGGAATTTTGGGTTTTCATGAGCTGTATGCCAAAATCATCAGTATTAAAACAATAAAAGACCTGAAATATTTCAGTTGGTGTGCAATGAATCTAAAATATATGAAAGTTGAATTTTTATCATTACATTATGGAAAATAATGACCTTTATCACAATATGCTAATTTTTTGAGAAGGACCTGTATTTTCTAAATCTTTTACTTTCTTTGCTTTGACACTTCATTCCATCAGGGCTGGATGTAGGCATGGGCAGGGGTGTGCTGAGCCCACCCAAACTTGAGTCTTGCTCAAACATTTGGGAAACACGCCTTTAAAAAATACATTTTATTTTTCTTATTTATGCATGGGTTAAAAGCAATATGGGGGCAGGCTGTCAAGTCAGTCAAGTCAATTTTATTTGTATAGCACCTTTCACAACACACATCGTTTCCAAGCAACTTTACAGAAGATCAGGCATTAACAGAAGATAAAACTGTAATGTCTATAATGTCGATGAATCATCATTGTGTAATTAGATAAAATAAGATTGTTTATCGTGTTTAAAAATAAGTAATTAAATAATAATTGTATTGATAACCGCAGTGAGCAAGCTGAAAGCGACTGTGGCAAGGAACACAAAACTCCATAAGATGTTGATTAATGGAGAAAAATAACCTTGGGAGAAACCAGACTCACTGTGGGGGCCAGTTCCCCTCTGGCTAACATCATGAATATAATGTAAATATTACGTATGTACAGTTAAAGTCATGGTTTAAAATTATTAAACTAAGTAAGTGTTAAGGGTCAGTGTTTAAACATCAATTTATTTTGAACTGTAAGATTAATGACCAATGTCTTTGAAGTCCATCCTGGATTAACTGCAGAAGTTCACATAGATGCATTCTCCTTGTTAATTGGCTGATGAAGGCTTTTGTTGGCAATTGTTGGTCTATGCATTCCATTTCAAGAATGTAGTCCATCAATAGACCGAGGTGATGCAGGCAGAGATCAGGGATGTGAAACGCAGTTCAACCTGGCCGGTAATTTCGGTGAGGTTCGGTGTGGTCCATCCTAAATCCAAGGTTCAGACAATGGCATATGAAGTATCCCATGTCTTGTGGTTGGAGTTGGCATCAGTTCATCCTCTGAAGTCCATCATAATAGACTGAAGTGATGTTTGGCTGGCACCGGCTGCATTTAGTCATCATCATTCAGCGACACGTAGCAGTGGAGTCCAACACGAAGCAGGAATGGTGCTGGATCCAGCTAGTTCTGGTGACCTCAGTATAGGAGTCCCAAGGTTGAGACAGGGAAACAAATAAAATAATATAAGCATAGATGCCATTCAATTTATTGCAGAGTTATAAATCATGATCAATGTTTCTGGTTTCTGGTTCCGGCAGACCCAACTAAAACAGCCTAATTGTGGGTTGGAGGATAAATTGGGTGTATGCCAGGCTAAATAGATGAGTCTTTAGTCCAGACTTAAACTGAGGGAGTGTGTCTGCATCTCAAACAGTGTTAGGGAGACTATTCCATAGTTTAGGAGCCAAATATGAAAAGGATCTTCCTCCTTTTGTGGATTTTGATATTCTAGGAACTATTAACAGGCCAGAATTTTGTGATCGTAATGAATGTGATGGAATATAGTGTGGTAGAAGGTCACTTAAGTACTGCGGAGCTTGACCATTCAAATCTTTGTACATAGTTAACAGGAATTTAATAGGTAGCCAATGTAACGATGATAAAATGGGGCTAATATGATCATATTTCTTGGTTCTCGTTAGCACTCTGGCTGAAAATGGAAAGAGAGAAAACAACACCTAATGTTAACACCCTAACATTGCCAAATACAGTCCATCCGGAAAGTATTCACAGCTCTTCACTTTTTCCACATTTTGTTATGTTACAGCCTTATTCCAAAATGGATTGAATTCATAATTTTCCTCAAAATTCTACAAACAATACCCCATAATGACAACGTGAAAGAAGTTTGTTTGAAATTGTTGCAAATGTATAAAAAAAATAAAAAATAAATCACGTGTACATAAGTATTCACAGCCTTTGCTCAATACTTGAAGCACCTTTGGCACCAATTACAGTCTCAAGTCTTTTTGTGTATGATACTATACACTTGGCACACCTATTTTTGGGCAGTTTCTCCCATTCTTCTTTGCAGGACCTCTCAAGCTCCATCAGACTAGATGGGGAGCATCAGTGCACAGCCATTTTCAGATCTCTTCAGAGCTGTTCAATTGGGCTCAAGTCTGGGCTCTGGCTGGGCCACTCAAGGACATTCACAGAGTTGTCCCGTAGCCACTCCTTTGTTATCTTGGCTGTGTGCTTAGGGTCGTTGTCCTGTTGGAAGATGAACCTTCGCCCCAGTCTGAGGTCCAGAGTGCTCTGGAGCAGGTTCTCATCAAGGATGTCTCTGTATATTGCTGCATTCATCTTTCCCTTGATCCTGACTAGTCTCCCAATTCCTGCCACTGAAAAATATCCCCACAGCATGATGCTTCCACCACCATGCTTCACTGTAGGGATGGTATTGGCCAGGTGATGAGCGGTGCCTACTTTCCTCCAGACATGACGCTTGCCATTCAGGCCAAAGAGTTCAATATTTGTTTAATCAGACCAGAGAATTTGTTTCTCATGGTCTGAGAGTCCTTCAGGTGCCTTTTGGCAAACTCCAGAAGGGCTGTCATGTGCCTTTTACTGAGGAGTCTGGCCACTCTACCATACAGGTCTGATTGCTGGAGTGCTGTAGAGATGGTTGTTCTTCTGGAAGGTTCTCCTCTCTCCAAAGAGAAATGCTGGAGCTCTGTCAGAGTGATCACTGGTTCTTGGTCAGCTCCCTGACTAAGGCCCTTCTCCCCCTATCACTCAGTTTGGCCGGGTGACCAGCTCTAGAAAGAGTCCTGGTGGTTCCACGCATGATGGAGGCCACTGTGCTCATTGGGACCTTCAATGCTGCAGACATTTTTCTGTACCCTTCCCCAGATCTGTGACTCGATACAATCCTGTCTCTGAGGTCTACAGACAATTCTTTGGACTTCATGGCTTGGTTTGTGCTCTGACATGCACTGTTAACTGTGGGACCTTATATAGACAGGTGTGTGTCTTTCCAAATCATGTCCAATAAACTGAATTTTCCACAGGTGGACTCCACCTTCACGTTGTCATTATGGGGTATTGTTTGTAGAATTTTGAGGAAAATAATGTATTTAATCCATTTTGGGATAAGGCTGTAACATAACAAAATGTGGAAAAAGTGAAGCGCTGTAAATACTTTCCAGATGCACTGTATCTGATTAACATTTGGTTGGTTTCAAAGTTTTGCTTGTACCTTTATTTAATAAAGTGTTATCAGCCATATAACTACTTTCTGCCGCATGGAGCACAAAGAAGAATGAATTAGCCATAAACCCTGCTACTGTAAATCGTTTATTTTTTTGTTGCTCTTGCGCAAAAGGGGAATGACACAAATTACATTCTGACCCTTAAATACATCAAATAAATTTGAGGAACATAGATTTTATTTGATTTATTATAATGTATTATTATTATTAAGTCACGCAAGTCTTTTCTTTCACCCGCTCCTGCGCACACATCATCCCGCACCTGCACTCAGCAATCAAAACTTGTCCTGCGCCACACTCTGTAGCACCGGGTCCCATCACGCTGATTCATAAAGCAACATTACAGCCAAAATCATCAGACAGTTTTGTGGGATGCGAGCTTCTCTTTACAGTTGTTAGTTTGTGTCGCTTAGAGATGCTGTCTGTCCGTCTGTTACGATCCCTGGTTGTCTGCCCCGTGTTTCTCGTGTCGCCGTCACAGACTCCAATTACCATGATTCCCGACCCTCATCACTGTGTCATTGTTCTCACCTGATTGTCGTTTTGTTATCATCATGTCTCTGTGTATTTAAACCCCGCTGTTCCTCCAAAACTCAATTTTGCGTTTTGCCTTTGTAGGGCAATATAATTGCTCATTACATTTCTGTCAAACAGAAAGAATTGTGATCATGTACTATTACATGATTACTTCTTTAAGCAGTTCCCATTCCCATCTGTCAAATTTTAGGTTCTTAATCTTTTATATTATTGATCTCTCCATCTAATATATTTCCTTTCACTCCATCCTTATTTTCTTTCTTGATATTATTTCTCTCCATTCCATCCTTGCATTCGTGGGGACTCTGATTTGGGGACTCTATGCGGACTCTGTAATTTGCTTTAAGGGTGTGATTTGAATTACTCTGAAAGTGAATTGATTTATTTTATTTCATATTTATGGAGATAGAATACCAAGAATAATGTTGCAGCTTCAATATCATGGTTATATACAATGTGTATCAGTTTATTATTTCAATATACATTATTTTTTTATATGGGGAATAAGTGTAAAATATAGTTATATCGGCCCATATGATCTTAACAATCATGCCATGTTACACCAATTAAAAACATTCAATTAGCCATCCCAAATGCCCTCCTATGATATCCCCCAAGCCCACCTTAGCATAGCTGGCAGGAGCCGGGCCTGCATTCCATTATATTTGTCATTTAAGTTTTTAAACTACTTTCTAATTGAAAAATCTACAGTAATAAATGGAAACTAGAGTTAGAAATGAATGGGAGTTCATGGCAAAAATGCCCCCTAAAGTGAAACATACATCTAATAAATGTAACATAGGGGCAAAAATGCCAATGTAATTAATTTCTTTTTTTTATGTGAACCATTGATTTTTAAGGAAAAAATACACACAAGCAAGAGTGATACAGTACAACGGCACAATTGCAAGAGCATTGGTGCTTAGAAATGGCTGATATTAATAAAACATCTTTTTACAGATGAAGAAGTTAATATCAAATAACATAGCTTATTTAAATGCAAAATAGCCAATTATTTTAATTGTTTCTCTGCTTATAAAAGTAGCTCCAAACAAAGACAAAGCTGGTCCAACCATCCGTGTCACTGAACAACGCACAGACTGACAGCCTTTCAGTAATCCTCCACAGACAAGTAGAATGAAACAGTGAATTGTCTCAGTGCTGTAACTGTATACTAAATATCAGAACTCTTGGAACGTCACTTGTCCAATAAGATTAGTACCAGGACTAACTATAACTGTTATATAAAACAGTGTTCTATTCTATTCTAGACCTATACAGCAATATGGATGATATTTGCATAATGAATGTATTTAGTGGCTCTGCAGACATCCTAGTGACCTGTCAGCTTTTTTTTTTAAATATCTAAGATGACTGTTGTTGAATGTGTAGTTAATATTGAACACTGGCATGAACAAATAAACTGCATGCCTGCACAGACATATACACTAATGAATAAGGATATATACACACATAGTAGCAACGTCTCTAGCAATGACAGGTTTCCAGCACGGCTTGCACACTGAGATGAAACGATGATATGTAGAGTCATGACATACACCTGCTGTGTGTGTATATGTGTGTGTGTACCTTTTACATCTGTGAAGTGCCCACCTTTGCCTGTTGAGTTGTCAGTGTACATCATAAAACCATTAAAAAAACAGAAGCATTAGCACTGAGTACATCTAAACATTGCATGAATAATGTGCTTGTTTATTGCCAGGGCTTAGTCTAAGCCTTCATATAGAGATAAGGCATGGTGCTCATCTCTCTTCCTCGCTGCAGGCTAAATTTGGAGTTCCTGCAAACCTATCCAATACTAAGAATTAAAATAATCACACAGCGACAGCGCTGTCATCAGACAACTATGACAAACTGCATGGAATAACAGAGCGTAAATGCAGCAGAAAAGAGGACGGTTGAAAAAACACTTCAATAAAGACATGTGCTGGTTCATATATCATGATGACATCTTGGTGAATTTAGAAGGTTTCTTTGAACAATTTAAATTGACAATTTCTGGTGGTGACAAATAGAACAGATCCAAATTGTGTTAGCGGATGTTTGCACTTGTGAGATGAAAGGTGTGCGTGTCGTTCCCAGGATAGTGGGGTATTCTGCCGAGTGAATCTGCTGTGAGTTTGTCTCAACACTGGAATAACTCTTGGCTGTAAAATTGGACATGCAGCCTACTGTTCTGTTCCACACAACTAAATCAAATGCCACTGACAATATAAATTACATTGTCTCATTTCACTTAAAACAGCCCCCCAACATAAACACAATGCATCATTACACTATCAGGAGAGGATGGCACGGCACTTCATAAAGCTGTAAAAGTGCTTGTAACTCTTAATATTATGCTGGTTACGTAATCACTGCCTGACCTCAGCAGAGACTGAGAGCCAATCAAACTATAGTCCTATAAAGTGGTGATCAGGTGGTTTACAAGTTGTGAGATCAAAGCCTGGTGTTGTGAGGTTATGTCCATTAAGTTCACAGTAACCCGGCAGCACAGAGTTGTGGTGATTCTCTCTGGAGGGCAGTTTGATTGGCTCTCAGTCTCTGCAGAGGTCAGGCAATGATTACCGTAACCAGCATAATTTTCAGTCCCTAATCATCAGCTCAATCTACCTTCATAACAAAACAGCCCAACAAATGGAAAATCACATGCTTAAAGGTGAAGTATAAAATGTATTTACCTATAGTGACACCAAATGGAATTGAATTGTTTTTTCCAGAACCCCCCAATTTTCCATTGGTTAAACAGGGTAAGGTACAATGGGCAAAAGGGCTAAAGGCCCCACAAGGATAAAGGCACTTTTGATTTTATTTTCTCCCAAAAAACTAAATGGCAGCAAAAATTACCACAGCACTTTCCTAAACACCTGTTTGTCAATAACCACTGCAAAGTTTTCCTGATCCATGAGATCATCACGTGCAATGTCCCAAGACTGATTTTGAGGTAATTTGACCTAACATTGAATAACTTGAAAACTTTGCAAATTTATGGGAATCCCTGAAATAATCAAATTTATTTTGAGACCAAATACCTATTTTGTCATTTTCAGTTTTGTTTAAGGTAATTGAAACAAACTGTCTGATACGTGAAAATGTTTTTGTGGGTAAAAAGTAAGTTGAACATATTTAATGTGACACGTGTGGTTACTCTGCTACGAAACCTGTGTAAACTAAAAAAGTTAGTTCTGATAAAAGTCTAAACAACTGATTGCAGATGCCACTTGCTTTGATATTTAGTTTTGTAATTTGATATTAATTGTATCTAATGCAATGAAACTTTTACATTTTAAATCAGGGGCTAAAAAACAGGAACAAAGTGATTTTCAATTGTTCCGGAGTGAAAACATTATTTTTAAATGCTGGTAACCAGTTAATTTCTTTCTAATAATTTTTTGACGAAGCCAAAGGGTTTATCACAGTCATTTTTTGGAACTACACCACTTCATGTTGGCCTAAAATATGTAAGTCAAGTCAAGTCAAGTCAAAATGTATTTCTATAGCACATTTAAAAGCGTGCTGTACAATAAAACGTTGGGCATATAAAAAGAAAGCATTAAAGGAAAACATGCAGCGTACAATATATACACAATGAATAAAATACAATTAGAAAACATCGACATAAAACCCTTAAACTAATCTTAATCAAAAGCCAGAGAGAACAAATAAGATTTAAGAGCCAATTTAAAACTGCCTAGTGAAAGAGAAAACCTCACATTTACAGGCAGACTGTTCCAAAGATCATGTGCTACAGCAGAGAAGGCCTGACCACCCTTAGTTTTACAGAGATAACGTGGGACTGTTAAGAGAAGCTGATTACTAGACCTAAGTGCTCTTTGAAACATGTGCTTTGATTCTGAAGAAAACTGCTACATCATACATTTCTTTGCCTAATTGCCTGTGAATGTAGCATTATGTAAATGAAGACCTTTTTAACAACTATGTATAAATACTACATATACATGCATGGATAATCCAGATATAAGGAAAACATTATTAGAGGTTAAACTTAAATTTCTCAGTAGACTTCCAAGTCTTCACTGAAATGATGCATTAATACAGATTTGATGCTCCCAGGTTTTGAGCGAGAAACAGATCTATAATTAAAATGATGCTTAACTGTTAATGAACTGTATGCTTGTTATGATTTCTATACTGATAAATTCACCACACAGGAAAACGTTTAATTGCTTATTTTTGCTTATTTTGGTGAGGCAAGTGGCTTATTTTGGGCTTGTGTTTCCAGACAAGATTGCTTATTTCTCTTGCGAGATCTGGCAACACTGCAGTTGGTATTTCACCTACCCCTTTGCGCAGAGTTCTTTCATTTTAAAAAGAGCGTTATCCGGAAATGAGGCTGTGGACCTTTCTGGGTAGAAAAAGTACTGTTTTTGCTCAGAATGAACCAAAATGAAAAACATTTCATTTTTAGTCCCTGTTTTAAATATGCATTAACGGTTCACAAATGTCCAATAATAAAGCAACACGGCAAAGCAACTAAAGTAAATGGCAGTACCGCATTGAAACCACTCAAATTCATTCTCATGGCATTCAATGAGACAGAAAGAGACATCAGTAAATAGTCTCCATCTATGAGTTTCCATGTACAGTTTTAACATGTGGGGTGGGGGCTTGATTTCCGCATTAACAGATTGCAGATCCGAGGAATGAACGAACAAAGCTCGCAGATGTTTCTCTTTGCGACTCATCTGCATTCTAATAAATGAACGGGAATGCAATCAGCTGCCATAGTTCTCCCTCTCGTTCTATAGACAACACACACCACAAACACACACTTAAACCGCTGTCTGTGTGTGTTCAGAACACATAATGACAGGAAACACCACCTGGCCTCTCCTCTCCATTTTTGCTCTCAATCTAACTTATTTTTCAGTCTTGCGTGTAGTTGTAGCTCAGAGGCAAGTTCTGTGGAGTTATAAGTTAGTTGTGTTTGTGTGTGAGCATTTATGTGGCTAATGAAAAAAGGGTATGTGGGTGTGGAATAAACATGGCACAAGATAAAAGGCTTGCATACACTGGAATATAAACGTAGAACACGCTATAACATTACAGCTTCACATATTACATGTCTGTTATAATGCTCTACTTCTTTTCATGTTAGGCTTCAGATTTACGTGAAAACACATATGGCCTTGGGGACTGTGCATTGAAAGGAGCTAAACTGTTTATATATTCCTCTGAGGATAATATGAGGAATCAATGAGGCCAACCCCAGCAATATGTAAACTGTGAGTGATGAGAGAGGGGAAGATAACTGCGTTAGAATATGGTGTACATACCCACAAATCATCTAGAGGAAGGTAAATGAGGCAAGCTGATATAGTGCACTATACCTTGCCTCAGTGGCCAGAGAATGTCTTGTATTAAAAAATTACGTTTACAGTTTGGTCGCTCCCTCATAAATAAAAGAACGCTTCTACATTTTTGGCTGACAAATGGCAGTCACATCTTTCTGTTTGATGGGCTATGAGCTTTTGAAGCCAACGACTTTCTGAAGAACACTGCTTCTCTTCAATCTCCAGCACACAATTGCAAAGATTTGGGTTTCTATTTTGATTTATGTGCAGTCCAAACTCTATACTGGTGCTTCTAAATACCACATAGTTACAGGCTGAACAATTCTTGTTGCGAAGCTATGTCATTCCTTACCGATCAGGGCTCATTGGCAAAGTTACGGTTTCTTTTTACATTGTGGAGCTGTGAAATCAGGATTCGAATGGACTGAACAGGCAAGTGACAAATTGATGGTCAGCACATCCTAAAGGCATTCCAGCACAGTCGAGTATGGTTAGCTGGATGGGCTGAGAAATCCAGGCCAGGAACAGTAATCGTACAGTACCAAACCATGCTGGAGTGAAAATGCTACTGGAACCGCTACTCACTGTGCTCAGAAGCATTCAGGAGTGCATTTCTCAAAAGCATTGTTAGCCAAATATGGTCGCAAGTTCCATTGTTACCAACATAGTTCAAACCGTATTTCCAATGAACATTCGCTAACAGCAATACACAGTTGTGTGGTTGGAACTAAAGCTCTTTAGCAGTGGTTTAAAGCATAGTTTTTTTTTCATTTGCTGTGTGGATATCATTTGACTTCCTTGAGGCTTTTATATCTTTCATTCCATAAACTATGTCATTCATTCTGTCATCACTTTGACCAAGTTAACAGACATTTAAGAAAACGTATTTTGGGTTTTTTCTGAAACGTCACGCAAATGTGAATGCAGCCGTTTAGGGGATTTTAATCTGTTAATAGAAAGCGCTTTATCACACATGCTTTATCACACGGTTTCTGACATAGAACACAGCTTTAACGTGTAATAAAGAGGCATTTATATGTTTTTGAAGAGTGTGCATGTGCTCAAGTGCGTCAGTGGACCACCGAAGTCTGATGTAGAGGGAAACCCCAACATTGCAGCTTATATACACCATGTATGTTAACACATTACATGGTGCTAACAACTTTCCTGTCTTCAGCAGCTCTCGCATTAAATGGCTTTCTGGCATACTTGTAAACGAGCTTGTATAATTTAATATTGCGTGATGTCATTAACAACAGCCCTATGTTGTTGAACCAATGTGGTTCGAACAAATGTACAATGGTTTCAGGAAGCATTCGTTACAAGCTAGTTCTTTAATAATGCATCGTACTAGTAAGATCCTAATTTGGTATTGGAGGATGGAGTGTGAGCTGGGATTCTTAAAAATGTCAAGACTGCATCTAGAGATGCAAGGATACAACGTATACAATTCAACTCAAACTTATAAACGCGTTGGCACAAAGCTGGCCAAGGGGGCTGCGCAAATACGCATTTCCCCCAGTGAGCCTTCATGCACAGGTGCTATGCAAGGTCAGGGAGGACGAGGAACAAGTCATTCTGATGACCCCCTACTGGCCCTCTCGGACTTGGTTCTCGGATCTTGTGCACCTCACAACAGCCCCTCCCTGGCAAATTCACCTGAGGAAGGACCTTCTCTCTCAGGGACGGGGCACCCTTTGGCATCCATGCCCAGACCTCTGGAACCTCCATGTCACGACTTGGTTATCAGGTTACATAGAGAAGTGCCCGGAGGTTGAACCCTTCCTGGCCAAGCCTGTTCCCCTCCTGGGATCTCTCAGTGGTCCTCTCGGGACTTCTGAGACCCCCCTTCAAGCCGCTAGAATCAGTTGAACTTAAGGCCCTCCCCCTGAAGATGGCCCTCCTGATCGCGCTCGCCTCCATCAAGAGGGTCGGGGACTTGCAAGCGTTCTCTTTCAGCGACACCTGCCTGGAGTTCGGTCCGGCAGACACTCACGTCACCCTAAGACCGCGACTGCGTCTACATGACCAAGGTTCCTACGACTCCCTTCAGTGAACCTGCAAGCGCTGCCCCGGGAGGAGGCAGACCCAGCCCCTTTGTTGTGTGTCCGGTACGTGCTTTGCGTATCTATTTGGACCGCTTTTGGAGAGCTTTAGACATTCTGAGCAGCTCTTTGTCTGCTTTGGTGGACAGCAGAAAGGGAACGCTGTCTCTAAACAGAGGCTTTCCCACTGGGTGGTTGACACCATAGCATTGGCATCACACCCAGGCCGTGCCCACCCCCTTGCAGGTTCGGACACACTTGACGAAAAGTGTGCCATCCTCATGGGCACTGGCCAAAGGCACCTCCTTAGCAGACATATGCAGAGCAGCGGGTTGGGCAACACCCAATACCTTTACGAGATTTTACAATCTCAGGGTTGAGTCGTTTTATCCTGGGTTTTCTCAGAACTCGGTAATGTGGTAACAACTGACCGGGTGTACCGCTTGCACCTAGTGCCCTTTCCATCCATTGAGGTAATATCGTGCACTCTTATCCCAGGAGATCCCACTAACTCGGCTCCCTGGATGACTCCTCCCTAGCCCTCTGGTCTGTGAATTCAGTGGAGGAATTCCCCGACCAGACCCACTATGAGTACTCAACTTACTCTGTACTGGAATAGGTGCTCCACAGGTCGGGCCCCCATGGGGACTTGTCCCCCTGTGTGTATTTTGTGCAGTACGGTCCCCTTGCGAGTGGACCCGCATCTCCCTTGGGCAGTCCTCACTGCCCCCCGGTCGCCATGTTTGTAGCAACTCCTCCCTCCCAATGAGGTAGGATCTACCACTGCGCCATTTTCCACATGTGACCTAAAATCCCATTTGATGTATTCCACCACTCTTTACCTCCCCCAGCCTGGGCAGGTGTGGTATCCACAGGGTCTTTCCCCCCAACTAATGTACTGTTGTAACCTCCATTCCCTGATGGAGGAATCAAGACGTTGTGTCCTCCTGGTCACGTCGCTGAACCGAGCCACTGTTAAGGCTGAACCTCATTGTCGGCTCCTCAGGCAAATCCTGAATGAACAGATGCATTTCCCTCCCTTTATACCTGTCTGCCAATTTCTCATTGGCCTTTTCTCAAGTTCAGAGATGCGCGAGGCTCTCAATGGAGAGACCCCTAGTGTCGCTTCTTCGACACAACATCTCGTTCCCTCCATCAGGGAACGGAGGTTACAACAGTAACCTAGACGTCTGGCAGCATTCACAGAGTGGATTTTCACAGAGAAATGGCATAAACTCCAGACTCATAAAATAATCTTTATTATGGAGAAATTTCCATCTCTGTCACTCTCTCTCTCTCTCTCTCTCTCTCTCTCTCTCACACACACACACACACACACACA
This sequence comes from Xyrauchen texanus, assembly GCF_025860055.1. Classification (NCBI taxonomy): domain Eukaryota; kingdom Metazoa; phylum Chordata; class Actinopteri; order Cypriniformes; family Catostomidae; genus Xyrauchen; species Xyrauchen texanus. Next base: position 39,125,916 of record NC_068276.1, read on the forward strand.
CACACACACACGTGGCCATTTGATATTTGATTTGAAAGGCAAAATCAGCTTTGGAACAGTTTTAAATGCAGTAAACTACACAGAGTGCCTCTCTCCTCAGAGCAAGTCATTCTAGCTTAGAGCACTTTCATTACACATCAGCTATACAGGAAAGAGAGAAAGACAGCGCACTAATAAGTGAGAGGAGATTTAGAGGCTCTGGGTCAGTTTCATCCTTTTTTTAATCTTGACACTGATAGAATGATCCTTACACATGGTTACTTCGAGGAAGCCAATCTGTGTGTTTTTTGAGCTGGTGGAGGCAGAGAGAGAGAGAGAGAGAGAGAGAGAGAGAGAGAGAGAGAGAGAGAGAGAGAGAGAGAGATATCTTTCTTCTTTAATTAAAGCACGGCAGGCAGGATTAAATGGCATCATGACTGCTTTCTAGTGGACACATTTGGTTCTGGAAATGTCAGCTATCCAAATGTCAACACCTGACAGCCCTGACGCCACTATGGTGTACAGACTGGGCCACTGCAGGCACACACTAAAGCAGGACAATGATGCCACTTTGCTACTTAACTCTATTTCAAGGAATGTGCAGTTGTCTAATTCATTGTCTAATTCTAATTCTCAAGCAAATGCAGCCAGCAGGTATGTGCACTGGATTGTAGATTATAAAGGGGTTTGAATGGATGCATTGCGATGGTTGACTAGTCAACCTAATTAATCAAATAATTGGTTGATGGACAACTAGATCATTAAAAATAATAATAAAAAACATTTTTGTTCTTAGATTATTTTGCTTTAAGCTCATATATTTTTAGCTGTGGTGCTTTAATAAATGTGCTGATAGTGTTTTAGCTGATAGACAGTTTGCATGGTAGAACAATGGAAAAGTTGCATCTTTAAATTCTTCACCTTCCAAGCACTGCCACTACAGCCATACATCTACATATGGACGTCTTTGGCCAATGCATCACATCTTACACTATTTTACAATGTCCCACCATGAGTGCTGCTTTTTAATACACTGTCAATTTTTTAGTCAAAAAAAGTAGTCAAACTTTTAAAAACATGTGTTGAGACCCCTGCATTCTAGCAGGATTTGGAATGCAAGAACGCATCTTGCATACATTTTTCTAAGAAACACAGAAGATCCATAAGATGACTACTCGTTTAGGCAACCCATGCCAAGTACATTGAAAGGAAGTTTTGAACATCCCTAAGCCATAGACCTTTTCAGAACCATATTTCATTTTTGGCATTAATGAAAATGAGGCTTTGAGGGATAGATTTACAGACTCTTCAATGAGTTGTACTGTTTTAAATTGATGTTGATTGTTGATTGAGCTGATGATATATTGAAAAAATATATTTCCAATATATTATATAGAAAATACAATTTGTGGAAATTAAATGTAATCTAGTACCTTTATAAAGCTTTATACAGTACAACTCATTGAAGAGACTGTAAGTCTCTCACAGCCTTGTTTTCATTCCCAAAACAAATAAAGTCTGGTGCTATTCTGAATAAGGTTTATGGCCCTCAGTTCCTGAAGAACATACTGTTGTCTAATTAACTTCAATGCAAATGCAGCCTACATCACTCAAATATATCTGCTTGTAATAGAGAAGGAAAAAGGCTAAAAAACAGTCCTGACAGGAAAAGTTTTTGTCTCAATTTTAAGCCTGGGGTATTCTGTTTTTCTTCTGCCATTACATCTTGCGCACGGTCAAGCATTCTAGAATTTCAAGGGATACTTAATTGACCATGAGCTCAAACAAACACTTTCAATGCATGTTCACTAAAACTACTTTGTGTCACTCTTTAATACAGTCAGCATCCAGATACATGTGCAGACGATGTACACAAGATGTTGCTATAAAAGGAAAACCAGTGCAGATACTTCCAGCTTTACACTGATCTCATACTCACCAATCATTTTGACAAAATATGCATCAGCCTCAAAGTTGTTCTACAAAGCATGGATGACGAGCTCTTCGTTCCCTTCCACATTGCTAAGCACAATCATATCTAATATACCCTGCAAATGAGAAATCAGAAGCCAGTCACTCACAATGCAATGAGCTCTTTGAATCTGTCCTGGCTGATGAATACTCATATCCTTAATGTACTCTGCCAAGCTATTATGTTTTCTTATCAGCCCCTCTCTGTGGTCTATCGGTCTCGGTCTTAAGAACATCTTTGCACTGGGGCTCCTGTACAGATATCATCCTAATACAGTGCTAATGATGACTAGCTCTTATGCTAACAGAATCAGACAAATGCGTGATGTTTGTTTAATGAGCCTTTAGCTCCATTAGTTATATAAGCATGAGGGAATTCAAGGTAATTGGCTATATTGTGATAACGATGGGGAGAAAGTTGTGATACAGATGGAGAGAAGGGCAGAGGGAGGAAAGAGTGAATCATGGACAGAAGGGGAGGGAGAGATGATGGCAAATTAAGACATGCATAAATGTGCACATGTACATGGAGGATTGGATGCTTTAGGGCTGTCTATAGCATGGGAGCAAAAGAATACCACAAACCTACACAGATCTTCTTAAATGCAAACCCAAGAAAAATCAAGCTTGTCTCAGCATGCTTTAGCTAACATTCATGGTACATTTATCCAGTGTTTTCTGCATTACTTTTAAGATGCAGCGCTGCACGACTTCTGAATCTACAGCACCACAGCAAAATAAAATTTTTGAAATAGCTTGTGAATTGTATGAGTCGAGAGAGAATGTCTACAAAAATGATATGTTGCCAATAAACTGTTAAAGCTGATGTGTGGAATTCTTTCGATGTTAAAATCTATCTGTATCCCAGCTTAATATGCAGAGACAACTATAAGTAGGTAATTTGTATTTTTTAAATTTTTTTTTTTGCCTAAAAGTGTAAAAATGTGGCAATATCAAAAATGTTGGTGAGAGACAGATATAAAAAAATTAATTGAGATTTTACAATGCAAGTTACTACATTTGTATTCTTACGATTTGTTCTGCATACACATCAGATTGCAAATGAGGGAAATTAACATAATTTACTGGGGAAGATTTACACTGTCACAATAAATGCACAAGGAACAAGGAGACATTATAATATATTTACCAAATAACAGTATGCACTAAACAGTGCAGCTAAGAGTGAAACAACATTTTAGTGGCATGTGGTCACCATTCACTGTCATAGCATCTTTTTTTCCATCCAATGAAAGTGGATGGGGACTCAGGATAACATTTTGGCTAACGTCATATGGGTTTGGAACAACATGAGAGTGAGTAAATTATGACATAATTTGAATCTTTGGGTGAATTATCACTTTTTATAAGATTTGAGAAGATAAGATTTGAGAAGATACTTAGGTAAATTACATTTTAGATAAAGTCTGTACGAGTAAGGTGAACCTATTCTATTGATTAAGTATATGAGTATTGTAAAGCAGTTCAATGGAAAGGAGGAGGTGAGAACCGGCCTGGCAATATAAACAATACTTTAAAGATTAACTGAAACAAAAGACAAACACACACACAAGACGGACATGTCCGTAAACAATCTCTCTCTCGTCGCACCACTGTCCGCAATCAGCCTTTATCCCTCTCGGAGGCTTAATTAGCCTGATAAGCCCTGTCACATTCCTCCCTGGTTCTCTCCTGCAGGGGAGCCCCCGGCATGACGTATACCCCCCCCTCTTTCCCTGGGGGAGGGCGTGCCCTAAGCCCCGTCTGCCAGCAGGTCATCCCCGTCTACCTGGATGAGGGAGGGGACAAGGGGAGGGAAACAGAAATGTTAAAAATGGCAAAAAAACACTGTAAAATTTAAATAAGAGGGAAAAGGCCAACGCAGATCGGCAGTGAGAGAGAAAGGAGAGAGAGATGAAAAAAAACACTTACTCGCCAGTTCTCCGATACGCCGCAGCTTATTCCCCGGCCACTCCTCCACCCTATAACGGACGACAGCCACGCCTCTCCGGGCAGATCGGAGGCAGTCCTCCAGCCCCTGGTGGACGGAACGCCCCGCCGCATTCTCGGGGAACAGAAGGGGTCTGCCCCGCCCCTGGCAGTGGTTCTCCCGCTCCAGGCGGTCGGTTAGGAGTCCCTTCTCCCCTCGCAGTTGGCGGCTGTTCCTACGCTTCCAGGCGGCCGGGCTCCTCCGTCCCCCTGCAGACTACGGCTGCTCCGTTGGGGTGGATGGTAGTGGCGAGAACTCTACTACGGCGTATCCCTCCTCCTTCCGGGTTTCAGCACCAATGTAAAGCATTTCAATGGAAAGGAGGCGGCGAGAACTGGCCTGCAGATATAAACACTAGTTTGATGAGAAACTTAAACAAAAGACACAAACACACATGGCGGACATGTCCATAAACGATTTCTCTCTCGTCGCACCACCATCCGCAATCGGCCTTCATCCTTCTCTGAGGCTTAATTATCCTGATAAGGGACTGGGTGTGTATGATCATGACCCGGCCCCACCCTCCGCCCTGTCACAAGTATATAATGCAAATTGATGTTGTGCATGCATTTGCAGCATTTTTAGTGTAAACAGGTCTGAACAATACAAAGACCCACATTATGAGATGGTTGGAGACTGGGGATTGCACGAAATGTAGACTATGTAATTCTGTTCACTCTCAGTGTCAAAAGAAGAGAGAGCCTTTGTCACACCAGTAGGGCAAAATTACAGTCAGAGGAAACCAGATAATGGCCAAAGCTCAGTAATGCAGGTCACACAGACATCAGCGAGACGAGAGGAAAGTGATGGAGAGAGAGAAAGAGAGAGATTGAAGTAGTGGTAGTGCTTCACTCTGTCTAATTTATTAAATCATCAAAAGCAAGGGGAAAAGGCCAACACCTACGTCCTCATAGATGTAAAAAAGTGGCCACAACAGCCCGGGGGATGGCACTGAGATCTGACTGCTCCCAGTGCACATGGAACATCCGGCCTGCCTCGCGACAGCTTGTTATTTCCCGCCACATTCTCTTGTAGAAACGTCTGCTGCTGTTCACTGCAGTGAGAGAAAAAGAGAGAGAAAGAGAGTGATTTATGTTATTATGAACACATTTGGGAAGACTGTGTCTGTGAATTTAACCCTTGCTAATTAAGTTTGCAAGCACACAGAAAACCACTGAACTCTGACCAATTAAAGAGCATGTCTGAGCACTGAACACTTCTTCAATTACAATATTATCCAGAACGCTTTCACACAAACGCAGCAGAGTGCAATGCAGTAGCACAGGGGTTGATGAAGCAGTAAGACTGGCAAAAAGGCAGAAACTCTGGCGCTTAACTTTTCAATCCCCAAATACAAAAAGGCAATTAAAGGGTAACTAAACCCTAAACCAACTTTTTTTAGTTAATGATCTGTAAGAATGGGGCTTTATTATTACTGGTCATTAATTCAAGTAATTTTTTTGACATTTGTGTATAAAGTGTTTTAATTCTACAATATATGGTGTAAAAACGTCTGAGTGCTGCCCTCTTCAGGTTGAACGGTGGCTACTGCAGTTGAATTTTCCTATTGGCTGTTTGCGATAGTTCGTGACGTAAGCGGTGTGAGCTGACGTAAGCAGGTTCCAGCTCACCACACCCTTGGTACGAGCTAGACACTGGCCCCATTCTCCCTTGCGCAGCTGCTTCGCTAGCATCGTCGGATGCCGATCGCGATGCGGGAGTTAAAACCGCAGTTTGAGCCAGTGGCTCGAATTGATATGGCTCCGGCCCTGTGTCCACAGACAATTCACCCTCCTCCACTTCAGGTGAAGGTGGGAGAGAAAAGTCCTCGACTTCAAAAGACCGCTCCGTGGCAAAGCTACTTGCGTCACTCCAGTCACTCTCCATTTTAGAGTCTGACAGCAGCTGTCAATTAATCAGTCACTACGGGTCTCATGTGCACGCCCCCCCCGCGGTTTGTCCCCTCTATCCCCGCTGGGGTCTGCCCACTTTTCCAGCATTTTTCAAATATTGCTAGTGGGTGGAGTCAGACTCTGAGCAGGGGTTTAGTTACCCTTTAAGCAGAGCCTATTCCTCCTCATGATTCAGTGCTGAGTCTGGGAGAGAGGGTGAGTGTGGATCTAGGAGCCAGCAGTGAATTATGGAATGAGATGCTTTTCTGCATTGCTCAACAACCCATCTGCCAGCCCACTACTTTGTTCAGGACCCTCTTGTTCCGTGCTTCTCTCTTTATGCTTTTATTTTACTGCCTTTTTGACCTCTTAGTCAGATTTTTACCATATATCTCTCCTCAGAACTACACCAATTTTGACCTGAGTGAGCTAGAGGCTATAAAAAACAGAAACTGCATGAAGGTTTTTCTTTTCTATTGTCATCCTGTTTTTGTTCTCCTGGCTTTCTGCTGAAAAAAATAAATGCAGATGGGACGTGTACAAAACAGACATTTGAAGCTGGATACCTGCTGCCAACTGACTACAAAAGATAATACTTCAGTTGAGCTCTCTAACATTGTGAATGTTAAAGGAATGTTCTAGGTTCTTCAGAAGTTGTGTTTTCTCGACAGCATTTGTGGCAAGTTTTGGATAATCATAGACAATAATTTCTACCGGTCCCTCAGTTTGTAATAACAAACAAAATTATTACAGTAACGCACTTATAATTGAAGTCTATGGGGCAATACTTTTTGTTTAAATGCTTTAAAACAAATTCTGTATAATAATTTTGGTTATACAGTATGATCTTTAAAGCAGTGGGACTACAGTTCAAGGTTAATGAAATTGTTATGTGTTACAGATATACTGTAATTCCTGTAGGTGGATTTTTTTTTTCAATATAAACAGTCCCTTGCTGACATTACGTGCTCATGACTAGAGTTAAATCATTGAATATTTGCACATAGTAAGTGATTCAATCACATTATCTGAAGTTAAAGTGTTAGTTTCTTATTTTCATCCTACCGCTGTATACAGCCTCCAAAGGCAGTATTTTCCAGATTTCGGACGTAGCCATTGACAGAGGAGGCTGAAGGTAGCCACAATTATACCGTTTCCTAACCTGACGGCAAACGGCTCATGATAAAAAGTACATTTCTTATTTTAATCTTCAGAATTTTTGTCCTAACTACAATCGACAAGTCATTTGTTTGGTTTCTATTTCCGGCATTGCACTGGGTAACCCCACCCGCTGTGAACTTGGACCAGTCCAAAAACTCTCTCACAACATTACATGATGTCACACCTACCGCATGTTTTGCTGAGGTGTAGCTCTCTTCAGATGGAGAACAGGTGGCAGACATTGTCGCCCACTCTGTCTCTGTTTGATTGAATATTCCAGTACAAAAAATTAGGCTAGGCATAGAAATGCATCTATTCTTGGACTACAACTCTTCAGACATGTTTTGATAGTTTGGTTATCTGGTGTGTGAAGGTGTGTTCTTTAATATCACTGTGGCGGGGCTGTTTTTAGATAAACAAAATGCATTTTCTCTTGAATGCCCAATTTTGCTAGTGGGCTGCGTGACCTACTGGTCGCATGCAGTCTCAGGAACGTGCAGAGGATAGCAATGGTCAGGCAACAGTTTCACTTAATGATACATTAGACTTCGGTTTATTTCTCACCAAACCTCATTGTATGCTTTATTACAATCATGAGTCTCATGGAATAATTTATTAGACTTCTGAATTATACTTTCGGGTCCTTTTGAAGCTTGAAGATGTGGTCACCATAAACTGCCGTATGACATTGCGGAGAATCAATTTTTTTTCACAATTTCTCCCTCTGAGTTAAGATAAATAAAGAATGTCATATTGGCTTTTAACAACACGGGTGTGCAAACAATGACTGAATTAAAATTTTTGGGAGAACTATCCCTTTAACATCTTGTGGCTATATACAGGATAGTGTGTTTATTAAAGTTTATCATGAAATGCTTAGTGTGTGTGTGTGTGTGTGTGTGTGTGTGTGTGTGTGTGTGTGTGTGTGTGTGTGTGTATAGTACATCTTCGGCTGTATGCATATCTGGTGTTTGCATGTAATATCTGGGAAGCAAGCTAAGCATGAAACAGACACATTTCTCCTGTACAGTAAAAGTTTAACAAAGTGATTGTACCTAATTAAACTAAATTGATAGACATTAGATTCAGCTTAACAGTGTCACCAACTCTCTGCTCAATGCACACTGCACAGATCCACAACAAACAATAATGCAATGTGTGCTTTCAATTCATATTTAAGTGTGACCATGAATTTCCCAGAGTAGTTGTCCCAGCGTTTTGGAATGCGATGAGACTTCCCGCTCGGATTGTGCTGGACAATCTGGAGCTTGGTCCACTAATCCTCACATTTCACAGCCAAAGCCTCTATGCACCTTTGCTGGCTACCTGTCAGCGCAGACCGATTTGGGGGCTTTGCCAAAGTCAGACAGCCAAGCAAGCAGCCTCCGTCCCCTCACAGGATTAACTGACACCACACTTACTGCAGCGCAAAGAACAGCTGCTTTACAGACTCTTCACTGGTTTAAACACTTGCCGCACACAGAAGGCAAGTTTTGTCTTTGTATGGATGTAAAACTGCAGTGACGGCCAATTTAAATGACTAGTGGCTGAAACACACCAGTGAATTTGGACAGGAACTGTCCTCAAAGCAGACTGTCAGTGGAAACCAGAGTGCATTACATGCCTCTGAACAGACACAACTAGGTGTGTGTTTGGGATGCATGTCAACTCACTTTTACAAGTCAACTAGTCAACCAGAAAAGTAGTTGACAAGTCTACAGATCAGTGTTTACCATGTAAATGACTCACAAGATGCTCTGCAGCTTTACATATCTTTACATATCTTTGCTGTTTCTGATGCGTGCATGCACGCACACCTCTAATTGTGAGTTTTGGACCCAATGTCATGGCAAACCTAGCAGGGAAGAAGAGGCCAGCGGCAAGCCCACAGGCTGACCTCTCCCTCATCCTCTGTCAACCTCACTCATCTTTTTTCTCTTTCTCTAACGAAAGAGGGACTGGACTGTGGCATTTCCTGTCCGCTGTGTAGGATGGGTATCGAAACAGAAATTTCTTTAAGATGTCAGTTATCCAGAGTACAAACAAAAAAAAGGTGTGAAAGAGTGAGAGTCAGGAATGTTGAGAGGGACAGCGGGTGATAGGTATGGAAATTCTCAGAGGAGTGAGATGACAGAAGCAGAGAAATCTTGTCACCCCCAGGCATCTCTTCAATAGTGGTCCACCCACTCCTCCCAAGGCCTCTTCCTCTCGGTTGCTGTATGTATTGTTGTACTTTTATTTCGATTTGATCTCAAGGACAAAAATAATGCAGTCTCAAGGGTGGATGGTGTTTCAATAATTTGCAACGGCTGCTTTCTCTATGGAAACAGCATTCTGGTGAACAAGGGTAGAAAATGGTGAGAAAGGAAGAGAAAGGCTCAGCTCCAAAATATAGTCAGCTGCCTTGCTGTCTACTGCCTACATAGGCAGCTGCCTTCTAAGGCATCATCCTTTTTCATTTGTAAACTCAGTAGTGTTTTGCAACATCATAGTTTTCCAATGTATGCAGTAATGGAGAGCATTTTCACAATGTTGTTTTTGGTGGAGGAAAACACTGTTCTATCATAGAAGAGAGACTTAAACGTGGCAAAATTATAATTGTTTTTAAAAGAAAACATAGTACAGTGGACATTGGAAAATGTAGTAGAGTGGATTTTTGGAAAAAGCTGATGTTAGGAAACTGAAAATAGAGTCTTTAAATGATAATGTATTAGTGTGGCCTAATGTAGCCTGATGCAGAATCCTCACTGAAAAAATAAATAAATAAAAAATATTAAATTTTCTGATGTCCGATTTCATAGCTGAACCAAACCAGACAGTTATTAAAGTTCAGAGGACATACTCAATGACTGCTGAGTAGAACTGTTTCAGCAGCACCTGTGGCAGGTTGAACTTCCTCAACTGGCGAAGGAAGTACAACCTCTGCTGAGCCTTTTTCACAGTGGAGTAAATGTGGGTCTCCCACTTCAGATCCCATGAGATGGTAATGCCCAGGAACCTGAATGACTCCACTGCTGACAGTTACTGTCTCTTTAAGACCAGGGATTTTGACAGAATTGTTTGGTCAAATGGCTTCTTGACAGCATCCGTGTAATTTGTTATTAGACTTAAATGTTTTTTTGTTGTTGTTTATATATGCTGGTATATGTTGGTGTGACAGTATTTCTTGCAGGCAATGCGTAGCAGGGGTGCTGCACTATCAGCGGTGTTGATCTATCTCTTTTGGGACCCCCAGTATCTGGGCCCCTGAAAGCTGTCCCCATTTCCACCCTTATGGGCAGCCCTGGCCATAGTGCTAAATGCGAGAGATTCCTAGCGTGTCCGCTAGAGAAAACATTAATCTTGCAGGCTCAGTTGCAGCCTCTCTAGCCCCTCACAGAAGTGTCTCTGACAGCACTGAAGAACAGCACTTGAGTTTGCACTTATTTAGATGACCTGCTTCTTTTTTATTGAAATGCTGGACACGTTATAAATATCACAATACATGTATCTAAAGTATCAATACAATATCTTGAGAAAAAACATTGCGGGAATATGGATATTTGATTGTATCGGGTCCGTGTACTTGGCGGCCAACGGATTTTCGTTTTGAAAGGAAAAAAACAAAAACGAAAAACGGCCCGTTTCCCAATTACCATTAGTAAATAGGAAAACAAAAAACGGAAAACAACCCATTATTCGTTTTTTGTTTTGATATTAAAAAACGGAAAACGAAAAACAATCTCGTTATCCGATTGTCCTTGATGTGTTTACAGATGGAAATCGGAAATCAAAATACGTCGTAATCCTTAATTCTGCGTTGGTATTTTTTCGTGACCTGGAAGCGATCGTAAGTAGTAAGCGGTTGTCATAGCGGAAGTCATTTGAACATCAATGAGACCATAGACTTTTTTTTATTTTTTTTTATTTTTTATTTCTTGACAGCAATTGCAGTTACAAACACATACAAATACATACATAAATAAACTATACATAAATAAATAAAGTACATACATAAATAAATCATATCCAGTGGGGTCTGCAAAGTTCAGGAAGGCTAATCAACAAGCAGTCCAGTTCATAGTATCACTTACAGTTATAAGTTCCAATTTCATTCAGTCACGTGATGTCACAAGATTTGAATATGTCTGCACAGTCTTCAGAGCTTTACAGTTCTTTGAATATCTTATGGAGTCCAAGTATTCATTGACTTCACTCTCAAACAAAGGAAAGAAGGGTTTAGAGCCCCTGAACTTACATTTATTGATGTGATATTTAGCGAGTAGAAATAAAAGATTAATAATGAAATACTTTCCTTCCTTGTCCGTCTTGAGGTCGAACACACCAAAGAAAACATCTTTAAAGCAAAATGAGAAATCCGTAACGAAAAAGGTTTGGATAAATTCAAGGACATCTGACCAGAATTTTTCTGTGTACGAACATTTGCAAAATAAATGGCAAATATCTTCATCTGACCTTTTACAGAAAGAGCATTCAGATTCAATATCTGGTTTATACCGCTTAAGCACACAATTTACTGGGTAGAATCTGTGAATTAATTTAAACGTAACTTCTCTCACTTTCCGGGTCACGAAAAAATACCAACGCAGAATTAAGGATTACGACGTATTTTGATTTCCGATTTCCATCTGTAAACACATCAAGGACAATCGGATAACGAGATTGTTTTTCATTTTCCGTTTTTTAATATCGAAACTAAAAACGAATAATGGGTTGTTTTCCGTTTTCCTATTTACTAATGGTAATTGGGAAACGGGCCGTTTTTGTTTTTTGTTTTTTTCCTTTCAAAACGAAAATCTGTTGGCCACCAAGTACACGGACCGTATCGGCACAGCCATAATCATTCAAATAGCCCTCTTCATGTGAAGTGCATGGGAGACTTCACTATTGATTTTAATAGTGTTTGGCAGTAGCATGTTGCTAAGCTTATATCCTAATAAGCATAAAAAATTAGGGTACAAATATTGTGTAGAGTCAGGACTGCCGGGAAGGGTGTGGCCAAGGGGCAACTGCCATACCGGTATAAAGACCGGTATGGCCGTTCCCACCAAAAATATGACATTTCATAGGCTTAAGCGTACAGAAAATTTGCATCAGAATAAGTCTCATTAAGTGGGATAAAGCACAAAACTAAAGCAGAAGGTTGTCGGTTCGATTCCCCACAGCCACCACCATTGTGTCCTTGAGCAAGGCACTTAACTCCAGGTTGCTCCAGGGGGATTGTCCCTGTAATAAGGGCACTGTAAGTCGCTTTGGATAAAAGTGTCTGCCAAATGCATAAATGTAAATGTCAGATTGGTTAATTGACAAACCATACTGCTTGAGAGTGGTGGCTTTACTTGTCTATCATTTGCAGTGTGCATAGGCTTGTTGCCTCTAGAATCTCTGCTCTGAGATCCTGTGGAGAACAAACGAAGTGGCTGTGTTGCTTATGTTTATGGGCTATTCTCTGGTCGGCAAAGACTTCACAGCGGCTCGAACCAACCGTACAAGGGTAAATTTACAAATATTATGTTCAGAGTTTTTACAAAATTTCATCAAACAATGCCTTGCCTTATTAATGCCTTGTTTTAATTGACATTTTGTTGCAGCTGACAGTAATAGATTATGTTCAGACATAGAGCAGACTAGTTAACTAGAGTGATGAAAAGAAGAGCCGAAGGACAGGAAAAAGGAGCTATTTTGAAGTTCCTGAAGAGTTTAATGACAACAATCTAGCTAATGTTAGAAATAATTGCTAACCTAAATGTGTAATTTCACGTGGCTGAATGAACTGTACAAGCAGCCTACTAACTTAGCTGTAACATTAGCTAATAAAGATTTGTTTATTGTTGATGTAAAATGAGTCATGAAAATTGTTTATTGAATTATTGAATGCTTCCATATTTTTTAGGCAGGCAGTTTCCCCTGACAGGGCAGATGAAGAACAGCACTCTTCAGTGCAAGATGGTCAGGATCATGGTGACACAAGGTTAGTGTAGAACTGGCAGCCAAATCGGTTGATTCAGTTGATCATCACATCTGGAATATTCTAATTCACAGGTTCTCAACAAATTATCCCATGCCTCCCCTAACTTTTTTTTTTTTATATAACCAATTTGGCACCCATCACCCCTCAAAATAAGACTACCTGTAGCCTTTGTAATGATTTTCTTTTTTTTCCTTTATGTACATCAGACTTGACTGAAACACATATGGTATGAAAACATTTATAAGTAAATAAATAATTTATGTGTCTTTTTAATGCTACTTTATTTAGTTAACTGAATAATTGCATTTAATATTTAGACTTAATGTTGTGTACTGTAGTAAAGTTGCCACCTACTGTTCATAGACATTAATTATTGTGGTCAGAAATGGTGGTAAACATAAATAGTTGTGGTTGTTGATAGTTAAGGACTGATTATGTTCCAGTGGGTCAGTGGAATAAAATTGTCACCCCACCAGTTTCAGACCTGTGGTGCCACCTCTGTGTAGAGTAGGTTTTAATTAGATTTAACTAGTCAAAACTTTTCATTATTGAATGAATTATATTTAAAGTAAATATTTATCTTGCATTGTTCTGAGAAGTTGAGGGGATGTCATGTAACTTCAACATGTAGTGTTCAGGGAAATGACAGCTAAATTGCTGTTGTCACAAATGTAAGGAAAGGTGGGCTAATGGAACTTGGTAGTTCGATCGAGAAAGACCCACTCAGTGACCTGCCCTTCCAAGGCATCATTATCCCGGAGCAACAGGGATCCAGAAACCAAAGTGATAAACAGCAGAACTGACAGACTAATGTGCTTCTGTGTGCACTGCTTGGCTAATCAGCCCTGACACCAACCCATGCTTCCTCAAAACTCTCCATGGACTTCACATAGTAAGTGTAGATTACACGAAAGAACAAAAACATCATTACCAGAGTACAGAAAGTGGATCCTTTAAGATCAACGTGCTGTTTAGTGAGCAGAGGAACATAATCAGAAAGATTTTTACAAAGCATGTCTTCTCTAAATCTTCTCCAAATTTTGAGGGACTTTTCAATTGAATCCATCCTATAAAAACTTAAGGAAATAAATCTCTAAATGTTTGACAGGCCTTTAAAACTTGAATTGGGGCTTCATTTTCAGATGCCAATTATCTTAAAAGTAAATGGGAATATAGAATTCCATGGCAGATCTGATGCTCTATTGAGAGTGAAAAATATCAACACGTATTGACACTTATCTTCCATCTTCATAAAATGAAGGCGTTTTGCTAGTCTTAGTGGAACAACTGATAATCCTGACTGACAACGAGACAAGTATTTCCAAACACGTGCTCATGGGGTGTACGGCCATTGCCTTGCAACCGAGCCCAGAACAGCTGCAGTCACTATAGGTTTAAACTTGAGCCCGAGCACAGCCAGGGCAAAGAACTCAATGTGCATATAATGCAATGTGTAGATATGGAGTAAATAATTAGAGTGCTGTCCATGTGAGAAACAAATGCAGACCTCATGTATCGCAGGTGTGAGCAGCTTTCATATGAGCATTGAGCAGCTTTTATCACCCCCAAATTGCTGCTTATAATAGCAAATGCAATCACGTCCCAATTATTGTGTATATGTGTTTGTATGCATGGTGTGTAGGCTCAGGTGTTTCCCCAGTCCTCATGAGAGACTTTTGTCCTGCCCCTCATAAAACTCAAGCACTTCTATTAAGAGCATATCATAAAGGAGCATGCAATTGGTGGCATTCAATTATACATGCATTAGTTCTGCATAATGGATCTCTATGATCTCACTCCTCTTCCTCTTCTCACACAGATGTCAAGGCAACTGAAGAACCATAATTGACCATCTTTTTATCCTTCTCTGGCATCCTCTAAGAGTGGTGTAGCTGTATTTCCCCCCAGCAGGTGGTTTTTAGAGGTGACATTGGTCGTTGGGTTGTGCATTGGCTTACTGTGGCTAAGGACATGTACTTTCAGTGAATAATGACTGGTGCTGTTGATTGGTTCATTTCTCATTGTACACAGGTGAGAAGGCCTGAGTTGACCTGTTAAAATGCAGAATTATGTCTTCCTCTGAAGCCACTTTAAAGGTATAGTTCACCCAGAAAAGACATTTATGTCCTTATTTACTCACCCTCATGTAAACACTCTTTTCCATATAATGTGACTGAATGAGGACTGGGGTTGTCAATCACCAAAATGGCAATAAAGCACAATAAAAGCATCACAGAATTAGTTCAAATGACCCAAGTGGTCCAACATACTTTACATTACAAAATTTTTATTGTAAAATGCTGTCATCTTTGCGTTAAACCCATGCAAACTGAGAGGCAAGTCAGTTTTCTAAAGAGATTCAATCACATTTAGAAATGAATTAAGGATTCGTTAAGAAATCTGGTGGCCAATCTACGTACAATCTGGCACAAAATAATTTCAGTATTATGTATTATTAAGTATTATGATGCACCAACCACATGCAGAAAAATGTATGGCAAAATTCCAGCTACAAGAAGTATCGCTTTTCAGTTAAAAGATTCAATTGTTAATCACCTTTTAAATTGATGCATCACCTTTTTTAGTCCATTAGCTGAACTAACCTGAAAAAAATATAGTTTTTTAGTGATTTGTACTAAAGAAGTAAAATTTCAGTCTTCAACCTTTGAAGTTGAAAGAGCTGAACTTAAATGACAAGAATATAACCGCCAAGTGAACTGACTTGCCTTGATGGGACTTCGGCATTGGCAACTGCTCCAGCATGAAAGTAAACATAGAGACTAAGGAAACTATAATAAAACTCAAACATGGTAACACGCCCATCAGCTTTTCTGAAACTAACCACCAAAAACAGTGAAACACTCTTAAATGAACTAAATGTAATGTAACATCTAACAGTTCTCTGCACCGCTGGTCAGAAAAGAGAGGGAGGCACAGAGAAACAGAGACGATTAGAGCATTTCAGAAAACGAGAGAGAAATAGAGCGAGAGAGAGTGTGATAATGTGTCTCAGGAGCACTGCGAAACCAGAACAAACCTGCTAGACCACAAGATGTGCATCCACCTGCAGCCTGACTACAGATAAGCTCACACCTCTAAACTCCACCTGTGTGCATGAGAGAGCTGGAGTATACCGCAACACATCTCATTAACAAGCTCCTCTACTTCTGAAACACCATGAAAAGATAATTGATAACAAATACTGAGCAGGCAGAAAAATTTGATCCAACACTTCATATTTGTAACATCTGGATCAAGTCCACTCTAATCACCAGATAAGTGTTCTTGGCAGCTGTTCTAGTGGTTAGGGATGAGAGGAGAGAGAGAGAGAGAGAGAGAGAGAGAGAGAGAGAGAGACAAGCAGAGGTTGGCTACTGTCTCGTCCATGCTGGAATCTGCGCAGCCTCATGTAGATGACAAATGGATTTTCAGTGTGGCCCTCTGGCTGTTTAGCTGTGCTTCCCTTGCCTGATTTTATTTCAATTGACAAATGAAAATAAATGAGATTTTCAACAGCCTCCTTTACATTAAAATTCATTAGGTCTGCAGGACTTAACAGGTAGATGACGGAGAGAAGCAGTCTGTACTCATTGGTGAGTCAATTTCCATTCTAAAAAGATACCGAAATGAAGCAGCTTTGTGAACTTCTGCAAACCCTCTTCACTTAATCCTATACGCCCCTCCAAATATCTCTGCCATATATCAACATATCAATCCTCTTCCCTGACAAGTTCTGGTAAGCATCCTGATGCAGATGATGCAGAACGTTAATACATTTTCAGCGTAAATGGACAAGTATTTGGGGAAAGAGCATTAGCCCACAGCTCAGCTGCAGTCCTACAAAGGTGGCCATTTGCATGGTGGCGGAGCAACTTTGATCTGCAAAGCAAATTGACTGAGAATGAGTATGTACGTATATGTATAATTATTTATATTGTGTTCTTTTTTGTTTTTAATTACCTATGTCTTGCTGCTGTTTTTTTTTTTTTTGTTTGTATTGTTGTAGACTGGAAGCTCCTATCACCAAGACAAATTCCTTGTATGTGTAAGCATACTTGGCAATAAAGCTGATTCTGATTCTGATTCTGAAAGAGCTAGATATAGAGATGGATTGAGAGAGTGAGTAGGTGTGCAGAGGAACAGGGAAACACCTTGTTAATGGCCCTCTTGTGTGCAGAGGATGGGCTGGCTGTGAAGGAGGTTGGAGCGTTGGGGATAATAAAGTAAGAAACAGGGGTAGCCTTCAGCAAACGCAATCTTGTACTACAGCGCTCAGTGATAGGAAACACACAAATACAGGCACATTTATACACACATTTTTTGTGGTTTTATTCTATATACAAAATTCTATATCCCTGCTTCAATACAAACGTGTTTACTGTACATGTTTTATCTAAATGACGACATTACATAGACATCTACTCATTTTATTTAAAGCTAATTATAATTACTACTGACTAACCCTAACCATACCCCTAAACTTGAAAATGCATTTTTATTTTATTGTAGAGAGCGGTCATCTGATTTGCTGTAGACTTTGCCAGTTCGAACCAGTCTGGCCATTCTCTGTTAACCTCGCTAATCATCAAGGCATTTCCATCCACAGAACTGCAGCTCACTGGATGTTTTTTGTTTTTGGCACCATTCTAGAGTAAATTCTAGAGACTGTTCTGTTGTGCGTGAAAATCACAGGAGATCAGCAGTTACTGAAATACTCAAACCAGCCCATTTGGCACCAACAATCATCCATGCAACTATCTTAGTAGCCAATCGTACGGCAGCAGTCCAGTGCATAAAATCATGCAGATACGGGTCAGGAGCTTCAGTTAATGTTCACATCAACCATCAGAATGAAAATATTTGGTCTCAGTTATTTGGATAGTGGCATGATTGTCAGTGCCAGACGGGCTGTTTGAGTATTTCTGTAACTGCTGATCTCCTTGGATTTTCACACACAACAGTATCTTGAATTTACACAGAATTGTGCCAAAAACAAAAACATCCAGTGAGCGGCAGTTCTGTGGACAGAAATGCCTTGTTAATTAAAGAGGTTTACAGAGAATGGCCAGTCTGGTTCGAACTGACAAAGTCTACAGTTTCTCAGACAATTGTGGTGAGCGGAATAACATGCTGGTTGGTGCTATTTTGGTGGCACAATATTAGGCAGGTATTTCAGTGTGTGACTGTGTTTGTAGTTTGAAAATGTTTGCCCTTGCCTGAAGATTTGATGGTCTTTCTATAAAAACGTCAAAGCAGTCCACAATGGCAGCAACACGATTTCCAAATCTCTCCTTACACTGGTGTGACATACTGATTCACAAACTCTCTCTGTCTGGTCAATGCACTAGTGGAGACAAGTGTGAGTACAAAACACTCACCGTTTCCTTAAATGCAGCACTAACATTTGCTTGGTGCACACTGAAAAATGGGCAATGTGCTACATTGTCAGATCCAATCTCAGACGCATGAAGGCAAAATGGATCATCTGAAAAGGTGTCAACTTTCTTCTTTCCTTAGGTATAAATGGCATTATATGGCACAACAAAATCTGAAAAATGGCATAGCTTGGAAATCCAGTGTAATATTTTACTTGAACATTATCATCTTTGAAATTTTTTTCTGTGATTTAGCATTTAGAAAGTTCATGCTTCAGCTGCCTGTTTTCCTCTAGTAGACGGTTTATTTCATGATGCCTGGACTGGCAAAGCTCACATTCCTCTACACTGTGGTCATGATGAGTTTGTGCCATGTCATCTTCCTGCCGTGCCCTCTCCTCCGTGTCCTGTGGCTCACCTCCTCCGTTTCCTTGTTGTATATCTGTTAACAAAGTGTTAATGTGTCAGCAAAGTGTTATTCCAAGTTTTCTTTAATTGAACTTTCAAAATTAAAAAAATTCTGCAAGTTCTCAAGACATTTCACAATTTTCACATTTTGCAAGTACAATTTGAAACAGCAATAATAAATGAAAAAAAATTTTTTTTAATTAAAATGAAAGGGCACCACAAACATATGTTAAATTCATTTAACAGAGGCACAGTTCTTAGGGCTTTTTGATTTAAAAACTTTTTAGATTATAAATAAACTTGCAAATTTGGGATTTGAGTTACTACATTTAGTCTGATGAATATAAAATGTTCCTAATAAAAACAAATATATCATATTTTTCCTTTGGAAAAGTCATATTCATATACTGTTTTAATGTCAGTTATTGTCTTGTTGTATTATTTAATAAGCAATAAAATAATCTCTTCCTGTTGTACCTCTTCATCTTCTTGTGCCGCCTCCACTTCGAACACTGTCCTCCGCTTTCTCTCTTGATAAACGTATCCCATTGTTCAGTTTATTTCCTGAGCGATCGTATGACTTGCAATTGCAGTTAATGCAGCATGATTGACCTACCATGATGAAATTTTCCCAAATAAAAACAAAAACAAAAAACCTCCATAAACGCACGCTAGAAAAGAAGCTCGATCCTGCTAATATGGCATCTACACTAAACAATTACCCAGAATTCAACACAGCATGACGTCAGCTTCACATTCTCTATCATTTCACTAACTGGACGTCTATTGATAGGGGATTGTGATTGGATAGTTTAATCCAATCATGTACTTCAAATAACATTGGTGTGATTTTATTGGTTTTTACAAGCCGCATCCTTGTCTACCTTTGATTAGATATACTCACTTGACCTGGAAAGCCGCATTGGCGATAGAGAATTCGGGACACTAGAAAAAGTGTGTGAATATATTATATATATATATATATATATATATATATATATATATATATATAATATATATATATATATATATTCCATATGCTCATGATCTTTTGCCTAATGTGTGTTTCTCTCTTCCCCTCTCAGACATACAGCAAAGTTGATTTAATTACAGCTAGCAGCCACTTCATTTCCAGAGGATTGCTAACTCTATGTCTAGATCTGAACTGTTTAAAAAGACGGATGGAGAGAGACCAATAAAACTTGAATACAATGAATAAATAATGAATATTAAAAAATAAAATAAAAACATTTACATTTTTCTCCCTTAATATGAAACGTATTACTAAAATTACTACATAATTTTATTTTAATTGTCCTTATTAGGCCTATAATGCATTCAACAGGCACACATTTCAGACAGAGCTATGTGATAAAAGGTGATGTTCCACAGGTTAACTAAGATCCAACATGTTTTGTTGTAGTCTAATGTTTTAATTTTAGGTGCCACCTAAAGCTAACATGGATTTTATTTTGTTCCATTTTTAAGTCACATTTTTTAAAAGTATAAAGGACAATTTGATAAACATTATTAAACACTTAACAAGTAATCAGTAATTTAGGTGCATTTATATATATATATATATATATATATATATATATATATATATATATATATATATTTATGTATTTATTTTTTTATGTAATTTTTTGTTTTATAAATCAGGGTTATATGAAATTTAAATGTATGTAATGTTTTTTGTGAATTAGAATCAGGAAATGTCATAAAGCAGATTTGATGGCTCCCACTTCAAAGTAGATTAGATAATGTTTTACAGTTTAATGATTAAACTGTTAATTACATATTGATGAACACAAATTAAGTTATTATAAGGTGTTATATACTTGGAAATTGATCAGTGTGACATGAGACAAGTAGGTAATGAACATCCGTGGCGTCAAGAAGCAAACCATAAAAAACAGGGAGAGTTAGGACAATATGGGACATTTGGTAATGTAGGACACCTAAGCTCTGATGTGCACCCAGAGCTTGCTCCATCACAATAAAGTCTGTGTCAATATTATAATAATGCCCTATATAAACTTTTAAACACCTACTAAGAATCCCTTGAGCTCAAGCTGACCGTGCCCATTAGAAAGGAAGATGTGCCTATATACCCAGAGATGTTGGACATGTTCCAGGGAATTACATTGTGTCCAGATGTTTCAGCCTGTGGTCTGACACATGAATTTCAGGGGCGATGGAGCAATCTCACTGCTGTTTTAATAATCTCACTCGTTAATCGAAGATGCTGCTTTAAGTTCAGAGGCCATCTCTTGCTATTGATGGATCCATGACTGTTAATCTTTGCATTCAGATCTGAATGCTCGAGTGGAAAATAATTACACAACTTCTTAAAGCAGCTGTGTTGGAGGGTCATGATCACAACACTTTTAATGATGAGATCTAAAGCAAAGAAAAAAGCACTGGATTCAGAGAAAGGATCCATGTGGTGGTCTCAAAGTGAGAAGTTGTGACTGTGTGTTATTTGCACACCCAGAAGTGATAAAAAGTAAACGGATGGAATGTGAATTGTGTGAATATGAACAAAGTTATTACTCTTCTGAACTTCTCTCCTCAACCCTCTAAAATGTATTTTATTGGTGAGTCAGATAGTCTACAGTCTGTTCTCTAAGTCTGATGCACTTATACTCAAAATAAGAAAAAGATTTCTCGATCAACTCTTTCTCGCAAATCTGATTGGCTGGTTTGATGGAACTTCCAGAAGAAGACAGATGTGGGATTTTTCATCAGCCTGCCTAGAAGCAGAAGGTTCTGTGCTGATACAATGAGCGCTTCTGAGAACAAAATTATCACAGAATTTGCTCAAGTTTGCCAGGGCTGCATTTCCCTAAAGCCTTGTAAGCTTTAGTTTATCGTTGAGACTATTGGCATTAATGGTTTCTACTTAGCCTTACAATGCTTTTGGGAAATGCAGCCTAGGTTAATTGCATCAAATCTTTTAAAGATATTCCTAGTTTCTTTTGAAGCACTTAGCAGAAAACAAAGCCGATATCCACGAGCAGAGCTGCATTTTCCACTTTGTTTACATTGTTACGTATGTCTGTGAAATTCTCTGTGATGAGGTTTTCTGTGCTGTACTTAATCTCTCTACACATTTTCTGCTATTTTCCCATGTTTTCTGTGCGGTGGCTCATGGAGACTCTGGAGAATTATTTCTTAATCCATGTCCGTCTTTTATTATGGTATGATACATCTCGGATAACCCCACCCATAAATATCATGTAATGACAAAACCAACTGTGACTGGTCGCATAACATGCCAGTTAGATGGTGTGGCAGGGCGGAGGGCGGGGCCGGGTCGTGATACTACACACCCGGTCTCGTATTAGGCTAATTATGCCTCCATGAGGTTTAAAGGCTGACTGCAGAGGGCCGTGCGGGAGAGAGAGATCGTTAGCGGACATGTCCGTCATGTGAATGTTTGTGTTGTCTTTTAAGTTTATCATTAAACCTATTATTTATATTGAAAAGCCGGTTCTCGCCTCCTCCTTTCCATTGATCCCTTTACACTGGTGCCGAAGCCCGGGAAGGAGGAGGGATACGCCGTAGTAGAATTCTCGCCACTACCGTCCACCCCAACGAGCAGCGCGCCATCTGCGGGGACGAGGCCCAGCCTGAACGAGGACGATGGCCGACGACCGCGAGGGAAGAAGGGGCTCCTAGCTGACCGCCTGGAGCGGTCAGGGCCACTGCCAGGGGCGCAGGAGTCACCTGCCTGCCGCTGAAACACGGCGGGGTTTAAGACTGCCGACCGCTAGCGGGGAGGGGCTCACTGGCGACCGCCTGGAGCGAGAGGACTGCTGCCAGGGGCGGGGGAGACCCCTTCTGTTCCCCGAGAACGCGGCGGGGTGTTCCGTCCGCCAGGGGCTGGAGGACTGCCTCGGATCCGCCCGAAGAGGCGCGGCTATCGTCCGATAAAGGGTGGAGGAGTGGCCGAGGAACAAGCTGCGGCGTATCGGAGAACTGGCGAGTAAGAGTTTTTTTTTTTCATCTCTCTCTCCTCTCTCTCTCTCACTGTCGCTCTGCGTTGGCCTTTATCCTCTTTTAAATTTTACAGTTTTTTTGGGGGGTACTACACTGTTACAGGAAGTACCCCCCATTTTAATTATTTCTGTTTCCCTCCCCTTGTCCCCTCCCTCGTCCAGGTAGATGGGGATGACCTGCCGGCAGACAGCGCAGAAGGCGCGCCCTCCCCCAGGGAAAGAGGGGGGATGTACGTCAGGCCGGGGGCTCCCCAGCCTGAGAGAACGAGGGAGGAATGTGGCAGGGCGGAGGGCGGGGCCGGGTCGTGATACTACACACCCGGTCTCGTATTAGGCTAATTATGCCTCCATGAGGTTTAAAGGCTGACTGCAGAGGGCCGTGCGGGAGAGAGAGATCGTTAGCGGACATGTCCGTCATGTGTGTGTTTGTGTTGTCTTTTAAGTTTATCATTAAACCTATTATTTATATTGAAAAGCCGGTTCTCGCCTCCTCCTTTCCATTGATCCCTTTACAGATGGCTTTTCCATTCCAAGTGGGCAGTTCTAGGCCAACTGAAGCTGATATAGAGCCTATAGACCTTTGCTGTAGTCAAAGGTCTGAATAAGTCTACATGTCATAAGTTTCATGACCAAGCTCTTCTGCCACTCTTCATTTCATCTTTTAAGGCTGAAGCCGAATGAACACCTGGGCAGGACTTGAGAACAGGAATGATAAAGGAAGCAAGTGTGTCCGAAATTTATTTGACATGTAATTTGCTGATAAAGACAAGTATGAAAAGCATGCTTGCTTAGCTGTTCTCAACCACCCTCCCACACTTCAACAGGAAAATAGCAGTGAGGAAAAACAAAAATAATTGAGGTAGGAGGAAGATGACAGTACAGAGAATGCACACTTTGTTCTCTTGAGATCGCCAAGCCCAGTGAACGTGTGTCAAATGTGTAAGAATGCACCAATAAATCCAGCTCTGTGGCCTAATTTTGAAAGTGGAAGAAACAGAGAGAGAGTGCAGCATTTTCTGACATTTATTACAAAATTAAACAGATACATAAAATTTAAAATGTAACCATTTTTGAGGGGAACACAAGGACTGCTGTGTAATAGCGTCACAGTACAGCCGTGGCCAAAAGTATTGGCAGTGACATACATTTTGTTTTCACAAATTGTTCAGCTTCAGTTGTTGTGGTGTTGATTCACATTGTTTCTAGATTATTGTGCAGAGTGATCAGATGTATTTTAAATAATTGCAAAAAGCTTCATTGGCCAATTTTTTTTTTTTTTTATCACAAAAACCCAAATGTTACTGTTTTTTTTGGTCCTGGCACAAAATGACCTGCCAATGTAATTTCACTAGTCATATCAGCAGCACCTGGGAAAGTGTGAACGAGTACCAGTCAGATGAAATCACTCTATCATTCTGATTGGATTATAACAGACTAATTGCTTTAAAAGGAGGGAAGATGTGCTCCCAATCATTGTGTTCTTGTTAGCAATGGTTACGTCTAAAGAAAGACGTGCAGCCATCATCGCTTTGCATCAAAATGGCCTCACATGCAAGGAAATTGCTGCAAAGAATGTTGCACCTGAAAGAACCATTTACTGGATCATCAAGAACTTCAAGAAGAGAGGGAAGGACTTCAACTGCAGTGAAGAAGGCTTCAAGACATCCCAGAGTGTCCAGCAAGCACCAGGACGTCTCCTGAGGAGTCAGCTAAAGAATCATGTCATCACCAGTGCAGAGCTTGCTCATTATTGGCAGCAGGTTGGTGTGAGTATATCTGCACACACAGTGAGGCGAAGACTTTTGGACAATGGCCTGGTGTCAAGAAGTGCAACAAAGAAGCCACTTCTCTCTGGACAGACTGAAATTCTGCAGGAGGTACAAGGATTGGACAGCAGAAGACTGGTGCAAAGATATTTTCTCTGATGAAGCCCCCTTCCGACTGTTTGGGACATCTGGAAAATCGATAGAAATTTTGGATCCATGGCCAGGCAACTCCCCGGATCTTAATCCAATAGAGAACTTGTGATAATTTACCCTTACATTTATGCATTTGGCAGACGCTTTTATCCAAAGCGACTTACAGTGCACATATTACAGGGACAATCCCCCCGGAGCAACCTGGAGTTAAGTGCCTTGCTCAAGGACACAATGGTGGTGGTCGTGGGGATCGAACCGGCGACCTTTTGATTAACATTTATGTGCTGTAGCCCACTACACCACCACCACTCCATTGGTCAATCCTCAAAAGACGAATAGACAAACAGAAGCCCACAAATTGTGATCAAATCAATTAAGTCAAGAACAGATCGCCATCAGCCAGGATTTGGCCCAGAAGCTGATATCCAGCATGCCAGAGCGAATTGCGGAGGTTATGAACAATACGAGTTAACACTGTAAATATTGACTCTTTGTATAAATTGAGTGTTTTTGCCAATAAAAGCCTTTGAAACTCATGAAATGCTTATTGTTTTCCAGTGTACCTGTAACGCTGGGAAGAAGTCAAGAGAGCTGGATCTAGGTGCAACTAAGGATTTTAATGAAAATAAACAAATACAAATAACTGGGAGACACAGGAACAAAATAAAACATCCACGAGGGGCAAAACATCAACGAAGGAGAAAACATCAAAGAAGGGCACGGGCAAAAAACATCAATGAAGGGCACGGGCAAAACATCAACGAAGGGCACGGGCAAAACATCAACGAAGGGCACGGGCAAAACATCAACGAAGGGCACGGGCAAAACATCAACGAAGGGCATGGGCAAAACACGGTAGGTCAGGATACATTCAAGCACATACATTCAACAACTGACCAAGACTGAACAGAAATCAGGGCATTATATACACAAAGACTAATAAGTAAATAAAACACAGGTGAGGACAATGGAAGACAGCTGTCAGTGATGAGGGCAGGGAATTATGGGAAGTGTAGTCCAAGGGGAACAGATGACAGAGGCAAAACACAGGGTAGAAAACAGTGAATTGTGACAGTACCATAGAAACATGTGAAAAAATTATCTACAAATACTGAAGCAGCAAACTTTGCAAAACACAAAATTGATGTCACTTTTGACCATGGGTGTATGTGTCTATTCACCATAGTATGAGGGACAGTCATTGATCTGCCTTGAGTCTCCATCAATGAACTCATTATGCTCATTGGTACTATTTTCTTTATCTTTCTGAATGACTTGTTCAATTAATTCATTTTTTAATTGATTAATTTTTAAATATGTTGATTACTGTGTTAGTTTACAATGCACTGCTATTTTATTTCATTTTATATTACTGTATTTTATACTACTGATATTTTTGATAATTTAATTTATTTGCACTTTATTTTATATTGCACAATGTTTTTCTTGTACGCAGTTATGATGCAAAAATGCTGGCAAAACAAATGCACATTTTCTTGTCATGCTAATAAAGCACATTAAATGTAAATTGGATTCAATCGAGAGAGAGAGAGAGAGAGAGAGAGAGAGAGAGAGAGAGAGAGATAAAAATCATTTCAGCTGCTTTTACTAACCCAAGGTCACTTTCTCAGAAAATGACACAGACTAGCACAAAAGAGTCCCTAAACATACAGTAGAGGATGGATGGATGTGCCAGAGGAACAGAAGCCCATCACAGTTGAACACATGGGCTTACAGAAACATACAAGAACACTGACTAAATCTTATTCAGAGCTCCTCTGCATCATAGTCATTGTGTGAACAAGGCTCTCTTAGTGATGGACTGAGGCTTGACATCTCCTAGAAATATTACTGCTCCAACAGAAGTCAAGGATACATACAAACAGAATCAGAGCTGCATTAGAGGAAGTCTTCAGGCTTAATACTGCTTTTTCTTAGCGTCCAGAATCCAAAGCAGATGTGAGACATGGTTGTGATGTAAACGAACAGACCAGTGTGAGTGTGTCAGCAGTCAAAACCCTGTGCGTGTGTATATCTAAGGTAAGGCTATACTGTGGTCAAACAAGCAAGGCAGGGATGGGTGGTGGCGAGCAAAAAACTGCCCAGGACAGGTATGATGGCCTTATACTAAATATTAATTGCTGTATTATCAAGTTCAAATATTGAAAATAACTGCATTTTGATGTCTGAACTAGCCATTTTTACATAGCAAAAGCAACAGAATTGTATTGAGAAATAAACATCCTGATCTCATGAAAATTATGTTGCCATGGCAAAAATAAATGATGTGCTTCATTTTACAGTTTTGCAGTTTCCGAGTGAAATATCCAGCAAGGGCGCCAAAAGCGATTGTAACGGTGTCTTAATCAGATTAATTTTTTAAGGGAATTTTCAAAGGAGGTTAAAACTTACCTCCCTAAAAAAAGAGCACATTTTCTTAAGCAACCCCATCATTTTGTGTTGCTTCTCTGACACTTTTGTCTCATGTGTCAGCTTATGTGCTTGACTGGGCTCAAACCTCTGTCTTCCAAGATCCAAGCACTCTACAACACTATATGAGGTGAGATACTTGTAGCATGTGGGATGTACATGTGATGGCATCGGGGTGGCAAAGAGTTGGGCCAATCAGAAGAGGCAAAAGATACACATATACACTCAACTAACTTTAGTGAAATAATATTAATTAACTTGAACAAAATAAACTTCAAAGATAAAACAATAAACAATACATCAAATAAATCTGAAATTAAATACAATAAACACAATTGGATATTTAAATTCAATATTATTTCTCCTCAAATTCGATTAATTTAGTCTAATTACGCCTATTTAGTTGAGTAGAAGCTAATAAAATACTTATCGATTTTGATACAAATTTAACTCTTTTGTAACTTTTTTCCCCAATTAAACTCAATGAAACATAATTAAAATCAAACAAATAAAATTACAATTACCTATTAATTACCAATTACAACAGGAACAGAAGATATTCACAAATCAGATAAGACTCTTGGGTTTTTGGCTCGCCATCAAACTTTCCAGAAAGTTCATGCAGAGACATCCACGATGAAAAGTCCACCATCCTTTTTGAAAAGCGTGGTTCAACTCAAACAAAACACACATATACAAAGCTGGCCAGCACAAAGCAGGAAAACATTCTCAGAAACATAATGCCTCATGGTAGACACAATTTTCTCAATTTCACTCAATAAACAAGATTACTTTCAAGCTTTGTTTCTGATTCTTTATATTTAGAATAAAAGATTAAACTCACAGATTTCCTCGATAATTAACTAAACTAGTTCTTTTTTTTTTTTTTAAGGTTTTATCCGGATGGACAGTGAAATAAATTTTAATTCATCACTCAGGTTTATCTCAATTGGACATCAAGATTCACATCTCAGGTAAATATATTTCTCTTTTTCTAGAGCTTTAGTTTAGTTTCTATTTTTCAGACTGGTGGAGTCAGTGGCTACAGCAAGATTGGTTGATTGGATAAATCATGTTTGCAGAGCTGATTCAGACTCTTATTGGTTCAGTTTCTCTGCAATCTGTTTTACATATATTTACAAGTATTAATAATAAATATACAGTTTTGCATATTTTTCTAACTTTTCATTCTGTTTCTAGTTACTTGACTTTAGTTTCTTCACATATTTTCGTTAAATATGCACTTTTTAGATTTAGTTTTAAGCTTATAACTTAGAATGCAATTTACTCTGATCTTAGATCTGGCATACTGCACAAGCATATCACATTGGAATAAGTGTGTCAATGTAGTCTGTAATACAAGTGTTCAAATGTATAATTTTTTTAATACAATTTCAACATCACATCATTGCTGTGTGTGAATCATAGAGAGAAAAATATGGGTTTTTAAAGTCATAATCAGCCATTATACACATGCTTTGTGTGAAAGTGAATAAAACACACAGTTGTAGTCGTGCCTCTCATTTCTCCAGGAATCAGCGGCTACTCGATTACACCTTCAGCAGCCATTAAGACTGTGGTACTCTGTTTAACACATTTTACCATGTTTAAATGCTTTCCGTTTATTTTTTTACATTGAGGTAATTGCGATCTTGATAATGTTTTCGATTTATTGCGCAGCCCTATAGTGTAAGGTACTGTACTAAACATCAATCCCCTAAATGTTAAGACTTTAAAATTTTAAAAAGAAATTTAAAATCTTTGTATATTTACTTATCTAAATTTGTTTTCAACTGCTGGTCATCAAGTCCACGACTGACTGATGGGGAAAAGTCATGGTACACTCTAAAGCCAGTCTCTCCTTATAGTAAGACAAGAAATGCTCAAAGCCATTCTGCAATGCTAATTAAAAGCAAACAAGACTTTTAAATGTCTTGTAAAATTTTCCAACTTTTGAAATTGTTGGTAATTATTTATCAATTTCTATGATGTAACAGTGGTTCATTCTGAATGTCTTTACATTTCTCTGACATTTTCTTTCCACGCATGCTCATGATTTGAAATAAAAAAAATCTGAATAAATAGAAAACAGTACGCTTTTATTCAGTTTTGTATGAAAGCGCACACAGTAGCTAAAAATATCATCTACACCTACACCTGATCTGCCAATGACATCCCTTTATCTTATATCGCCTCAGCAGGATGTGACATAGAGGGAAAGAGAGAAAGATAGAGAGGAGATAGAAGCACATCATGAAGATGGGGAAACAGAAAGAGGTAAAAAAAAAAGAGGGCTGGTGCTATGGTCTAAAACCGAAGAGGATGGAGAGATGAGATTAATGGATTAAACAGAATTTATTGCAAACACATTTTAATCCAACAACAGTTCAAAACATTTTGATTTGTATGAATCTTTGTACTCTTCATCTACTGATGACTATTTATGGCTCATTAAAAAGGTGTGAAGCTCTCATTTAAATTTTAAATTGTTTTGACTATGAAATGTCTCTAGCTTGTTGGCTAAACTCTCTCACACACCCACTCACTCAAAATAAAATAAAAAAAATATACACTCACCAACAGACTCCATCACCTCAGAAACCATGACAACCTTTGCTGACAAAATGGGCTGGAGGCCGTTTGAAAGCGTTTTGGGGAAAGAACTGGCACAACATTACTCGCATCAAAATTCGTCACTCATTTTCAAACTGCAAAATGCAAATTTGTTCAGTGGATATCAGCATGCCAAGAGCTGTTCTTGACCTCACAAATGTATGTGTACTGCCCTCTTGAAAAATCCACAAGGCCCCTATTACCATTTATTTCATACAGCCACACAAAATGCAAAAACCTGTATTTGTAAACAAAATGTTATTCTCTTTATTGTTGTTTTTTATCTTCTTGAGAGATGTTGATTTAGTGTTGAGAGCAGTTTGGAGGGTGCCTTGTTTTCTTACGATTCTTCTCAAAATTGAATACATATATTCCAGAAATAAAAGGGGTATGAACTCATCAACTGTAAATAGAAAAAAAACTCTTGGCAAAACTCTAGATCCTTAATGTGATTCCACCAAGAGTTTGAAAAAAGATAACTGGAAAAAGGGGGGGAGTGAAATGGAAAAGGCAAACAATAAGTGATTTTTAAAGATATAACGGTTAGGTAAACAGCACATGCACAGTATTCAAACAGTCAAAAGATTCAGAGAAAGATGGTGCAGTATGCGTAGTCACTTTAATGAGAGAGTTAAGCTCCCAGCCAATAGGCGCGTTGAGAGTGATCTGAGCACAGATTGGCGTGAGATAAGGGAGTGGCCATCTGTGAATATAGGAGGTTTTAATGCTCAGCTCCTGGCTGATGAGAATAAAATCACTCTCCAAGGCCATTTAAGGCGATAGTAATGACAATAAGCTGGCTTGATCAAACTCTAGTGTATTTCTGGGATCTCTGGATGCATGTTGCCTTTTTACTGTCGATGTGCTGATGATGAGACTGGCTGTGGGGTGATTAGTGGAGCCTATAGCTGCATTAAAGTCTTATGACAATGACCCAACAGGAGGGAAGGGTTAAGCCTCCACTGACTTAAAGATTGGGCTGACCTAATGTATTAAGCATGAAGACCAAAGACAAATGACTTAAAATTATAAAAAAAGAGACACTTGTATTCAAGGACTCTATTTGTGCAAGTGAATAAACTCTTCTATGCTTAAAATTGACTTTATGGGACTCCCTAAGTCCGTACACAAATCTCCTGCCCTTCAGGACAGCTGAAGTTCTCTCTGTTCTCTAAATGCATATGGAGCATCTCTTAGAGTCACCTCGGGGCTAGCAGCAAAGCCTCTGGTATCTTATCTCAATCAGAGAGCTGTTAATCCATCCATGCCCTTCCTGCTGTTCTCTCAGGCCTCTCTGTCCTCTCTCAGGTCGGGTGATATCGAAGACTGATGAAAAGCTTTACAACCAACTGCTCTCTCCCTTTTGTTGTTGACAATGTTTGCGGACACACAGCCTTCATTGAGAATAAGGCCTCTGATCTATCCAATTTACTGGCCATTCATTCAATGTTCTTATAATAATGAATGAAGTATGGCTTAATATATTATATTAAGCTGTGCAAAGGGGACATATAATTTAAAACAGGATTTCCCTTGCTCTTTTAAAAACAAAATGTGATTCATGATTTAGAAATACTCTAACAAAATATTATCTTCCCAAACCATATAGAAACTAAGCTCCAAAAAAGGTCATTCAGAAATCGTTATGGTTGTGACTTCACAACCATGAGCACACTTTCTGTCCACTTTTATAATGTACATCAAAACTGTACATATTTAGAATTAAACAACTTGGCTTGCCCTGATCAAAGACAGTGTGAACTACTCTGTTTTTTATATGCGATGAAGTTAGCCATCTATCTATCATGACAGAGGTCAATTGTATATAAATGTCTTAAAAGTACAGTAGTAAAAACACATGGTTACATTCTAAAGTTCAGAGAGAGGTCATGGTCAAATCAAATCAAATCAAATCAAATCAAATCAAATCACTATATTGTCACACTACTGTGTACACAAGTGCAACCGTAGGTGTAAGTCTTGTGTGCAGTTCCAAATAACATAGCAGTCATGACAGTGACGAGACATATACTAATTACAGTAAACAACATATTTACACAACACAATTTACATAACAAATGTACACATACTTACACAACACAATATACAATGTACTGTAAACAATACACACAATATAGAATACACATATAATAAAAAAATAAATAAGGGTAAGGGTATATAAAATATATATACAGTAGTTGAATTAGGGAGAATATATTTGACAGTCCATTGTGTGATACAAGATGATAATTAATAAAGTGCAGTGCTGATTGTTGATCGTGAGAGATCAAGTGTTAAAAAGTCTGATTGCTTGGGGGAAGAATCACATCATGTAGTCGGCTGGTGTGGGTCATGTCAATCTACTTTGTTTTTGGTGCAAGTACATTGACAAATATTGTATGTGGAATTCAGGAAAAAACTAAAATGCTTCAAGTATTGAACACAGCCTTATCACTATATTGAGATTATCCAAGAAATCAACCTCCTGAAACTTCAACTTATTTCAAGGAATAAAGGGAGAAGGAAGCAGTGCTGCAATCCTTTGAAAAGCAGCTCCTGTGGCAATATCAAAAATGTTGGATAAAAGGGAAAATAATCAAAGTTGAATTTCAGTCCTAGCCAAGAGGAAATAAATAATAATACCCAAAATTTGTCCAAGTTCTCAATCACTACTTTCTGTGGTTTAAAAAAAACATTGAAAAGCCTTATGGTAGTGAGGGTTTTTGTGAACTTTTAAACCAAAACAGGAAAGCCTTATTTTACAATTCAATATTGCATAATTATACAGTAGACCTTAATTGTTCTGCGATTAAAGAGACTTTTGCATTCACATTTTAACAAAGAAGCCACCGCTGACTTTCCTGGCACTGGTGTTACGGAGGATGACCAGGGCATCAGGAAAGCCATCCAGGTTGATGTCCCCTAAGTGCAGGGTGATGGGACTGTGCAGTTCTCCCACAGTGTGACTGTCTGGAGGGGACACAAAGCCACACACAGAATCCTTCCTCTGGAAATCTGTCAGCACTGGCAACAACTGTTCTGTTACACGAGCCGTCATGCATGAGGTCACTATTAATGTAAAACTGTGCTGTATGTTAACTAAAAATGGCCACACTAAAACATCTATTAAGTTCACACAAGTGTCAATGAACAGTCCAGGCCACTGTGTCTTTTCAAAGTAACATTCAGAGGTAAACATTTTGATTGCAAAACTAAAGGCACTTTTGAGTAAATTCAATTATGTATGTATGAGCATGGTATTTTCCCCATATTCAAATATTCAAAAATTAAATACTCATGATTTATAATGATGAAATGGCCTTTGTCAGTTGCACTTGGAAAAAAAACTGTTTGCAAATGAAATTCTAAAGTTCTTTTTTCTACCATTACATCATTTCTTCATCCAGTTGCCCCTTACCTCTATCTCCCCTTTGGTGGACTCAAGTGAGCAGTTTTTAAATATTTTTGCTGTTAAAATAGCTGCTATACACTAATGGATCTAACCTGTTAGTAATGATCCTGTTACCTATTCTGTTCTGCAAAATCTGTTGACCTGTTTTGTACCTGTGTCCCTGTCTCAACTCAAACACATAATTGCACATATGAAGCCTACTGGTTCTTTGTGTGATGTTATTCCATCCGCTTTGTTTAAGGAGGTGGTGGACTCAATTGGTCCAAGCGTGTTATCGATTGTCAAAAGTAGCCTGACCACTGGTATTGTTCCCAGCTGCTTCAAGCATGCTGTTATTCAGCCTCTTCTTAGAAAGCAAATCTTGATTAGTCTGATATGAACAGCTTTCAACCTATATCAAAATGATCCTTTATGTCAAAAATATTAGAGAAGACTGTGTTTGAACAATTAAGTGATATTTTAGCTAGCTATAATTTGCTTGATAAAGTTCAGTCAGGTTTCAGAGCCTGTCATAGTAAAGAGTCAGCTCTGTTGAGAGTTTTATATTATATTTTATCAGGTGTGGATTCTGGTAGTCCTGTTACTCTTCTGCTGCTGGATCTTAGTGCCGCTTTAGATCATGACATTCTCATCGATCAATTGTCATGGATTGGGTCTCTTCATATCTCAAGGGTAGAACAATATCAGTCTGTTTAGAGAACTGTTCTTCATCAGATGTTTCTTTAATGTGTGGGGTTCCTCAGGGCTCCACCTTGGGACCTGTTTTATTCACCCTCTACATGCTTCTATTAGGAAAGATGTTTGATAAGCATGGCATACACTACCATCTGTATGCTGATGACTCTCAAATTTACTTTCCTATTAAACATGGGAAGCAACCCTCTTTTGAGACTCTGTATAAATGCATGGCCGATGTGAAGTGTTGGTTGGCAAACAACTTTCTCCAATTAAATGAGGATAAGTCAGAGTTTATTCTTTTTGGTCAAAGGGGTTGTGGGGTAAATTTAGATGGCAAATTGTCATTGATTGTCAAAACTTTCCTATGTGAAACACCTGGGTGTTATTTGTTACACTGAGCTCAAATTTGATCGGCAAATAAATGCTGTCATTAAAAACAGCTTTTTCCATCTTAGATATATTGCAAAGTTGAAGTTCATCCTCTCTTTTGATGATTTGGAGAAGGTTGTGCATGCCTTTGTGTCTTCTCGTTTGGACTATTGTAATGCTTTGTATCTGGCTGTGAGTCAGGCCTCTCTCTCTCTTGCCTGCAGCTGCTAGGCTTTTAACTGGAACCAGGAAAAGAGACCATATTACCCCAGTATTGATTTCACTACATTGGTTACTGATCCAATACAGAATCCAGTACAAATTGTTGCTATATGTATTTAAGGCTCTCCATGCTCTAGCACAAGAGTACATCTCTGATTTAATAAGTTTGCATCAACCTTCATGGTCTCTCTGCTCTGGTGATCAGCTGTGTCTGTCGGTCCCTCAATCTCACCTTAAAACTCAAGGTGATAGAGCTTTTGCGGTAGCAGCCCCTAGACTTTGGATTGAGCTTCCGTTGGCCATGAAATCATCTCCATCTCTAGTGTCTTTCCAAGGGGCCTTAAAAACATATTTATTTTCCCTAGCTTTTAATTAATTGCATTGTAAATTGTCAAATGTCAATTTCTCTTATCCTGTCTTTGTCGGGTTTAAATGCTTGCTGTATTCTTAAACTGTATGTATGTGATTTTATCTTTTGTAACTCCATGTACAGCACTTTGGTACCCAGTGCAGTTTTTGAAAGTGCTCTATAAATAAAATTTTGTTGAGTTGAGTTGAGGGTGCAATATCATAAAAAATGAATTCAAAAGAGTCTTATTAGAATAGGTGATTATAATGAATGTGATCTGTGAAATACCATAATTTATGTTAAATTATATGGAAAACAATGAAGTGATTCAAAGATGATGGGAATCTAAACAAGCCAACATTTCCATCATTCTTTGGGAAGAAGGTTCTTATAAGAACCTATATAATCTGTACACAGCTAAATTGGAATAAAACATCTATTTCTAAGTGTTACCACCGTTTGTTTGTAAACAGCCATTTCATCTATAGAAACATAAAAATAATATAGTCCAACAAAAGCCACCTTTTTATCCCAAATTTCAATAGAATGTGAATTAAAATAAAATAAAAAAGCACTACAGTAAATATTATACAGAAAGCTATAATATAATTGTTTAAAATATTGAGGGGCAGTGGTGGCTCAGTGGTTGAGGCTCAGGGTTCAATCCCCACGACCACCACCATTGTGTCCTTGAGCAAGGCACTTAACTCCAGGTTGCTCCGGGGGATTGTCCCTGTAATAAGTGCACTGTAAGTCGCTTTGGATAAAAGCGTCTGCCAAATGCATAAATGTAAATGTAAATATAAATTGATGTTCATTAGGTTTCAAATACTGTGACACTTGCTTTGAAAAGCTAAAATAGACATTGACACCCAATACTATAAAACTGGACATCCAAAGTTCTTCTAATTTCAACTTCTAACTTCTAAACAAAGACATATTAAATGACATTATGAAAGTTAAGATGTTATGATGAACATCAAGGTTTTGTTTTTATATATACAGGTCAGTTTAGGAGCATCGCTTGTTTAGATCAGTAAATAAGGACTCATACGTTCGAATGCTGTTCATAGATTTCAGCTCAGCATTCAACACAATCATTCCCCAGCACCTGATTGGAAAGCTGAACCTGCTGGGCCTGGACACCTCCCTCTGCAACTGGATCCTGGACTTCCTGACTGGGAGACCTCAGTCAGTCCGGATCGGGAACAGCATCTCCACCACCACCACACTGAGCACTGGGGCCCCCCCAGGGCTGTGTGCTCAGTCCACTGCTGTTCACTCTGCTGACTCACGACTGTGCAGCAATGCACAGCTCGAATCACATCATCAAGTTCGCAGATGACACGACCGTGGTGGGTCTCATCAGCAAGAACAACGAGTCAGCATACAGAGAGGAGGTGCAGCGGCTGACGAACTGGTGTAGAGCCAACAACCTGTCCCTGAATGTCGACAAAACAAAAGAGATGGTTGTTGACTTTAGGAGAGCACAAGGTGAACACACTCTGCTGAACATTGACGGCTCCTCTGTGGAGATCGTCAAAAGCACCAAATTCCTTGGTGTTCACTTGGCGGAGAACCTCACCTGGTCCCTCAACACCAGCTCTATCACCAAGAAAGCCCAGCAGCGTCTCTACTTTCTTCGAAGGCTGAGGAAAGCACATCTCCCAACCCCCATCCTCACTACATTCTATAGAGGGACTATTGAGAGCAACCTGAGCAGCTGCATCACTGCCTGGTTTGGGACTTGCACCGTTTCGGACCGCAAAGCCCTGCAGAGGATAGTGAGGACAGCTGAGAAGATCATTGGGGTCTCTCTTCCCTCCATCAAAGACATTTACAAAAAACACTGTATCCATAAAGCAACCTGCATTGTGGACGACCCCACACACCCCTCACACAAACTCTTTACCCTCCTCCCGTCTGGCAAGAGGTACCGAAGCATTCGGGCCCTCACGGCCAGACTGTGTAACAGCTTCTTCCCCCAAGCCATCAGACTCCTCAATACTCAGAGACTGGTTTGACACACAC
The DNA here is from genome assembly GCF_025860055.1 of Xyrauchen texanus. Lineage (NCBI taxonomy): Eukaryota > Metazoa > Chordata > Actinopteri > Cypriniformes > Catostomidae > Xyrauchen > Xyrauchen texanus. Next base: position 39,162,693 of record NC_068276.1, read on the forward strand.
GTGTCCTGAGTTGCACTTTAATTACTGTCACTTTATAACTGTCTGCTACCCCAATAACTGCTATGTGCATAGAACACTATCTCATAGTATGTTATGTTTACATTTTTAGAAACTGTCATCTTTTTGCACTACTGAGTACTGGTCGGCGCTGCACTGTCTATTGTCCTGTTCATTGTCAGTAATTTGTTGTACTGTCCTGTACTTTTTGCACATGTTTGCACGTGCACTTTATATAGGTATATATAGGTAGTTTATATAGGTATTTTATTTCGTTGTGTAGTCTCATGTGGTCCTATGTTGGTCCTTTGTTGTTTTTATGTAGCACTATGGTCCTGGAGGAACGTTGTCTCGTTTTGCTGTGTACTGTACTAACTGTATATGGTTGAAACGACAATAAAAACCACTTGACACTTGACTTGACACTAAATAATATGGGCCTTTTTTAAAAGGTCATATGACAAACATTTGTGTGTGTTTTTTTTGTTGCTGAATTTGTGCAGAAAATCGAAACTAGACAATCTGGCTAACGGAGTGAATGCAGCCCAACATTATGGGAAGCATTATGGTACTCTCTCTCTCTCTCTCTCCCTCTCTCAGTGTGGTCATTTGTACTTGTGCGGGGGAGGCACAAGCACAGATGCTACAGGCCTTACTCACTCATGAATGTAAAACAGAGGGCCAGGTGCATCTCTGCATGTTTGCATCCATGGGGAGAGAGACTGAGGTAGGAGGGAGATCGGTAGAGATCTGGGGGGGGAAATGGAAACAGAGTGGAAAAGAGGGTATGCAAGTGAAAAAAAGAGAAAGCCTTCTTTAATGGCTGCTAATGTTTTTTTCCTAACACTCAGTACACCACTCAACAGAATGGCAAAGACAGAAGTTGACATACTGTAGTTACAGAATATCTTTAAAGTGAGAACCAACCAAAACAGCTGAAATGGAAAAGTGATGTCAAATTCGTGGTTTGCACTGTAGGCCTATTCCTCTCATTATGAGCAAAAGCGAGAGCCTGCAATGTTTGTTTACTTTGACAGGTTATCTAGAGCTATCTCTGTTGAACTGTGATTTAACGTTATTTTATATCCTGTTCAAACTGTTAAAGACATAAAAACAAGACGTTTAAGACATTACAATTACAATATTTAAATGGTTAAAGAAATAGCTTTAACTAACATTCAAGCAGAACAAAACTGTAAATACCAGTAGTTACCGCTATGTTTTTTTTAATTATTGATAAAGACAACTACATATATAATAAATACAGAAAAATAACCACCTTTCATATAATTACAAACCAATAACCTTCAAACAGTTAAAAATACATCAATACACTTCAAAAAAACATGTAACATTTCATTCAGCAGGAAAGGAAAACATGATATAAAGCATGAGGCAAATTCCATAGCAATTTGTGGGTTGCATGATGTCACATTCCTCCTTCCTTCATTATTCCTCTTTTCCATCCTTACTTCCCACCTTATCCTTTCTTCCTTTACCTTCCTTTTTTCTTCCCTTCCTCCATCCCTCCCTTTCTTTCCTACCTCTTTCACTTTCTTTCCTTCTTCCATTCTTCCTCTTTCTTTTCCTCCATCCTTCCTTCTTTCTTTCTTTCTTTCTTTCTTTCTTTCTTTCTATCTTTCTTTCTTTCTTTCTTTCCATACTTCCTTACTTCCTCTTTTTATTCATTCCTTTCTTTCTTCCTTGTTTATAAAGCTTTAATGGTGTATCAAGCTCCTGGAGTGTTTCCCCCCCAGAGGATTGCTGAGCCAGATCTCACCCCCCACCACAGGTCCTTAGTAAGCATTTCTGACTGATAGAGTATTTAAAACAGGCTATGAGTTGTTATGACAGATTATGGGCACACTTACCAATGGCTCATCATATCTAAGTGGAAATACTGACAGGGTTTTAAATTGGACATGCTTGGCAAACATTTTAAAACCAGGGCCATTATGGCAATACACCTCAATACCATTCAAATAAAACAAATGACAGAAATTCTGAGTGTGTATATGCTGGTGCAATATAAAATTGCCTCTTTAAGTTTGTTGTTAGTTTCAGATTAGCATACATTCTGTGTTGTTCTATGCATGTGAGCTTTTCCCAGTGTCCTTTTCTCCTATTTCTCTATTGAGAAATAAAGATCCACAAACGAAAAAGAAAAACATCTCTCACTCACATAGAACTGCCTAAACTCCCAGTTGAATCCCCCTAAACTAAAGACTCTTTTCATTCATCATGGTAATGATTAAGTAAACCGTCAAGACCCTTGTGGCCATTCACAATCAGCTTCCATCACTCTGCGTCTGCATGTGTAAATTTACTTATATCAGTGTTGACTGCCAGTTAATGCTTAGTCTTATTGAGTTATTAGGGAGTGTAAATGGAAATCACAAGGCTGTGGGATGCCATTGTGGCAAACACACAAAAAGTATGCGCACACACTACTTGGGTTCATAATCTTTACTAATTTACACAGAAAAATGGTAACACTTTACAATAAGTTCCCATTTGTTAACAACATTAGTTAACATGAACTAAGAATGAACAACTGTATTTTTATTAACTAACATTAACAAAGAATACTAATTGCTATAAAACATTTATTGAGAATTGTTTGTTCATGATTCCTAATGCATTAACTAATGTTAATGAATGGAACATTATTGTAAAGTGTTACCAGAAGACTTTTCAAAACTTGCAAAGTCTGTCCTGCCAATGTAATGACAGAGTTTAGAAAGAGAGAGAGAATATGAACAGTTACAACACAAACATGTTGGCGTAGTGCATTAGATGGCAAGAGTTGTCCCTGATTTTCAATGATAGAGAGAGCTGCTTGCATGTACCGAACTTGGCATGCAGACAGTAAGCCTCTATGTGAGCGGGCTTGATCTACATTGAACTCATCCTTCCAAAGTTTAAAAATAACCTGAACCAGCTGCCATTGAGGATAGGTGCTGGCTGCATTAGCTGCTGGCCAATGAAGACTGTTGGCGGCAAACCAGCCTGGCAGTGTCGACCTGTCCATTCCATAAAGAGCCTAATACACATCATTATGCAACATAAGTAAGTCCAACCAGGCAACAGAGTGCCTCGATTCTTGAAGGGAGATGATTAGATGTACCAAAATATACTTTATGTAAGTGCATGAATGCAAACTCTTCAAGTTACGCAAGTTTGATTTTGTATGTCACTGCGTTCTAAAATGGTAGATACCTTTACAGTTCAAATCAATGGCACAAAAGATTGATGTTGATAGGAAAAGAGGCTCTAGACCAGCGTTTCTCAACGGGGGCGGTACCGCCCCCTAGGGGGCGTTTGGACAGAGTTGGGGGGCGGTGTGAACGAGGCAGCAGAGAGGGGGGCGCTAAGGCACAAATGGGGGGGCGTTACTCAGAGGTACTCAACAGGCGGCCTGCGCAAAAATCTTTTCAGCACTTCTCCTTAGCCTATGTCTTCGTCTTGCTCGGATTACTGCTGCCACGTCACCAGGAGGATATGCCAGGAGAGCCGTTTCCTAAGTTACACATGCTTTTAAGAGGCGGAGAATTTTCAGCGCAAAATAGAGGCGCGCTTTCACCGGCTTTTTCTGTACATAACGCGGAATACATAATTAGGCGCAGTTTACGCTTCCCTCCCATCTATTTATGTGACACTCCCACTTTCCCTTGTCCATCCCATGAATGCATATGCATGACACGAAAAGCGCATTTTGCCATTTTCAATTGCGACAGGCAATCTGCGCTTTCATCTCGGTGCGTCACGTTCGTACATACCTCGCCATGGTTTTATGCGCACTTTGCGAAACAAATACGCCTGAAGTGGGCGCAAAAGCGTTAGTACATCTGGCCCTGAGAATTTTAATTGTAATGTGATGATCGGGTGCGGATATCTAATCGGAGAAAATCATTGGTGATGGTGAGTTTGTTTTTAACAGCTGATTAGGGTGACGTTAGAGCTGATCCGCGCATCTCTACTCTGCAATGTGTAATTGTCCGATGGGAATAATAAAGTCATAATAATATAAATATTGATTTTATATTATTTGTCTTTCTGCAGTTATACACCTAGTATATTAATATTAACTTAAGTTCTCTCCCTCGTGTCCCGCAAAATCAGGTCTGCTGACCTGCAACAGAGCAATAGCCAGGTGGTCACCCTACGTTACTCACTGTTATTCATCACAACGTTTAAGCCTCTGACAACTCATACAATGTTCATTTGAATGTAAAATAAAATTATGTCTGTGCAAATTACTGAATTCATATTTAAATGTTGCTAATAACCCACTCGGCTAGTTACCGGCAAATGATCTCCATAGCAACGCCTAAAAACAAATGCCGCAGCTGTCAGAGTGGTAGAAATGACCGTTTGTAGGCTATTCAAATTTGAAGCCTAGTATATCGCCTAATTGAGTGCGCGAACGACCTCTGCTTTTTCATTGGCCATTTAGGTTAGTTACGTTATTGTTCACGTGATTGGTTCATCTTAAAAAAAAATTTGTGTGAGCCTGAATTTGTTTGAATTTCTAAATACATTTGAAATACCTTTCAAACAATCCATGTGTTTTTGCATTTTTTTCACAATATTACTCAACTTGAGGCTTTTACATGTAGTTTAAATACAATAAGAAAATTCTGTTTCAGTTTTTTTTTTTTTTTACCAAAAACTCAGGCTTCAGGTATCAGTGTTGCAATTGTTTGGCTGTAATAGTATTTCTGAAGTGTTTTTTTTTTGGGGGCGTTAAGAGGATCATGAAGAGGTCAGGGGGGCGTTTGTTCAAAAAAGGTTGAGAACCACTGCTCTAGACACATAATTTTGGGTCCCAACTGGACACCGTGATTCTCTTGGAGTCTATGGGAGCTTCATGAGGGCTATTTTAATTGGATCCTCATCTAATTGACTACTGGATATTGGGTTTTCAATAAAACATTCCTGTCACTCCTGGAAGCCCGGCTTCTTTATATGATGTTTGGTCGCGCTCTCAAATGGGTGGGACTTCACAACAAACAGCCAATGATTGAATCAACAATATACTCTATGTGATTGACAGTGCATGAAATGTAAAAATACCATTTACAGTGTGTTCGGCATCTTGGAGATATACATGCAGTTAAGGCAATCAAACAGAAATACACTATTTGATGGTAACTGCCCACATCATACAGGACAGTGTGCTTTCAAAGATTTGACCAAGCATTCGTATGTAATTGCGTACTTGAGGAATGCATGGTTCTGGCCTGATGGTGAATGAGAATAGGAGGAGGCAGGTTGTGTCACAGAGAGAGTGATTGAAAGGTCATAAAAGGCAGAGAAGGAAAGATAGATTAAACAGAATCTACTCAGGAATAAACCCTATGAACAACTGGAGGAGACTAATTGCATTATTCAGAGACTGCATTATTCAGAGCTGGATTCACTGTCAGGGAGGGTTTGGGCAACTCCTTTGGCAGGTGTTGGATGTCCTTTGTACATGTGTGAGTGTGTGTGTTTGGTGTAAAAGAGTGTGAGAGATCATTTGAGAATCAGTCAGCTCTTTCTATCACTGATTCCATATATTTATCATCCCGCTCATGGTGAAAGTCTACCTGACAGTTAATTGAGCCAGACCAGGTGAACATGTTGCATGACTCATACAAAAGATGCTTTACCCGTCTAAGACCGCAGCCAGCAGTGTGGGTGTGATGGATGGTAGAAGAGATTAAAAAGATTAGAGACAAGGGGAATGGGTCATTTTTGTGGTGTAGGTGTGGAGGGATGGGGACTACCACTGATCAGAGAGAGGTGAGAGAAAGAGAGAGAAACAACTCTAAGCTAGATTTATCCTCCCACACAGCTTGCCACTGCTCTACTGATTAACCCAATCAACCCGAACTGGAGCACACACACCTTAGTCCAATCAAACAGAAATGAGACGGAAGCTAATCAGTGTCATCCAGGATAATGAGACACTCTGTAATTAACCAACTACTATTGCAAACACACTCATTTCTCATTTGGGTTCTTGTTTCAGGATGCTTTGCAAAAAGGAGGCTGAACACAGCTGTGACAGATCTACATCAACGCCACCATCAGCACACCATGTATAGACACCAAGGATGATGGAATGAGATGATAGCATTTATGTTGGTTATATAGGTTTTTATTCTGCTTGCTCATGACACACCTGACAGTTTGTCATGTTATGAGTCACTTCATTTGAAGTTTCTCATTTGTGTAAAAGACAGTCAAACACCAGGCTTCCTCCATGCAACTGAACAGCTGAAATGTCTGTATTATATCATTGTGGCCAAAGTGACAGAAAGGGAGGGAGAGAGATTGATCTCTTTAATGGAGAAAGCCATGATGGCCTTTCCTTTACAGAAATAATGGGACATCTTAGATAGAGGAGACGGGATGCACAGAATTCAAATGGCCCATTTCCTCCTTCACTCAGATCAGTAGGAGAAACTTTATCACTTTTGCATTGCCAAGATGCCATCCCTGTGGCTTTGTTTACTAAAGCACAGAAAGTCCCTGTGCTAGCTGAGCTACACTCTCCACCACACCCACAGCCCAGCTGTGATGCTTCATTAGGCCAAGAAATTAAAATCTCAGCTTGCCTGCGGGAAGACCTCAGACAAGGTGCCATTACATCAATTGATACGAAAGTGCATTGTCTAATGAACTGCCGTCTTTATGACATGCCGGAATTTTTTATTTT